>NC_091445.1:46045550-46345550 GCF_964237555.1 Oryctolagus cuniculus | reverse complement strand
TGGCTCCAGGCTTCTATCAGTCCCAGCCATTGCTGCTATTTGGGGAGTGAAGCAGCGGATGGAAGCTCTCTGTCTCCTCTTTCTCTGTAACTTGTCTATCAAATAAATAAAGAAGACTTCAAAAAAAAGGAAAAAGAAAAACTGATCAGAGGCATCACACAATCACTAAAATTGGATCTTAAGACTACTTTTGTTCATCCAGTTTCCATTATTGTGTAAATTAAAGCTCAAAATAACTGTACTCTTGCCCTCCAAAATCAACAGATGGATACAACTCTGAGTCTAGAGGTTACATAACAACCAAAATAGTAAAATCTAATCAACTTAATGGACTTTTTCCCCATAAATGAAACGGGACTGAAGTTTGCTATATATAAAAGTGTCGGCCGGCGCCGCGGCTCACTAGGCTAATCCTCCGCCTAGCGGTGCCAGCATACCGGGTTCTAGTCCCGGTCGGGGCGCCGGATTCTGTCCTGGTTGCCCCTCTTCCAGGCCAGCTCTCTGCTGTGGCCAGGGAGTGCAGTGGAGGATGGCCCAAGTGCTTGGGTCCTGCACTCCATGGGAGACCAGGAGAAGCACCTGGCTCCTGGCTTCGGATCAGTGCGATGTGCCAGCTGCAACGCGCCAGCTGTGGCAGCCATTGGAGGGTGAACCAACGGCAAAAGGAAGACCTTTCTCTCTGTCTCTCTCTCACTGTCCACTCTGCCTGTCAAAAATAAAATAAATAAATTAAAAAAAAAAAAAAGCGTCAGCTCTATAAGAATAAGGTAAGACTGGTACCCCAAGAGCTAGCTCAGATAATGAACTGTTACTCTGTCTTAGTGAAGACACTGTTTCAATACTCTGTGTTTCACATAATGAAAATTAAACTTCCAAGATATTTTATGAAAAAAACTGTGTAGCAATGGATTGCTGTGCTGGCAGCAAACGATCTGGATCTTGTCAGTGATGGAGAGTGGACAGCCAAGTCATTACTGCCCACCATGCATGGGTCTTGACCCTAAGGAAAGCCAATGACTTTGTTGGTGCTTGCCTGTGGGGCCATCCTGGGATGCACAGCACACCCAGCTCTTGGGACCAGGTTTCAGTGACCACCCCACACTGGCAGCATCAGCTACTGGACAGAACCTTCAAAGTCCTGGTTAAGAACTCATAACCCTGGTAACCTTGGAAAAATTCATTTGGATTGCTTTAAACTCTTCCTTGCAGTGGGCACAGAGGTACCCAAACAAAATTTCAGCATGGGACCCTTCTTTCTTCATAGTTATGTTGCACATGCCTGAGTTAGGGAAGCAAATATGTGGTAAGTTCCCAAACAGTTCAGACTTATGAGGTTAGCACAGCCTGTGCTTTGTCGTCCCTTCCTTGTAAATCATTCACAAGGAAGGAACAATCTAGGTGAATTCAAAATTAACCTGGGTGCCCACTATTGTTCACTTCCTGGCTGAGCCCATTATGCCTACACCTACTACATTTTCTGATGAACGTAAAAACTACATCTTAAGTTTCTTTCTTAACTATGATAAATTAAAATATCACACACACCATGGTTAAATTAAGATTCCATTTAAGTATTTTGGTGAACACACTTCAGATATTCTTTAATTGTCTGAATACCTAATAAAGTTAAAAAAGAAAATATATATATATATGTATACACATTCATATTTTAATTCTCCCTTACCTGTCCCAACAGCTATGAATATAAATAAACTGGGCAAAATGTCTTTCATTTGTCCTTAAACAGCAACTTAGAGTAATAAATGCTAACCCAGGAAGCATATTTGATTATTCTAATAACCAAAGGCCAGTGAAATGTTTAATTGGGTGCAGAGGAAACAGTGAATATACCACATATTGCTTGCACCATGCAAGAAATGCATGGCATTTGCTGTCAGTAACTAAATAAATGTCCCCCGTGGTTCTAATTTAATCTGTTTTCTCCTCTCCCAACCCCAGGTGGTTTTAGATGTGCTAAGACACATCAGTAGTAAAATGAGCACTCCCCTGCTGCTTTTCTTACCTAAAAGAGTTGCTCTGTGGTTACTATGTTTACATATTTCTCACCCACTGTGCTTTCAAGCATTAAGAGTTCAAATTTATTTCACTATAGAAACAGGAAGCTAAAGTGCCAAAAGATGATCATAGACATGAATTGAACCCAACAGGTGTAACACCGGCTTACTACTCAGTTTCGCCCTTCCTCCTTTAACCAGTGACATCTTGGCTGTGGGGCAGGCTACAGACCACTAGGAAGATATTTGCAAAGGACACTTTTCCTGTATTATGTAACTGTGCATGACGTAACCCATAAGAATGGAACCAGGGTCATGTGCATCCACTGTTATCACTGAGGACCCTCGGAGAGTCGATTCCACTTTAGCAGCTTTCACAAATCCCATGGAAAATTTTGTCATAGTTTTTCAAATAAGAAATGTTTTTTTATTCTGGGTAATTAACTATCACCCTCTGACATTTCATTGATTCTAGAATGAGAAATCTTTGGAGTGGCTAAGGTCAAATTCTTTTTAAAAAACACTTAATATTTTGAAATATGGTTTCTAATATACAATTGGAAAAGGCCCAAATTACTACCAAGAGAGCTGAAAGATGACTGTGTCTTTTGTTAAAGAACTGATATTTATGTCTGGTCATTCCATAAAAGTCACTACCAGAGCTGAATGTTTGGCTTAGCAGTCTAGGTCCTGCTTGGTACGCCTTCATCCCATACAGGAGGGCCTTCCAGTCCTAGCTCTGCATCCATTTCCAGTTTCCTGTTAATGTGCACCCTGGAAGGCAGCTGGTGATGGCTCCAGTAGTTGGGTCCCTACCACCCACATGGGAGATCTGGATTGAATCCCCAGTTCCTGGCTTAGGCCTGACCCAGCCCGGGCTGTTGGGGAGTAAACCTGAAAAAGGGAGGTCTCTGTATCTCTGTCTTGTCTCTACTTCTCTGCCTTTCAAATAAATGAAAAAGAAAACTCACAGCTCACACCAGTTCTTCATCTACAGCACAGATGGAACCTGAGCACATGGGTAATCACTCTTCAAGCTTTGGAAGAGAAATCAATAGTTGGAGGTGACGTCACATGTGTGGGCACATACCTTACCCATCGTTAATAGTATCACTAGGCATTTACACTAAATAGTTCAGAAGTTAAAGGGGCCTTCACTCAGAGTTCATGAAGTCTATGCCCTCTTGTAGGTCTGGAGAGGTTAAAAGTACTTCAGAGCCAGACAACTCATCAGTAGCAAGACCAGGACAGAAATTCAGGCACCATAAAGGCCAGTTCTGTGCTTGCTTTCACAATCGGCTGGCTCACTGTCCACTTCAAAACACACAGGTTCCCTTTTGTGGTTCTATTCTGGATAGGATAAAAATCTAAAGGGTGAGGGAGAGAGGTTAGAAGAATGACCATCAGGGGTTTTACAATTTGCAATCATATGATGTTTCCATAAGATCCTGTCTTTCTTCTCTCCAGCCTTCCCAATCAGATCTGTTTGTTGTCTTTTAATGCATTTTTATTAAGGAAATCAGTTACACCCACACTTTTATAGGATGTGTATCCACAGTAATAAGTTTTCAGCTGAGCCTCTTCCAAGTATTTTACTCACACTGATGCAGCTCTTTTGATAAATAAGGTTCAGAAAAAATTTGAGGACCCTGCAGTATACTTCTACAGCAAGTACGCCATACAGAGTTCTGCTCTCTAATGGGTTGGTTACCAAGGGGAATGGAGGAATCAAAGAAAACCAAGAGGCTTTAGTACTTTTTAATTGTTTAACTTTATTACTGTTGCACCATTTATACAATTACATATAATTTCAATGCATCCATTGTACTTTTTTTTTGTTTTTTTTTTATTTTTTTTTTCCATTTTCCAATGAGTGGAGTGTTGGTGTCTGTGACACAAGAATGGAAGAGAAACTGGAACTGCAATGAACGCAGACTTTTTTTTTTTTTTTCATTTCCACTGACCAATAAACAGAACTACAGGTGCACCCAACCACGGACATGCATTAATTCGTCATGAGAAATCTAGGTAGGCTAAGTAGGATGAGAGGATGTTTGTTACTCCCAAAAATATCTGGAGAGGCAGAATGGAGGCTTGGCATCGAGATACATGTGGACAGCTAGGTGGGCTCTGTCTGAAAGTTGGCATTCATCCACAACGTTAAAAAAATATCAAAATAAGAAAGGCTGTAAATCAAAAAGAAACACAGAAAATACTGCTTTCATAAAGATCTGATTGCCTTGGCACAGGCCCTGCGGGCAAAACCAAACGCATCACTCGCAACTCCCACTGTAGAGGAACAGACACTCGGGTCTCAGGGCGGAGTGCCTGTAAGAGCAGTTCAGCTACAAAGGATGGACTGTACTTTCAGACACTGATCTTTAGCTCCAGGACTTACTGGTAAAGTTGACTGAAGGTATAGTAGATATTTCCCCACAAAAATACTATTTGGATTCTCCCTACCCCTCCCTCCCTTGATGGGACATCCTTATTTTTAATTTTTCCCTTGGGCAATACATATCCTTACTTCCAATTTGAAACAAGTTAGTATAGGACAGAGAGAGAGAGACAGCAAGTGAGAGAGAGGAGAGGGAGGGTGGAGAGGGGGAGAGCGGGGAAGAGAGAGTGAGAGAGACAGAGAGAAAAGAGAGAGATTGTTTCGTTAAGCAGAATTATCTTTCCCATAGGCTGTCCTTGTTCCTACTCCTTCACGGCTACGGTTTGATCCGAATTAGCAGCCGGGCCCTCGGCAGGTTTTAGCTCCTCTGCCGGGGCTGCAGGTGCCTGGGCCTTCGGTGTAGAACTAGGTGCTTCCGTGGCTGCTGGCGTCTCCTGGCTTGAGGCAGCAGCCTCAGTGCTGCTAGGTTTTGAGTCTGAAGCTGGGGCCCCGTCACTTTTCGTTTCCTGGGCGGCGGGAGCTGCGGGAGCCTCAGTCTTTTTGGGGTCCCCTTCCTCCTTGCCTGCGTCGTCCCCGGCAGGGGGCGCCGTGCCTTCCGCCGGCGCCGCCGCCCCGGCCTCGGCAGCTTTGGCGGCCTCGCCGCCGGCAGCGGGGCCGGGGCCGGCCGCGGGCTCCTGCTCGGCGGCCGGGGCGGGCTCGGGCTGCTCGTCGGCGGCCCCCTCCGTCTTCTCGGGCTCGGCCTTGGGCGCTTCCTCCGCGGCCACCGACGCATCTTTGTCGCCTTCCTTGTCTTCGGCCTTGCCCTCGGCCTCCTGGGCATCCTTGTCCGGCTTCTCCTCCTTGGTCTCCGTGGTCTCTGTGGGCTCGCCAGCAGCCTGGGGCTCGCTCTCCTTGGGGGTCCCCTCCTCTTCGGTCCCCGTGCCCTCGGCCTTCTTGTCTTTGTCCTTGGCCTTCTCGTCATTCACATTGTAGCCCTTCTTCTTCTTGCTCAGTTTGCCTCCCATCTTGGAGTTCTGTGGACAAACACAAGACAAGACACAGCGGGTTACTGGTGGAGTGGAAGACCGCAGGCAGGAGACCTGTACCCCAAAAATGAGTAACGAGGGGCACTCTGGGAAACAAGCAGGCTGAGTACCTCTGGCCAGAAATGCTTCCGTTAGTGTTTCAGATATTGTTGAATTCTGGAATATCCTCATAAACCTAATGGGGTATCTTGGTGGTGAGACCCAAATATCCAAAATGAAATTCATGTATGTTTTCATACACCTTATACTCCTGAGGTGTATAAACTCACTGTACACAGTATTTCCAATAACTGTGTGCCCCACACACTACAGATGCAAGCCCCCAGCTCGGCAGCCATATTAGGTCTGTGGCATAGCCAGTTCAGGACTTGATCATTTTAAACACTGCTTGAACAGAAAGCTATAAACTGAAAATGACCTCAAACTTCAAATCTTTTCCAATTCAGTTATGCATAAATATATCTGCATAAGCAAACATGTCTTCAAAGACCCCTGGCAAGTAGGATGCAGTCTGTTTTGATATGAAGAAGGGGCAACTCTAGAAAGCATAGCTTTTGCACTTATATAGTTTGTTAGCTATGTCTGACATATTAATTTTGCTTTTCAAGATATTTTTGGTTTAAAAAGTATTTTCCCAGTAATATAATAGAATTCAAACTACATATGCCAGGTCGGTGAGCACTACAGCCTTTTCCTTTCAAAGTAAAATCTCAGCGCTCTTGAGGCTGCTACTTTCATTCTAGCGGAAGAATCTCAGACTGTTGAATCCTGAATTTTCCTCCTCTGGTACCAAAGTATTAATCCAGATAAATAATAAATACTGAATGTATAAATAATGCATCTAATCCACAATCAATGCCAGACAGGCTCTGTTTTTTCTTCTCTTCAACTGTATTTTCATGGTATCATATATCAGTGAAACCCACTGAAATGCTCTTTTGAGAGAAACTGGGTGTTTTTACTTGATGACGCATAAGAGAAATCACATTTACTGTCCCCTTCCTTCCCACACATAAGAAAGTTCAGTTGCGGGAGACAGCCTTGTCCTGGGCCCCAGAAGAGATTGCAATGTCCTTTCATTTCATGTCAGAAGCAAAGAACTCCCATCTGCTGGCTCACCACTCAGCCCAGGGACAGCCAGGGCTGGCCCAGCTCAGAGCATCCTCCTGGTAGAGCTGTCGAGAACTCCTGGACCAGCCATCTTTCCTTTCTCTTCTCTCTCTCAAAAACATGACTATCCATTCAGAAGAGAAAATGCACTCTTCATTCACTCTTCACTACCTCCCTGAGATCATGAATCATGATAGTGAAATTACACTCATTTGTCTTACTCAACAATCAGATAGAAGAGTACTATTCTTCAGTAAAAATTTATCTCACCACTTGATATGCTAATTCCTTGTCTCAAAAACAGCAAAAAACTGAAATCTGACTAAAATACTGTTCCTATTCTCAAGGAAGGTCTTTATTGTGTTACCCAAGGAAGAATTTCTCTTACATGTCTCTTTTTTAAAAAAACAGAGGCTTTCGGTGATAACCTACTTCAAACAACAGGTTCTACTTGACTCAATATTTCTCTATTTCTCCCTCAGAAGTTGAAGCCAACATATATGAAAAATATACAACTCAATATGATTCTTTCATATAAGCAATCACAAAGCAATAAGTGAAAATATAAAGAAAGGAATTAGACCAATATTTTAAAATGTAATATATAACTCTTTCCTTGAATCCTTCCATTGAATTAGCCAGTATACATGATTGGTCTCTATCAAACATAATTTCAGCTTTGATATTTCAAGAAATGTCATGGCACATTAGGCTGAACTAAGTAATAAAGGACACTTAGCACGTCTGCCTTTAAGAGCTTCTCCCAATTCTATAATAGAAACCCATACACCAACTTAGAAATTCAAGACCATAAGACAAAATGCAAATGTAGTATGCCCTGTGAGCCTAACATAGTGGTGCCACTTTCTAACGCCCACAGCATGAAATTCTATATAGCTATCCCCAGAGGTTACAAGTCATGTTGGCTTACAAAGCTACAATCTGAATTGCTAAAATTGATTTTCTGAAACACAGTTAATACCGCGTTCTATACTTTAAGTGCAGCTGGGATCCCTTTCTGGGTAGGAAGTAAACACACATAATCAAGTTATAAGTAGAAAATGTGTCTCAATCCTGCTTGTTTTGCAAACACAAGGTAAACAGCCCTTGCTTTTTTGCTAATTGACCTGGGTTAGTTACACTGAGGCATCATAGGGAGGTTAATAGAATCCAACAGAACCTTTGAAAAGCTGGGTTGTCTGATTATTTCCCAAGACCTTGCCTATACCCAGAGGTAAATTAAAATTGCAATTTAAAATCTATTAACTGTTTCTTAGGCATCAGGCACAATCTTAATCCTGAACATATTACAAAAGTATTTAACCTCATCCACAGCACCAGGTGGTAGAATACCAATGGTATCCTTCCTCTTCCCATAAGGAAAGTGCAACCAACTGAATTCATGGAGTTGTACCATAAGCAAAAGGCTAAATCCAAAAAATTCAGCGAGGCACCATCTAGGAAGTCAAAGAGAATGCCACTAGGGAACTGGCAACAGGCAAAGCGCCCAGCCCAGCAACATTACCCACCCTGAGTTACAGTTACACTTGGGGTAAGACGTTGAGGGGATAAGGAAGAAATTCAGGAGTCTGGCCCTCTCTACCCTTAAACATTTCATCCTTTATTTGCGAAAGAAACTTTGTATGAAGAACCTTAAGAAACAAGAGAGCAAGGGGCATAGAGTTTCAAGATTTCTCTCATTTGCATTACTTTTAATTTTGAAAGAAATCATTTGGCGTAGAAGATTAGGACTTTTAAGTTACACACACATAGTTTGTAGAAAATGCATACAATGAAAAAATAATGCATAGATTTCAATTTTCTTACACAAAAAGAAATTCATCCTTTAATTCCATTTTTCCACAAACTTTCAGAGGTGCCTTCATACATGTGCATATATATTTATGTTTGGGGTGTGTGTATTTTATATATATACACATATATATGTATATCAACTAATCAACAAGTAATCTATCCTGGAAATCATTTAAAACTAAACCAAAGTGACAATGAAAGGGCTAAGGCTGCCTTTGCACCTCTACATTTATGCACAATTAGGAAATTCACCAACCATTGAGTGGCACAGCAAGAAAACTGAGACCAATGCTGAATGCGCTGACCTAAGCTTTATGTGTTTATATTACAATCAAACTCAAAATTGATCTCTTAGTCATGATATCTTAAAGTAAATTGGGAGTTGTATGCTACAGGTTGAATATGACTTCGTCTCTGGATTCACACAGAACTTTAAACCTGTCAAGTTAAGAGGTACTAAGAGGGTAGAAACAATCCAATTATGGTGTTTGGAGGTAGGGGCCCACTGGCAGGTCCTTAGGTCACTGGGTATGTGCCTTCAGAAGACTGGTTTCACAGAGGTACTGTAAAAGCCAGAGGTCAGGCCCAGTCATTTTCTCTGCTTCCTGATGCACTCCTCCACACACACTGATCCTCCAGCCACACTCTACCATTGCCACCTATCAATTTCATAGAGGGAAACCGAAGTTGTCACCTGATCTTGGATGTGAACCTCCAAAACTGTGAGATAAATAAGCCTTTTCTCTTTATGAAGTTAGCTGCCTCAGGTATTCCATTCTAGTATCCTAAAGCAGTATCCTTCAAAATTTCAAGAAAATTCTATGTGATAAGGCAAAAATATGGCTTGAAATTGAATAGAAATAACTAATAATAAGCAACAGCAAACAGAGATACATTTCACTGAATTTGATATGGTATGTGTTGAAAGAGACTTTGGACTCTGGGTCATGGTTGACTCATAAGATATTGATATGAACCCCAGCTCCACCCCACACCAACCCTGAATCCTTGGACAAGTTATTTAATTCTTCCATGTGTGTGGCAGGAACTCAAGAACTTGAGCCATTATCTGTTGCTCTTGGACTTACCAAAAGAAAGCTAGAAGTAGAGGTGGGACTTGATCCCAGACACTCTGATACAGGGTTTTGAGCAACCGCAGTTGAGATCTAACCCACCGTGCTACCAATCCCTATCTGTATGTCATTAATCCCACTTGGCTATAAAAACTTCTAAAGAAATGTATTTAAAGTTCTGCTTTTGTGCTCCCTTCGGCAGATATATACTAAAGTTCTGCTTTTATTAAAGAGAGGAGAGAAAGTGCTACTCTAGCACTCTGAGATGATCAAAGCAATCTTAGAAGGAAAGTGAGAAGGTAAAAGTTTAGAGGGAGGCTCTGAGGTGGTTATTGATCAAAACTGCCTAGCTCTTTTTTGCATACACCTGTATGTGATCTTACATATTGTCACCACAGCAAACATTAAAAGCAAAGGTTCTTACTACTGAGAACCTAAATTTTATATGAAAATTTCTTTGGGAGACTAAAGGCAAGAAATAATTTTAAATATTGTAATCAAGAAACTCTTAATTGGGATGAGCTCTCTACAGAGTTCTTTCAATTGTTCCTTTCACTTCAGGAGGACTGTCAGGGAACATGGAAGATGTCCCAGTGCCAGCACTGCAGTATAGTGGGTAAAGCCACAGCCTACAGTAGTACTGGTATCCTGTGTGGGCACCAGTCTCAGCTGCTCCACTTCCAATCCAGCTCCCTGTTAATGTGCCTGGGAAAGCAGTAGAAGATGGCCCAAGTCCTTGGGCCTCTGCACCCATGTAGGAAACCCGGAAGAAGCTTCTGGCTCCTGGCTCCTGGCTCTGAACCACACCACCTCTGGCCATTGCTACGTCTAGGGAATCACTGGCCAGAAGATCTCTCTCTCTCTCTCTTTCTCTCTTTCTCTCTGCCTTTCAATAAATACATAAATATTAAAAAAAAAAAAAAAAGATGTTCCTTAGTCTTTCAAATCATCCACACTGTGATTTTGTACACACAATCCCCAGGATATATGGAGCCAAAATCACCTCTGTGCATGCTTAATTATCATGACACTGCATTAAACAATCACAATTCTCACAAACTAGAACATGATCTGGCTGCTTATAGGATCGGCTCATCTACAACCTTCCTAATATGCACTTAAAATTTCTTCTTAACTTAAAATGAACCAATCTATCAGGATACCCAAAAGAATTCAAATGTAGGCTTTCAGTTTGAGAAAATAAAGAAGGAAGGGCAGATGACAAAATGCCATGTAGGAGCAAATCAAACAAATTAGATGATCTTTTACATTGGTATCTAAAACAAGCCATCTAGCCTTCTGCATGAAGTTTGCTAAAAGTGGCAACCACGCTGGTGCTGGTGTCTGCAGTCAACAATTTGTTCTGAGTCTCCAAGTAAGTCACCTACCCTTCCAGGTCTCCAATTCCCTAAAATTTCAGTAAAATGAAGATATTTAAAGTTCATCCTATCTTTTGGATGAAAGTCAATTTTATAAATGTTTACAGCACTAAACAAAATGCTCAGCATGAGAAAAGTGTATTACCAATAAAGTTCTAGTCTTCTGTTAATTATCATCATAAAAATGTTTACCATCTTACACCCTCTATTGACAACAGCTGCTTTATGACTGGATGTTTTTGTATGTGATACCAACATAGGCAAACCTTTCTTAAAGATAGAAACAAATTTTTAAAAATTAGAATAAAACTTTGTAGAACATCCAGATCATTACCAAAGAGTACATTTTGTAAGTTTTCTATTACATTTAGGAAATGTTTTGAGAATAACATGTCAGCCTGTATGTAGTGAGTCAAGATGGAACTGCATGCTTAAAGCACTGCAGATAAAGTCATAACTGTCTCAGAAGTTTCATTAGCTTTCCTCAGACAGAACTGTGTCTTTTTTTAAAGACTTATTTTATTTATTTGAAAGACAGAGTTACAGAGAGGTAGAGCCAGAGAAAGATATCTTTCATTCCACCATTTCACTCCCCAAATGACCGCAACAGCCGGAGCTGAGCCAGTCCAAAGCCAGGAGCCAGGAGCTTCCTGTGGTTTCCCACACAGGTGCAGGAACCCAAGCACTTGGGCCACCTTCTACTGCTTTCCCAGACCACAGCAGAGAGCTGGATCAGAAGAGGAGCAGCCAGGATTCTAGCCAGAGCCCATACGGGATGCCAGCACTGCAGGCTGGGGCTTTAACCCGCTGCACCACAGCATTGGCCCCACCCTTTATTTAGTTTTGATAGGTTGTACACCAACCACTGGTGGTCCTGTTCAGCAAGTCCTGCTCTATGCCCAATCTCTTTGAGCAATGGTGTTTCCTAAAATCTAAACCACTGTTTCCTTTTATACGATGTTAAGAGTAACAGCCTATAGGCATTTTTACATTATCATTTCAGTTTATGAATGTTACATGCTCGAGAAGAAAGATATATAGTACCCTGATTAGAACATTATACAATGTATACATGGGATCCCATAAACATGTGCATGTGCGATTTTTAAGTATCAACTAAGATACTTTTTAATTGGGTGCAAAAAATGATCCTTTCAAATACCGTGTAAGCCCACCCAATGAAGGCTAATTACAATTCTCACCAAAGTAACAAAGAGTTAACATTTTGTGTTATGTAGAAATGGTCAGAAAAAGTGAAGTGAGAAAGGTTCTTAGGCCCAAATTTCTAGAACAATATATCCATCTAACACTTTAAAAAAAAATGTCAGTAACTTCTAACTTAAAATGGAAAGATAACATGAAACAACTGCCAAACCTGAAAAGCTAAATTAAAACTATTTCCTTTTTCTGCTCTATATTGTAAGAAATCCACTTAAATACAAGTATATAAATTCAATTCTTAGTAATTTGGGATAAATTAAGTAATGTCTCCTATCATTAAAATCCACTTACAAAACATAACAAAAAAAACCCTCATAAAACGTGGAAATGATCTTGCTACTGCCACCACTTTCACTACTTCACCCAGAATTAGTTCATATGGTGGACAGTGTTTCCAAGCCCTTCAGGGACACATTCAGTGAAGTAAGATTGTGCTGTTTCACAAGACACTGATACTGAAAGCTTAGCTACATGTGGCCCTCTAACACGTATTTTTGTCTCCCAGAAACCTGCTCTCACCCACGTGCTTCTGGTGAGTAACATCATCTAAGTGATTTCTAGATTTGTTTCTTTTTGAGTCAGTGCTAAAAGTCTCAAGTACCTAACCACAGACTTCTTCGTCACCAAGAGTCTGCAAGAGATATTAAAATATTCAAGGCAGTTTAATTTGCACCTACATTAATTTTCCCAGTGGAAAAAATATATCTTGGGTTTCAAGAAAGGAGATTAAATTCCTGACATAAAATAAATATTAAGATAGGGCATGGTCACAAAAAGGATCTAAATGTTGACCAAAACTGAACGTTTTAATTGTTGACTCATGTCCTTTACTTTGCTTCCACAGGTCACCAATGCTATCACGTACTCTGGGAGGAACCATTTTTTTCCCCTTTGTTTTTAACTGAACCCATGCAGAGAGAGCAATTTCTTCTAAGGAAAAAAAATGTAATTGTTCATAAAGGCCCAAATGCATCTTGCCAAAGATTCTCTAATATATTCAGAATCTTACTAAATAAGCCTTTTTAAAGAAATTCCTATGGATTACTTTTTGTCAAAAATAAAAGGTTAATTCATTTTAGGGTTTACTGTAATGGAAAAGCTACACAAACAAAACAGGACATGTCACTACATTCACAAAGCTGTCAGATGCAACAGTCTTTAAGATTTTGTTTGAAGCTCAGAGGTTTGGAAAGAGTTCCAAGCCAGTTATAGCTTTTAGTGCCAACAGTTTTTGCTTTGGGAATATCAACATGAGGTCATAGTGATTCTGAATACAGTAAGAGTGAAGTACAGTGCCCTCACAAGAAAGAGAACAAGAACAAGAAAGAGAGCGAAAGTCAGCTTCTCATTTTGAGTACATCTCTCTTCACCCTCCTCACACTGCTTTGAAAAATCTCCACCAGACACACTCTCTTCCTGGACTCTTAGCTTAGGAAACTGGAGCCACATCTTCTATCCCTTTAGCTTCCCTTACAGGGTACCATCAGAGACACACACAGTGAAAGCACCCAGCAGCACAGGATTTAAACCTTAACTCCATTCTACCGCAATGCAAAAGCAATGATGATATAAATTAGCAAGCCCAATGGGACTGTTTCCCTTGATCTCCAATGATACAGGAGGGGCCCAATGCTAATAGTGAGTGAAGCCAGGGAGCTGACCTCAGTAGTTAAAAAAACACACCCACTGTGTCCTTACTGAGAACATAAGACATCTCCATCCCTGTAGAAACTGAGTTTCTAGTCCCATTTCTGGTACAAGGTGTAACCTAGGGCCCAGCCCTGTTGTCTGTGCATTCAAGATACAGAATGACATAGTCCTACACATCAGAATAGTATCTAATCAGCATGTGAGCTACCATGGTTGCTGTTCCTATAATTTCCCATTGAATGTAGGGTTTCTAAGAGCTATCTTTTCTTTCCCTTTAAATGAGAACCATATTAAATAGTATGGTTGGGTACAGCTGATGCAGTGAGGGAGAAATGTTGGATCAAAAGAAGTACTGAACAGGAGAAACAACAGCATTGTCATCAACAATTTTAAGAAGATTCCAGTCCCTGGAGGCCATGAGTCTTCCAAGAAGAAGCTCTCTAAAGACCCGGGTCACCCAAACAGCTTTCCAGAGCCCTTCTGCTCGTCAGTAACAAGAAAAATCATTGGCAATTAAATGTTAATGCTTATCCCAGACCATTTGGTGAATCTTAGGTGTTCTCATCTCAAATGATCACAATCATAATTGTTCAATCATCATTTCAGGAGCACTTTGTGATTAAGTCCTTTATTGACTACTGGCCAAATCTTTGGATAAAGAAAAGCATCACCAATTACTGCATTGCACCTCTTCAGAAAACATAACTTTGCATAATGACCCAGCTTCCAGGCATCAACTACCTCAAAATCGTGTGCATTATATGCATTGTGTTCTTGCTATAATCACTAAACACTTCATAACATCCAATTCCATTTCTTGTTAGCATGTTTTCACTTGTAAACGACACAGACCTGTGACAATGAAAATCCATGGTATGCACTATAATTGGAGTATAAAATAAGACAAGGAAATGACATCACATGTCTCCAAATGATCTGATGGTTACTATATCCACTATTCCACATGCTGAACCATTTATGTTATCTTTCTCTGCACTAATATCTAGGCACTTCCTACACAGGACAGTTTGAGTCACACAGAAGTCCCATCCACTGCCAAATTTCTCTTTTGAAAATGCAAATTTGGATTAATTCACTTGCAGGGTACCATCAGAGACACACACAGTGAAAGCACCCAGCAGCACAGGATTTAAACCTTAACTCCATTCTACCGCAATGCAAAAGCAATGATGATATATATTAGCAAGCCCAATGGGACTTCATCTAGCACCAGCAGAACAGTTCTTAAAGAGGGTATCAAATCGATTCAATGAAAAAGATGACTCCAAATCTACAGCAAATTCAATATGAATATGCAATATGAATATGCAGTTTTATGGCCAGCACTGTGGTGTTTTGGGTAAAGCCACTGCCTGCACTCCTGGCATCCCTTATGGGTGCTGGTTCTAGTCCCGGCTGCTCCCAATCCAGCTCTCTGCTATGGCCTGGGAAAGCAGTAGAAGACGGCCCAAAGCCTTGGGCCCCTGCACCCGCTTGGGAGACCCGGGGGAAGCTCCTGGCTCCTGGCTTCGGATCCACACAGTTCCAGCCATTGCGGCCATCTGGGGAGTGAACCAGTGGATGGAAGACCTCTCTCTCTGTCTCTGCCTCTCTTTGTAATTCTTTCAAATAAATAAAATAAATCTTAAAAAAAAGAGAGAGAGAGAAAGAAAAAGAAAGAAAGAAAAAGTTAAAAAAAAAAAAGGAACTACAGTATTATTTCTGGTTTGACTGCAGTTTCAAAATGTGATCAAGATAAGTAATCTTTTGGTTCTGTTTCAATATGTCTGCCTTATAAGAATGCTGCCGGCCGGCGCCGCGGCTCAATAGGCTAATCCTCCGCCTATCGGCGCCGGCACACCGGGTTCTAGTCCCGGTCGGGGCGCCGGATTCTGTCCCGGTTGCCCCTCTTCCAGGCCAGCTCTCTGCTGTGGCCAGGGAGTGCAGTGGAGGATGGCCCAAGTGCTTGGGCCCTGCACCCCATGGGAGACCAGGAAAAGCACCTGGCTCCTGGCTCCTGCCATCGGATCAGCGCGGTGCGCCGGCCGCAGCGCGCCGGCCGCGGCGGCCATTGGAGGGTGAACCAACGGCAAAAGGAAGACCTTTCTCTCTGTCTCTCTCTCTCTCACTGTCCACTCTGCCTGTCAAAAAAAAAAAAAAAAAAAAAAGAATGCTGCCAATGAATCAAAATTTCTCAACCAAGTTTGCTGCAGTATATTAACCATGAATCCTTGGCTAAACCTTTATACAACTAATTCTGGCTGCAAAGCTTCAACAGTTCCATATGTCAGGCAAGCCATACTGATTTTTTCAAAGTAATTTAAAGTTACAATTGACTCATGAGTTGCATCTGCAGGCAGATTCATCACCAGACAAGTTGGGTTTATAATTACTCTGGCTCAAAGAAGCCACACTATTGGTCAAATCTAGCTGAAAGCAAATTCTGGGATAAGGGAAAGACAGAAAAGAAAAAAAATTTATCTTAAGGAAAAAAAATTACAAAGAAACACAATACATACAAAAAGTATTTTCAATAAGAACAAAGAGAAGAAACCTAAAATATTTGGTTATTTCAACAATCTCCATTTTCAACAAATGACTGACTCCTTTCTTTCAAATGGGCAAAATTGTATTCAAAAAAGAACAAATGAAATAAAGATTGTGGAGCCTATGTGTGGTTTTGGTACTCCTACCAGCATGTCACGATGATTTGCTGTCAGGTATTGTCAAGGCTTGGTGATAATTTCCATTGTTAGACCTACTAACTGCTATTAAAGTGTCTAATTCACTCAAAGCCTCAATTCCACAATTCTACCAATACCAGCATCCAGGGGATGGGAATGTCCTCTGGGATGAAAAGTATAATAAGAGTTGTCAACTCATGTATAAGTTTCTTAGGTGAATCTTCTAAAACTGGTGAGTAAAAAAATTTAGGTAAAACAATTTAAAGACAGTTTATTCCCTTGTCACAATAAAAATGTTCAGCATTATAAAAAAAAAAAGGTACCATTAAACATGTATAAGACATTTTAGAGGGAAAGTATACAAAGATACACACACTCATATTTTCTGCAACCCAATTTTCCCAAAGAGGTGACTGAGTTGGATCTACAAAGTCAGGAAGCTCTACAACACAAAAGAAGAGTAGTCACAAGTCACCCTTCCACTTCTTCTTTATGAAGCCCATGCTACCTCTACAGTCTTTGGGGACCTCTCATCAAAAATCTAACACACAAAGTGTCCTTAATAACTTCAGATGTTGATTAGTTAGGCTGGAATAGACTTGATTTTAGTAGTGAGAGATCTTTTGCAAAGGTGTACGAAGAGTAAGACATGTGAGGGGGCCTAAGTGATGAAAATCCCTACTCTAGACTAGCAGGAAGAGACAGACAGACAACTGAAATATAAATAAAAGTAAGTTAAGTGTCAGAAGAAAGGGAAAAATAAGATTTTTTCAGAGATGATTGGTTAGTTGAAGTCAAGGATTCAAGAAACACAGAAGGTAGAGTTTGAGACAGTAAAAAAAAAAATCAATAGTATTTATACATATTGCTCTGCCTAGAATTATTTATCCTGCAAAAACTAAAATACATAAAAGGTCAATACTTACCCAATATCAAACAACTAACCATTCATGGAGTTATGGTATGAACCGAGGCATGAGATCTCTTAAACTTTATGATAAATGTTTTAAAGAGTGGATGACCATTCTACAGAGGAAGATGGGCAAGTGCAAAGTGCCTGAATCAGAGAGAGCAAAGATGTGCTCAGTAGAAATTACCAAAAAGCTCTGTACACATTTAGGAGGTAGGTAACAACTCTCATTTGCCTGGAGTGATGGATGTTGAAACAGAAATCTATTAAGGTTGCTAGATGATGAAAATACCTGTTTTTAGATGGCAGAAAAGCAGCTCTTGAAGGAGAAAGGAACATTACATTTCAGAAATCAAGAGAGACTTTTAGGAAGTACTCTCGAGAAGTCAAATTCTGCTGCAGAAAGGTTAAGAAAGATAACAACAGAGATTGTGCAATTTGACCTCGTGATGAGCTGTCAAAAATTGCCTCTGCACCTTTCTCTGAAGGAGGAAGGAACCTCCACTATGGAAGGCCTTGACTAAATAAGTTCAGAGTTGGTGAACTCAAGAGGCTTCCATAGCCTTGACAGCTCATGGCAAGAGCCTTGGGTGATTACTGACATCATAAATAAGAGTGTCAATTGTTAAATCAACAACGAGAGTCACTGTGCACCTGCTCCCCACGTAGGATCTCTGTCCTTAATGTGTTTTACTATGAGAATTAATGGTAAAACTACTACTCGAACAGTACTCTATATCTTGTGCGGTTGTGTAGATGCAGTCTGTTGAAATCTTTGCTTAGTATATACTATGTTGATCTTCTATATATAAAGATAATTGAAAATGAATCCTGATGAAGAGTGGGATAGGAGAGGGAGTGGGAGATGGGAGGGCTGCAGGTGGGAGGGAGGTTATGGGGGGAAAAAGCCACAACAATGCAAAAGTTGTAGTATTTCATAAATTTACATTTATTAAATAAAAAAAAATTGCCTCTGATGCCTTCCTAAGTTCAGTATAAGGGCAGCAGCCAGAAGAGATCTCCATAATGGTCAGCACCAAAGGATGCAGGTGAACAAAAGATAAAAGTCAAGGCAGGAACCTGAAATTTAGGAAAGATTGGGTTTTATTTGTTTTTAAGAATCTGGAAGAATGAATACACACACATACACAGTGGGGAGTGGGCATTGGGGAGTGGGGAGAGAATAGCACACAAAGAGTAAGAGGGGAAAATAAAGTGGAAAGGTGAAGAAGAAATAATGAAAAAGGTTATGGATTCAGAAAAGTACATTAAGATCAAGATTGATAAAGAAGGACCAAAAGAGAGAGAAAGAAGGAAATGAAGCAAATGTCAACTCCAGTGGTTGTACCTGTCAGCAACATTATTCTCTTTTAAATGCATACACTAAACCTGGATTATTCCAGACCAAAGACTCAATAAGATCTCTATATAGCAAATGTTAATCATGTGCCTTTGAAATTATCATTTACCTTTTAGTAATTTTGGTCTTTGTCCAATTATTTATCTTCTCAGTTCTTTCATGTTATAGGATTTCTTAATTACTGGAAGGAAAGGGACACTTACTAACTAAAATGTTGAAGAACTCATCTAGTAACCACTAACCCCAAGAGCTGTTATTGTGAAACATTTTTTTTAAAAGATTTTATTCATGGCCGGCACCACGCTCAATAGGCTAATCCTCCACCTGCGGTGCCGGCACACCAGGTTCTAGTCCCAGTCGGGGCGCCGGATTCTGTCCCGGTTGCCCCTCTTCCAGGCCAGCTCTCTGCTGTGGCCCGGGAGTGCAGTGGAGGATGGCCCAAGTCCTTGGGCCCTGCACCTGCATGGGAGACCAGGAAAAGCACCTGGCTCCTGGCTTCAGATTGGCGTGGTACGCCGGCCACAGCGCGCTGGCCGCAGCAGCCATTGGAGGGTGAACCAACGGTAAAGGAAGACCTTTCTGTCTCTCTCTCTCACTGTCCACTCTGTCAAAAAATAAAAAAATTAAAAATATTTTATTCATTCATTTGAGAGGTAGAGTTAGACAGGGAGGGAGAGGCAGAGAGAAAGGTCTTCCACCACTGGTTCACTCCCAAATGCAGCCAATCCAAGGAGCCAGGAGTTTCTACTGGGTCCCCCACGATAGTGCAGGGGCCTTTGGCCATCTTCCACTTGTGCAATCGTCTACTTGGACCATCTTCTACTGTTTTCCTAGACCATAAGCAGAGATCTGGATGGGAAAAGGAGCAGCCAGGACACAAATCGGCACCCATATGGGATGCTGGTGCTGCAAGCAGAGGCTAAGCCTACTAAGCCACAGTGCTGGCCCAGATTGTGAAACAAATTGAGGCACAAAAGTAAAGCAAACAGGCTTACTGCATTACCAAACAAAGGGTTTTATGAACTTCTTAGATAAAGATATGCAAGTCAGCATCTAGGCATATATTCTCAACATAAATATAGAAAAGGACTTCAATTTTTCAGAACTTCTTATTCCTTAGCTTGCAATGTTGTCTTGGTCTTTTAGATAAACCATCCATTTTGGTCATTTATCTGTGTCATCATTGTTTGACCATTTTATATTCTGTTGTACTGTGTTAGAAATTCTAGCAGTAAAACTGCTATGACCTCACTTGAATATTGACCTAAAGCCATTCTTCAATATTTATTCAATATCTGCCTGATATCTCCAGAAACAAAGATTTTGTTTTATGGTTGTTCATGTATGATGGGTACTTGATAAATATTGCAAACACCACACACACTCACCACACCATACAATTTTCAAATTACAAACCTATAAAATAAGAGTTAATACAACCATGACTATCAATTCAGTTACGTAAACTTATCTTTCAGTTAGCTACATTATACTAAATTATTAAATTTAATAAAATCAATATTAAATTAAATTATTAAATAATTGGACAAAGACCAAAATTACTAAAAGGTAAATGATAATTTCAAAGGCACATGATTAACATTTGCTATATAGAGATCTTATTGAGTCTTTGGTCTGGAATAATCCAGGTTTAGTGTATGCATTTAAAAGAGAATAATGTTGCTGACAGGTACAGTATTATTAAATTATGCTGCATTAGAACTGAAATTCCCATTACAATCTATAAGAGATGGCCAAGTTATGAGGCATCATCCACAATAGCAATCTCAACTCAGGAGCTATCTCACAATTAAAGTCTAGAATGCACAAATGACTGCAGTAACATTGTCAATTAACATTACTATGAACACACTGTAGAGACCAATTTTTCAAAGTGTACCTCCTAAGTGATTCTGTAAGTTTTAACCAAGAAATCCTGAACCAATGGCAATGATGCCATCCTGAACACGGCAGATGACAGCAAAGCTTCTCTTTGAATATGAAGGTTGACTGATTGTAGACATTAGGCAGACATCTGTTCTCCTTTAATATATCCTGCCACATGCAGCAAACACAATCAGAGACCATGTATTATTCATTCTCATCAATAGTCTAATATGCTTTTAAAGTCCACTGTACATTCACATCATTATTTATTTGCACTTAACTGGTGGTCCTTTCAAAAGCATTGGTTGCAGCATCCTGACATGACTATATGAATCACCTGCTCTTTTAGTCAGTAAAGTGAGTACGTGAACCACAACCAGCACAGGAAACACAGCTGCTGAGATCATTTCTAAACCATTCTCTTTTCCACATACCCAGGAAAGTAATAGGTATGATGACTGCAACTAATATAGAACACTCAAAACAGAATTCAAAATGAAGCCCAGGGAGGGAACTTGCAGCAGTTGAGATATTTTTGCCACTTATTAATGGACTAGAGAGACCATGATGGGCATGAAGCCATAACGGGCTCCCTCAACACTTCCACAAAGACAGCACAGTGACTAAAGACAGGAAACCACACATCCCAGGAAGATCTGCAATTTTATTTCTAGAACTTTCTATCTCCAAATATAAAAGGCAGGTTCACCCTTTTGATGACAACCTAATTTTTTTTTTTGCTGGCATCAACAGCAAATGTAGCATTATATCCAGTCCTAACACCAGCTCTTTAATAATTTCCAATGAAAACCATTCTAAAATTCTTAATATATGCCCTTGATGTTTTAAAGAATGTACTTTTTCCCTTTGAGTCATACTTATTACAAATAGGACTTCAGGGGCTGGATCTGTGGCATAGTGGGTAAAGCCACCGCCTGCAGTGTCAGCATCTCAAATGGGCACCAATTCGAGTCCTGACTGCTGCACTTCCAATCCGTTCATTGCTATGGCCTGGGAAAGCAGTGGAAGATGGCCCAAATCTTTGGGCCCCTACACCCATGTGGGAGACCGGAGGAAGCTCCTGTCTCCTGTCTTCAGATGGGCGCAGCTCCAGCCATTGTGGCCAACTGGGGAGTGAACCAATGGATGGAAGACCTCTCTCTCTCTCTCTGCCTCTCTTTCTCTGTGTAACTCTTTCAAATAAATAATAAATAAATCTTTAAAAAAAAATAGGATTTCAGGAAATGTTGAATAAACAAAATTCATTAAGTCCACAGATGAACACTATTTGTATGCGGTGTATCCATCATCAGAACTCCACCACACTGCTGAGTTCCAGCAACACAGTATAACACTTGGTGCCATTTGACATCAACCTCTCCTTAGAAATGCAAGTGTATCTTTCCCAAACTTTTTTCTTTTTTTTTTTTTTTTTTTTTTGGACAGGCAGAGTGGACAGTGAGAGAGAGAGAGACAGAGAGAAAGGTCTTCCTTTGCCATTGGTTCACCCTCCAATGGCCGCTGCGGCCAGCATACCGCGCCGATCCAATGGCAGGAGCCAGGTACTTCTCCTGGTCTCCCATGGGGTGCAGGGCCCAAGCACTTGGGACATCCTCCACTGCACTCCCTGGCCACAGCAGAGAGCTGGCCTGGAAGAGGGGCAACCGGGACAGAATCCGGCACCCCAACCAGGACTAGAACCCGGTGTGCCGGCGCCTCAAGGCGGAGGATTAGCCTAATGAGCCGCGGTGCCGGCCTCCCAAACTTCTTGACCAATGCTGTACCCCACTCTGTCCATGCCCACATTGCCCCCCTAGTTTTGCTTTCTTCAAATCCAAGCCTCTTGGCCATGTAATGAGGCTCTGAGCAATGAGGAAAAACCCAAGATTAGAGTCCCAGAGTGCTGTGAGATTTAACCACACAACTGAGGATATTTCTTCTCCCTAATCGAACTCCTATATCTTTCATCCCTAGACCTCACACACAATATGAACTCAATACAAATCTTTTTAATGAAAAAATGGGAATTAATAGTAATTTGAGCAACTAGAATTCAATACCAGCTGCCCCTTACTCATGATGTGACTCGGGGCAAGATCACTTCAACTTCTCTTATTTGTCAATATCATGCTAGCAAAATTTGTGTACTTAGGAATCATGTGAGGAGCAGGTAAAAAATGCAGATTGGGAAAGACTTTCCTTCCAGAAATGAATGAGCAGGCTAGATTGGGTCCCAAGAACCTCTGTTTTTTGTCAAGCTGACCAAGGAAAGCTGAAACAGTTTTTACAGGTGCTACTCATAGACGAATTCAGACATATGGAATCTGCAGTGACTTTGAATCAGCTAATGCTTTTGCATCACCTGTAAGACCTAAAACATGAACAGCCTGAAGACCAGTGTGATAACTGAGTCACAAAGCTAAAAAGAAGCATAAGAGAAAATCTAGCCAAGTCTAACCTGGAGGTCAGAGTACACAGATCAGTTCTAGGGAAATCGAACTAAGACACACTGCCTTTGCCGTTTATTTCATCCACAGCCACAAGTAAATTGCAATGATCAGGGCTTATTTTTCCAACCAGAAGAAATTCCCCGGTGACCAACTGCCTTCCCACCCCAACTACCACTCCCCTGCCAACCCCTTCCCCCATAGTGCCCCAGCGTAGCCAGAGAGGTGGACTGTTCTCAGTGGTGGAGAACCCCACTCCTGCCTACACCAGGCCTTGGGTGGCCTCTTCTTCCCCCGAGCTACTTTCATCCCTGGTAGAGAAAACACAGGACAGGCATTACATGGTCTGTAAGCCCCCTTCTTACATAATGTGAGGCTTCCATTGTTCAAGGTTTGTAGCCAGCCCTCCGGGACAATGCTGTTTTCAGAAGCATCCATTTTATGTAAGTAGAGCTCACCTTTCAGAAAACAGGTTTTTCTGTTTTCATTCAAATGGAACTTTGACGGCTTGCCAATAAGTTTTGAACCCTGATCAAATACACTCCGCAAAAAAGGCATATGGGTCACAGGGTCAGCAGACCACGTTCAACTACATAAACTGGGGTAGGGAAGTTCACTTCAGGCAACTTAGCCCACGGAAGAAAAGAGAGGGGCAGAGGCTGTTAACAGCATCCAAGGGAATATCTGCAGTTAAGTTCAGCTCCACACATGATAGGCACTCTGGAAATTTTTTTAAGATTTATTTATTTATTTGAAAGTCAGAGCCACAAAGAGAAAGGAAGAGACAGAGATCTTCCACACACTGGTTCACTTCCCAAATGACCCCAATAGCCGGGGCTGGGCCACATGGAAGCCAGAAGTCAGGAGTTTCTTCCAGGTTTCCCACGTGGATGCAGGGGACCAGGCACTTGGGCCATCTTTTACTGCTTTCCCAGGTACATTAGCAGGGAGCTGGACCAGAAGTGGAGCAGCCCAATCTCAAACCTGTGCCCATAAGTGATGCCAGTGTCACAGGCAGCAGCTTCACCAGCTATGCCACAATGCCCGCTCAGGGAATTTTCACTTACCTTCCATACCTTAGGCCATCTAAGAGCCTATAGTAAATAACACTGAATTTCAAGAGTAAGTAAAATAAGGTGGAACAAATTACTGTACTCACAACTAGAAAACATACAGGAATTGACTTGTTTATAATAATTACCTTCTTTAGCATTTAATTCCTAAGTTAGAAATTGCAGTACCTATTACATAATCTGTAGGGTTTAAGAGCAAGTAAAGGTTACAAAATCAAATTGATAAAAAAAATAATAATAATAAATACCAATCAAAGAACTGAAAAGACTGAGTAAGCACAGCAAATACAGGCAAAGGCTGCAAGGGAAATCAAAAGGGAGAACGTGGCTTAAATATATGTGAAGTCCAAGAGAGATTTCATTGGCCAACCTTGGAAGAGTCTTTTCCAAATTATATTTCCATTTTATTTGTTGTAGGTTGGACTGAGAGACTCTGGCAGAGACCTATGCACCATGCTCTCTTTGGCCTAGTTCAGCTGTTTCGGGGGAAGAAGATGGTCAATAACCATTTTTCAACTGACCTCTCAGTAATATTTTCCTAGGAATATTTTATTTTACATTCACAGCTAGACGTGTACAATTATATACTCAAACACAAAGTAAAATAAATAGTATCAGATAGTCTTCCTCAACTTTAGCATAAAACTGAGGCCAGAAATCAGCCATCACTTTTTTTTTTCCTGCAGGGTTAGAGAAAGCAATTCAAAAAAATCAGATGCCACATCCAGAAGCAGTTTTCTGGGAATTAGGGATGCACTAGGGAATATGCGATGCATGCCAAGCCAGACTGTTATCACGTGGTATTCAGCCTGCCAACCACATGCTAAATGCCAACCCAACATGAAGAATGTAAAATCAGGGCACACAGTAACACCCGTCACTCTCTGTGGAAAATGAGCCAACACCATCCATTGGACATTAATTTTTCAATTTTTATTTGAAAGACTGTTCTTATCTGCTCGCTCATCCCCAAATGCCTAGAATTTTGGATAAGAAAGTTGTTAAAGCCAAGAACTGGAACTCAATCTAAGTCTCCCATGTGGGTAGCAGGGACTCAACTACTTGAAACATCATCTGCTGCCTTCCAAGGTGCTCACTAGCCACAAGCTAGAGTCAGGAGTGGGGCCAGGACTGGAACCCAGGCACATGATATGGGACCTGGGTATCTTAACCAGAGTCTTAATGATTGGGCCTAACACACCCTGAGCTGTGCATGTTAAATAAGCCCCTTTTGTCTCCTCATGTTTGTTATTTCATTTGTAATGTAAATGACTAGAATTATATCCATTAGGTTTATAATAATTAGTCTTTACATAAACATGCAGTAATAATATATATTTAATTAGACTGCATGCAACATTCAAATCCATTTTTTTTATTATTTCAGAAATGACACAACATCCGGCACTGTGTTAGAGGCAGGGCACCCAAATGGAAATGGTTTGACTAGGACTTCCCATAGAACTTTCCACTCTAGACCATAGGAAAAATATGTCTCTTAAAATGGTCAAAGGTAATAGAGCAAATGTTAGCCTGTGAACAGAATTCTGATGGCATGGCTGAAACAAACTTAAGAAGTCAACTACCAACTGTAATTCAATGCATTTTCCAAGAGTCAGCAGAGAAAATACATAGGCAGGGTCCCAAATCCTAATGCAACTTTCTGGGATCTTCTAAAAATGTGTTTTGCGTACTGTCTTTGAATCCAGCCAAGACCAGATCTGCTAAAAGTGGGGTGCTAGAAGTCTTGCAGATAACAAATGAGGAACAAGTGAAGCCCCAGATATCAACAACGGCATGCCTCCAGATTCACTCAGTCAGACACAAATACCTTCAGATTAACTGACCAAGCGTCCTACCAATGGCACTCCACCTAGGCCTCTCCCATGTGGCTCTCTGTAGTGCCCATCTATAAATCCACTCTGCCCCACACAATGTTGCCAAATGGAATATACCTGTGATAGCATAGGTCTTAGGCAACGCTGATGTTGCAACAGATATGTCTGAGGAGCACCGTACTATCTTAATAAGAAAGTCAGAGGTAAACATGTAATTAAGTTAAAACAGGGTGGACATGTTAGAGAAGTATTTAACATGAAACCACTTATCTGACTTACCCAAGCTGCAAAACTCAGCCTCAGGGAAGACTCTGAACACCCACCCCCACCCCCTTCACACCCAGAATGAACTTTGTACCCTATGACTTCTTATGCTATAACACAGTCAAGAGTGGTGGGTTACAAATTACAACATTTCCTGATTGACAGCAGACATCCAACATGGGGCAATGTGTTTGAAAACTTAGAGTGCCCAAGTGCCCAACTCTCAGACGTCAAGGAAAGTACAGAATAGAAGTTTAGCAGGTCATAGTAAGTAATGACTCAGGAGTCTGGTTTAATGGGGAAAACACTAGTGAAGTTTTTAATAGTATGAAGTGGGTAGATTATTTTACTATGTCATTCATGAGACAAAAGGCCCTAAAATAGATTAAGTTGAACCAAAAGGAAGGGGAATCTTTGTTAGAATAAAGGGACCTCTTGTGAGCAGCCTATAGTCCTTGTGTCCCTATACCTGTCCCTCACATCTCTGCATCCACAAGATTTATTCTCCAAAATAAAGGGTTTGGGCTACTTCACCTCTAAAACTTCAAGTATCTAAACCACTAATACAATAAATCAGTACAGGAAAATTTCTATGTCCAACTTTACATATTTGGAACAATGGATCCAAAATAAATAAATAAAATGCTGCTAGTAAGAATGCATTACTATATAACATGAAGGGGAAGAACTCAAAGCCATACCCCTCAGTAAGGTGGAAGACAGCAGAAGGTGAAATAAAGCTACCTAAGACCACCCATAAAAGAAGGAACATTTACCAAGATAAAGATCAGTATGAGATAGTGCTATTTCCTGTGGTGTCAACGGATGCAGGCTGTCCAGCACGGTTTCTATCAAAATAAGGACAGCCAAGAGAAATGGGCTGTAAGCTTTACTCTCTCCATTTTCATACTGGGCCTCTTTTTTCTCACTGAAACCTGAAAGATCTCAGGATCAGAACCAGGGATTGTACAAAGTAAAATCCAAGTATTCTAGGCCATGTGATAGCCATGTGGTGATGACCCAAACACAGGTTTTACAGCTGTTATCAAACTAAAATCTGAAAAGTGTGGCTTTTTGAAAATTCATTGAACATTTCATGGCATATTAAAGAATGATAACACATTAACTGTTTTTATCAACTTATCTCTTCACTTTCTTCACACAGACGGATTCCACTTTTCAGTGCAGCTTCAAAGTTCACAGAAATGCACTTAACAAAAACAAAACAAACAAAAAAACTACACTGAAATCTAAGCCAGGCAAAATTGCCTCTCTCTACTTGGAATCAGTGAAACTTAATTATCGTAGGACATCTTAATAGATCCGTAAGGATTCCTAAGGTCTAGTCTTCTTAATTATTTTAATCAGTCTGACATCAAGAGATTGTTTGCAACAGGAAAAAAATTTTATTCCTTGTCACCAGGATACCCAACAGCAGCATGAAGGCCCACCTGTTTAATGTGCACTCCTGCAGCACTGCAATACACCTAGCCTGCGCAGGAAGGAAAATGCACTTTTTCAAAGAACACAAAGGATGAATTACAATTTTTCTAGCAGAAATTTGCTGTTTCAATTATAAGTAAAGAACTACCAGCTAAAGGAACAGAGAACCTGTCTATGATTCACTTACAAATTAATTATGCTCATCTCACAATCAGCAATGATTACACATAAAACACTAAAGTCCAGCTAGTTTGTTCTCCATTAGGAGAAACAAAAAAATCCTCACAGATGCAGTCAAGTTCAAATTACTAACAATTCTCAAGTATGGTACAAATGAATATTTGCAATTTAAACACAACATAAAACTACCAATTGGCAAATTTTAGTTATAATGCTTTTCTATGATAACCATTCACATATTCTGCATAACACAAACAAAAAAGAGTAGTTAATGTTGAAAGAGTTTCCTGTTCCATAAAGGCCCCTGAATGTGTCAGTCATCCTCTCATCACTGGTGAATAAAACACATCTAAATGCACTAATTCTGTGGCTAGCCAAGTTTTCTATCAACCATAGATTCCAGATTTTGGAGTCCACATACATGGTGAGCAATGTGATCTTCTCAGCTTGGTAATCAACGGTCTCTGAGATTCAGAGGGTAGATGGTAAATTATTTTGAGAGACTAAGAAAGGTCTGATTACTCAGAACTCCATCAAAACTACATCTGTTCATCTGTTCTCCTAAGAAATATCATTATCTTTACAAAAAGATCACTTTAGAAATCCATGTTTTAAATGACTCAATACTTTTAATTCTGGATATCAGAAACAGTTAACTACTTTCACAATTTTGTTGGATGGCTCTACTTGCTAGATTAAAGCCAGAAATTCTAGTAAGCAAACTGGGCAGTCTGCTTGTTATTGAAAATAAAGTTTTATTGGCACACAGCCATGGCCATTCAGTAACATACTGCCCATAAGGGTTTCCACACTGCAAAAGCCAAGATGAGCACTGCCAAGAGAAACCACAGCTGGCAAAGTCCAAAACAGTTGGTCCTTTAAGCAAAAGTTTCTTGACCCTTGTCTAGAGTCTTAGATGAATACTTAACCAGTGACTCAGTTCCTGTGAACAGATGAGAGTGTGATTCAAATCTAAAGGATGCTGCAAAGATTAATCAAACTTTTTTTGGTCTGAAACAATATTACCAGTGAAGAGGAATGTCACATAGGCAGACTTTCAGATTGAGAAAGAAGATAGTCTCTCTTTTTTTTCCACTCTCTAGTCACTTTGTGCATTATGCCTATCTGAGAGCAAAGACACTTGGATTCTAGTAGGAACACACCATTTGAAAGGTCAAAACTCTGTACAAGCTATTCCCCAGGAGGCAATGGTGCTAACAGCACAGAATTCACAAAGACCAAGCCAAAAACCTTGCTTGGCTTCCAAACAAGGGCTCCATCCCTGTCTGTTCTGTGGCACAGAGAGAGATCCCTAACTTATTTCTGTGAATGTTTTTTCATGAGCACAAAATGAAGGTCGTACATGAAACAGAATACAACCAAATAAGACAATAAAGACTTAATGTGCCGCTTGACAAGACCACCAGGTGCTGCCGAGCCCTTGCAATTGTATCACTCCAGCCTTCTCCAAAGTTACAATATTCATCTTTGTGATGCTTTCATAGCAGTACTGTCAAGCCCCCACCTGAGCTCCCCTCCTCTATACACTACCAGAAATGTTCATGGGGTCACCACCTTGTGCCTTCTCCCTGTGGATCATCTTGCTGTTCCCAGGAGATCCACTCACTCGCAGTTTCTCAAGCCCTATGGGATCTGCAGCCCACTGACTATCGTTTTCTGGGTGTCAGTGTTATATACACAATGGTACATGACTGACTGAATATAGATGTCCCTTGGGTATCCCAAACGCAAGATCTCCCCAGGTGAGTGCATCATTACCTTTCCAGCCTACTTGAACCCACTCCTTTTCCTAAGTTTCCATTCAGGAAGCTACAGTCATTACCCACTGCCTGGCAAGAAACATGGGGGAGTCTCTCTGAACCCACCTGCACCACCACCAAGGCTACTCGCACATTCAAGTGCTTATGTTCTTTGCTACTCAAAAATTGTTTATAGAGCTGGCATTGTGGTGCAGCGGGTTAAGCCACCTTTTTTTTTTTTTTTTTTTTTGACAGGCAGAGTTAGACAATGAGAGGGAAAGACAGAGAGGAAGGTCTTCCTTCTGTTGGTTCACCCCCAAATGGCCACTACAGCCGGCGCACTGCACTGATCCGAAGCCAGGAGCCAGCTGCTTCCTCTTGGTCTCCCATGTGGGTGCAGGGCCCAAGCACTTGGGCCTTTCTCCACTGCCTTCCTGGGCCATAGCAAAGAGTTGGACTGAAAGAGGAGCAACAGGGACTAGAATTCTGCACTCCAATCGGGACTAGAACCCGGGGTACCGGCGCCACAGGCAGAGGATTAGCCTAGTGAGCTACAGCGCCGGCCAAGCCACCATTTGACACCAGCATCCCATATCAAAGTGCTGGTTCAGTACTGGCTACTCTGCTTCTGGTCTTGCTTCCTGTTAACGAGCCTCAGAAGGCAGTGAAAGATGGCCCAATTGTTTGGTCCCCCACCACCCACATGGGAAATCAGGATGCAGTTCCTGGTTCCTGGCTTTGGCCTAGCCCAGACCTGACTGTTGTGGCCACTCAGGGAGTGAATCAATGAATGGAAGATTTCTCTCTCTCTCTCTCTTTCTCTCTCTCTCCCTTTCTCCTCCCCTCTCTGCATTTCAAATAATTTTTTTTTAAAAAAAGCAAAAATTTGTTTATGATTCCACTCTAGATGCCAGAAAACAGATGAACTAAAATGTCTCCTGAGTGGATCTCTTTCTGCACAAGTCCTGTTTTTCTTTGCTAAGATGGCTGGAGTTTCAGCAGCTACTTTGGACCATAGGGATAAAATCCAACCCTGAAGATGGAACTGCCACATCAGCCCTGGAACCCATGTCTGGAGTTGGAATTTTATGTAAGAGATAATTAGACTTGTTGCTCATTCAAGCTATTTCAGAATTCTGTTCTACAGAGCAAAATCCAGTTCTAACAGAGAGTAGATTTTTTAAACATCAAAAATCAAATTGAAACATGTTGATACATTTGGTCATGAATGATTCCTATGAACCATCTTCCAAACACAAAACTTTCTGAATTATTAGTGTTCAGAATATAATATACCTTGAAAATATCAAGTCTGCTAAATGAATTCTCCATATAAAATATGTACTGATGCTGTAAAATGAATAGGTTAATATTTAATAATTACTGTAAGGTCAATGCAGAAAATGCAGGAGAAGAACAGACAGAGAAAACACTTTTTATGGAGTACAAAGTTGTTACAAGGAACAAAGTGACCTTTTACAGTTAGGTAGAACATACCCCACTCCACATTAAAACAGAAGATGTATCTTTGTACAGGTAGACAAAACAGCACCAGCTAGAGTCTCAGCAAGACGTAAACGCAGAGAGGATCATAAAAGCACATAACAATGAAAAATTCTTAGGGATGGTCAAGCTGTGGGTTTAAGAAAAAATAATCAAGTAGAAAGGTAGAAAGCAAGCAAAAAGCATGACTGGAAATCGAATGGAGTCTAAACTGAACATTTAACAAGGTAAAGGGCTGCATGCAGCAAGTGACTTTAAGTTAAAAAATACTTATGCTGGGAAACCATGTTTGCATTAACTAAATCTAACTGAGAACATCTCATGGAAGTAGCAACTGCATTTGGCTTTTCAAATTCTCATTGGTTAATCACATCTATTTAGGCTTTTCCAGCCCTACGGCTAAGGGGGAAAATTCAGTGTAGAGGCCCTGAATGCCACAATTCAAAGAGAGAAAAATTCTGACTGCAGGCATGCACAAGAGAGCAGGAGATGCTGTGTCGCAGTTGACCACATTTTCTTCTGAGTAAAAGCCAGAGAAAACCTAACGTTGCAGGAAGACTGAACTCCATACAGGTCAGCCAGAGGGAAGGTTCCTGTAGGCACTGGGTAAAGCTGTCTCAGCTCACAAGGACCCTGGAAAGTACAAAAGTTCAAGACTTCAAAAATAAAACACAACTTCCAAAATACAACAAAGACCTCCAGATTTTAATGAATAAGTGTTTGTCTTCAGTAACAGCTATCCCAATTACCTTCAGCAACTCAGCATATTTATAATTATGCAAGTTATACGGAATTTAGGAAGCAAGTATGTGTTAATATTTAATATGACATGGGCAATGTATCTCCATAATTAAGAGATACTGGAAACCTAAGAATAGTGGTGTATGGGGGTTTGCAAAAGGAAAGCAAGGAGATCTACAAAGATGCACCCGATATGTATAAGTACTAGCTACATGAAAGCACAGTTGGAACCTGGTATTTTTCAAGACATAATGGATTGAAGGGTCATTCTGGGGGTGGATATTTGCCCTAGGCAGTTAAGATTTACACATCCCATGTCCAGTATGGGCTCTAGACCCAACTCCTGTCCTGATTCCAGTTTCTCCCTACTGTAGACCTTAGGAGGCAACAATGATGGCTCAGATAAAGTCCCTACCATTCACCTGGGAGACTTGCACTGAGTTCCTGATTTCAGCCTGGCTCACCCCCAGCAATTGCAAGCATTTGGGGAGTGAACCAGTGGGTGGGAGAGCACTCTGGCACACATACTCATAATTCTCTCTCGTCTCTCTCTCATGCAATTACAATGAAAATGACTGGTGTAAAGCCAAGTCTGTGCCTGAAACAAAAACAATCATTAAAAAAAAATCATCCTGTGCCATCTTGTTTAATGTGGGCGCCCACAGCCTTGCTTGTTTGAGGACGTGGTGCCATGACGACTGTGGGCCGGTCCTTCACATTCTACAATGGGACACAATGGCTTCCATCTGAACCTGAAAGAACACTGCCGTGTTTAAACTCGATTCTATAAATCCTCAAGTTTATGCACTGAGAATGTTCAAAGAATAAACACTGAACTTCTAATGATAATGATTATTAAACATCATCATACCCCAGAGTAATGCATGCCCATCCAACTTGAACCAACACAGATCCTTCTTCCTGGTCCTGCTGCAGTGGCCTCTGCATCTAAATCAATCCAACCTAGCCCACTACAGAAACAATACTGAACATGTATCAACATTCAGGAAAAATTTTAATTACAAAAGCCTTGTCCTGCACACAGCAACAGCCTATTATGCAAAAACAATCTCTAATGCATGACATAATTGCTTTCACATCAGACGAATAGACTGAGCTCATGACAGAGGCCGCCCAGCTAACAGGCATTGGATGTGAACTGGGTCCTTTAATTGCAACAGTTTATAGGCACTGGGCTAAGGGTAGGTGCGAGCCAAAGGGACTGCTGCATTTGTAGCGAAAGTGAGAATTCCGACAAGATACGACTGCCAGCAACCAGCTAAAATATATTCACTGGGATTATGACGAACATGAAGCCATCTGTCCACTACCCCATATCTGAAAGATTCAAGAGTTTTGAACTCAAGTAATCATAAGCAACTGAGAATAAGACAGAAGGTTGATGGGCCTGGAGCTATGCCTAAAACAGTTTCATGGAGGCCTGGCATGCAGATTCGCTCTGTCTCTGATCACCAATACCCTCTTCCAGGAAAGAGGGCCACAATGCTGAAGCCACCACAACAATGTAAATATTTCCAAAGCCCTTGCAGTACTTTTATCCCGTGTGCCTCATAACATGAAGTCTACATAAGTGAAATTACAGATGAGGTGCCAGACATAAGGACACATCCATACTTCATTCCTGCCACAGTCTTATACTGAAAGATGCACAATTTCCTAAATCCAAGTGAGCTGGGCCATGACAGATAGGCTTAAGCACTGGCCCAAGAAGTTCATGGCACACCAAAGACCAACTCCTAAATACCTGCACCTTTAAAAACACAAAGCATTTTTTTTTACAAAGCATTTTTTAAAATAATTTATTTGAAAGGCAGAGCAACAAAAAGAGAGAGACAGAGAGAGACCTTCTATTCACAGTTCATTCCTCAAATGGCCACCACCACCAAGTCTAGGCCAGGCTGAAGTCAGGAGCCAAGAACTCCATCTGGATCCCCCTCATGGATGGCAGGGGTCCAAGCACTTGGACCATCTTCTGCTGCCTTCCCAGGTGCATTAGCAGGAAGCCATGGGGTGCCAGCGTTGGAAGTAGTAGCTTAACCTGTTGTGGCACGATGCCGGCCCCATACCTTCAGACGAATCTCAAGGCCAGAAAGTAGAGTATACAGGAAAGACATCCATGGGCAGGCTGGTAGTCAACCGATTTCTTCCACAACTGAATGAAGACATAACAGCATTTACCATTTTTAAGTCCTCAAGCCCAAATGAGAACACAGTAATGCAGCTGATATTTCCCAAATCAGGATGCACATCCTTAATGCAGCCTTTGGGCACTTTCTCATACTCTGGGCACCTGGATCAAATGCCCAGAGCAGCGGCCAGCAGTCTGTATGTTCAGAACCTTAATGTAAGTATGAATCCGACATTTTGAAATTTGATTATTATTTATAGCTCTCGTCTCTACTCCTGAGGAGCGGTGAGTTTTCTACTTACAACTCTGTTAAATTCTGTATTTAGTGGAGGGCTAAGGTTGTGACTAGAAAGTAAACTGAAAGTACGTCAATGCAAAAATTAAAAAAAAATTTAAAAAGGAGGAGGGAGAGAAATATATGATTCCAACAATTAGAAACCTAAAGGGCTTTTGAAAAATGAACCCTGCTTTCAGAAATCCAAACCACTTTTAGAAGGTGATACAGGAACACTGACAGGAGACAGAGTGATTTGTCGTGTTCACAGCCCCAGAGGCCAGAGGGAGCAAAAACACAATTTCTAAAAAAACATTTTACAGAAAGGCTTCTAAAACAAATTAGGAAAATAAACAGTTGGAAAACAAGCACCTCCTACCTTCAAATTTTGCCAAGTTACACATGGTGTTCTAAGTCTGGACCTTGTCACAAAGCACAGCACTATTTCATTTCTCTAACAATGAATTCACTTAACAAATTTTGAATTAAATAGCAATAACTGAAAAAATAAACAAGATTCCATTTTAAATTGAAAGGCCCCCTCTCAAGTGTGATAGCTTGTATGGGGTTAACCCCTGGCATGTTTCATTCTCCTCTTCCACTGAAAAAAAATACAATTTTAGAGGCTGCAGGTTTGGGAACCTTGCTTCTGCTCTACTAAGTATTCATGCTTTGATGAAATCCCAGCCCCTCTGGCTTACCACTGTCACCATGCAGGCTCAGTTTCCAAGCTGGTTTCTAAAATCTCTACTTTTCCAGAGTCTTCTACAGGGAATATTCTATTCTTGGCAGAACAGTTCCAACTGTCCTCCACAGTCAACTCCATCCCATGGCTGGGACAAGTGGTAGCCATTGCTTCCAGCCAAAAGACCTCCAAATACCATGGAGTATGGGGCACCAGTTCATATGCTGGCTGCTCCTCTTCCAGTCCAGCTCTCTGCTTTGGCCTGAGAAAGCAGTGGAAGATGGCCCAAGTGCTTGAGCCCCTGTACCTGCGTGGGAAAACCAGAAGAAGCTCCTGGGATCAGCCTAGCTCTGGCCATTGCCACCTTTTGGAGAGTGAATAAGCTGGTAGAAGGTCTTTTTGTCTCTCCCTCTCTGTCTCTGTAACTCTCTCTCTCAAATAAATAATAAAAATCTTTTGAAAAATTAAAAATAGTAGTGAACCTGTCAGTACTGATGGACTAACTCTACTGGAACAAACTGGTATCAATAATAGTAACATAAAATCCATCTGCAAACGGGAGAAAAAAATAATTTAACATAATTGATTTGATAACCATGGAAAACATTCTATTTTATCACTGATATTTAAATACATTTTTAAAACTATAATTATAATATTTTCAATGTAAAATAAACAACAAATACACATTTAACACTTATACTTCTATCCTGTCCCACTTTGGTTAAAACATCCTCTAGGATCTGACAGTACACATGATGCCATTGTGCTTGTGGGTAACTCTTAGACCCTTCCGTCTTGGGTTCTCTCATATCCACACTGGGGAGTTAGTGGATGACTCCCAGGGCTCCCCCTGGGCTTGCCCATGGAGTTGCCAACTAGAATGCAGGTCCCCAGACACTCATGGGGAATATATCCTTGGGCTCAAATGTATTTTTTCTGAGTATAGACAACACTATTATGTTTTATTCATGTTTAAGATTCAGTATAATTTTTAACCTGGACATACAAACCCAACAAAAAGTGACACCACACAAAAGCCAGTCTGCAGTTCAAGCAGATCACTCATAAGCACAAATTCAATTACATTGGCATGGGCTAAACTCCTTGTTTGGAAAAAACAAATGATGTTGGGCCAATCTTTTGCCTAATTATTCTGTCCTCAAGACTTTGGGAAGGTATAATGCAGGTATTCTTATGAAGAAGGTGTAGACTGGAAAATTTTGAAGGACAGATTATTACTAAATTGCCTTCCAATCTTTAAGAAACTAAAATATTAGTGATATCTTTAATCCCAGTTTATAGTTTACAAGGTAAAGCTGTATGTGCAAAGCATTACCTTTACCCAACTTCCTACGGTACCCACAACTTATTGCACTTAAAAAGTAGTGCCTGATGAACATCTTGGCAAGAGCTATAGTCTCTATGTTCTCCTTGACGGGAACAAATATCCACTGAGGACCAAGGTGTAGCATGTTGGAGATACAGCCATGCACAAGTAGACATGGAGCCTGGTAGCATAAAGCTTACACTGGAGGCTATTAAAGGAGATGGACAGATTCACCCACAAATAAGACAAGTTCACCAACAGAAGCACATGGTAAGATAGTTCACAAACAAGTAAGACAAATTCACAAAGAAAATAATGACAATTATAAAGGGAAAAGGAATCTAGATTAGAGCGGGGAGGGGAATGGCAGGACAACCACACCTTTTTCAGGGGTTACTGTGTGAATTGCTGATCTTTACAGTAGCACGAGGTGGACATCATCAGTGTCTACTTAGATACAAGGTAAATAAAGCCAAGAAGGTTGGAGGAAGAACTGAAGTCCAGCTGGGTTTATTATCACAGCCTTTCATCATCTAAAAGGTGGGCCTATCTAAGGCAGTATATTATAGATGTTCCAGAACGTTCCCTGTCCCTTGACATGCATCATCTGCTCTGAAATCCAGAGTTTAAGAAAGGGGATGGACAGGCTTATAAAAACATCATTTACAAGCATGTTTTCACTCAAAGATATTTCCTCCCTGCCCCCCAAAAAATCATTTCAAAAGAGAAAAACGCTTACCTTTTTATAATGGAGTTCATTTCTTTTTCTAGATTTGCCTCTACTTTCTAAGGATATTAGCAAGCTGAGCAAGCATGGACCATTACGAATGACATTAACTATGTTTTGTCTTTAATAATGCGAAGCATTACAACTCCTTTAAAAAGATTATAGATTATTAATAGGCATAATGACATAACAAAAGCAGTTACAACCACTTAATCCCCCTTTCATTAAATGAAGTTCTGACTTGGGCATCTACTGAGACAAAGTTGTAACACTATAATGGTAACAGGTCATTATAAATTCATCCAAATGCATAGATGGCAAAATATCAAGAAAGAACTCTCATGTAAGGATGGACTTTAGGTGACAATGATGTGTCAGTGTCAATCATTAATTTTAACAAATATACTACTCTGGTGGGATATGTGGACAAAGGGGGAGGCAGAGGGTATATGGGCAGTCTCTACCTTCTGCTTAATTCTGCTATGAACCTAAAACTTCCCTAAAAATAAAATCTGTTTAAAAAGAGAGACAGAATTCACAGGGACATGCTCACTCCCACTCATTGCAGAAACGGATATGCACGAAAATTCTTATCATTCCTTTTTTTTTTTTTTGACAGGCAGAGTGGACAGTGAGAGAGAAAGACAGAGAGAAAGGTTTTCCTTTGCCGTTGGTTCACCCTCCAATGGCTGCCACTGCTGGCACACCACGCTGATCTGAAGCCAGGAGCAAGGTGCTTCTCCTGGTCTCCCATGCGGGTGCAGGGCCCAAGCACTTGGGCCATCCTCCACTGCACTCCCGGGCCACAGCAGAAAGCTGGCCTGGAAGAGGGGCAACCGGGACTGAATCCAGCGCCCCAACTGGGACTAGAACCCAGTGTGCCGGCGCCGCAGGCAGAGGATTAGCCTACTGAGCCACAGCGCCGGCCACATGTCTTTTTATTAACAACTGAGTCACTGATAAAATTTATAAGAAAAAAGGGAACAATGCATTCACTGTAGTTGATAGTAATTGCTAAAAATACTAATGGAAGGTATCAAAGAATGCCTTCTTAGTCTAAGACACTGCTTAGTACAATAGCAGGATTTATTTCTTTCTTGATCACTCAAGAAGCATACAGTATGGCAGTGAAAGGACAAAGGTGTTTTCTTTAACAGATTTCCACTTAAAACATCACCCAGTTTGCATTCTATACAGACACAGGATGGTTCGGTATCCCAGTTAAGAGTCCTCCCACCCCAATTTAAATTAAAAAAAAAAAAAGTTTAAGTTTGCATCTCTGAAAACCCCAAGTTTGGTTGCTGGTACCAGGCACTAGTTTGGCAGCCTAGATTCAAATCCTCCAGCCCTTGCTTGGCCCTCCATTTTGCTTTTGTGAACTGTCCCATAAGCCTGACTCCTGCCCAGAATAGTCCAAGAGAACAGAGGAGAAGGCATCACATCATGAAACACCGTGACGGTTCACACTGGCTCCACGCCAGCTTCTTCCCAGATCTGTGAAAGCTTCAGGGCTGCCTTCATTTCCCGCAAGTGCATCTAAGTCCATAAAAAGGTACTCAAACTGAAAGCAACAAATTTAAGTTTTATTGACTGGAATGCAAAACCATGAATGAGACTAAGATATCTTGGGTCACTCTGGCTCTAATATCTGTCATTTATTTCTTTATGTCCCAGTTCCCTCATTTGTTCAATGTGGTAACAATTATACGTACCTCATCAAGTTGCTATTATTTTAAAATGCCAATCTCTGCACTGCCTGTGGGCACACAGCAAGTGGATGTGAGTCTGTGTTCAGGAGACTAAAAGGTTCTGTTTTGCAGTCACCTTTCCCTATCTGCAAGTTCCACGTCCACAGATTCAGCCGAGGGAGGGCTGAGTTACAAATTTACAAGATCATGACATGCATTAAAGTGCCATTTAAAAAGTAAATCTTTGTCTATTTCATGTTCCCTATAATGATGGCTTTATGTTATCAATTTAGAATTGAAATTACATCAATCCGGTCTTCTTCTTCAGTAGGTTATCTCTGTGCATTCCTTCTGCTACAACATATAACTTACACTAGATAATTTATAGATAATAGAAATTTGTTTTTCACAGTTCTGGGGGATGAAAACCCAAGACTAAGGACAAAGTGGGACTACGACATCCCCATCAACCTGTTTTACAAGAGTACTAACCCCATTCATGAAGGTGCAGCTCTTGATGTAATCACCCATATCTTTTTTTTTTTCTTAAGATTTTTTATTTATTTATTTGAGAGGTAGAGTTACAGAGAGAGAGAGAGACAGAGAGAAAGGTCCTCCCTCTGGTGGTTCATTCCCCAAATGGCCACCACTGCCAGCACTGCGCCGATCTGAAGCCAGGAGCCAGGTGCTTCCTCCTGGTCTCCCATGGGGGACCCACATCTTAATACTATCACATTGGGTATCAGGTAACAACACAGGAGTTTTGGAAAAACACACAAAACCAAACACATTCATTCAAATGGATTTTAAAGTTACATCTCTAGAATCAGTTCTAACTACAGAAGCATAGACCAATGAAGAGAAACAGTAAACTTTACCACATTTCCAAACACTATACTATGGTGGTGACCAATAAACAGGATCTTCACCTAATAAAACTTCACTGATTTTAGGGGGAATCCACACTAGCAGTTTCACTAAGACAAGTCTGTACTTTTAATGATGAAAGGATGTTATCATATGCAAATATGCCTTACATCTTAACTCCTCATTGGGTCCTAATTAGAATCAGTTTTACTTGGTAAGGCCCTGGAAGAAAGAGAACCCAAGATGTCCTACAGGATTGGTGACCTTGGCTACCTGAACACAGTCTTCAGGACCCCAGGGGGAAGGTCAACAGCTATTATCAAAGACATAACCTTCTGCTACAGGTATAACACTGACCCATTTTATTTGGACCTTGAGTTCAGTGGTCTCAGAAATGATTTACCACAGTGAATGAGAGGACTTTTCATATTGGCCAAACTTTGTTTCAGAAAGAGCTAAAGGGTAGCATTTACTGAAGTGCTGACTGACTTCAGGCAAAGGAAAGAGGTGTGCTGCTGTATTTTCCAGTTCAATTGCACTTTCTATTAGATGAACCAAGCTAACCACGCTTCATACCTGACTAAAAGGAGCACTAAACCAACTCTCCTATCCACCTATCAGAAACCTCAGGAGTTCTCACTTGAGTGCAAAAGCATTAATGTGAAAAGTTTACCAAAGATAACCAACAGAAAATAGACAACGAATAAATGACACTCAAAAAGAAATTTCCATGTGCTTTTTGATAAGTCATGAATACTCAAATACAAATCAAAATGAGTCATAACATTTCTGATATACATCAGATAATTATCAGAAATTATGAACAGTTCATGGTGCTGGAAAGGACGACACACTGGGGACAGAGAGGTGGCGGGAGGTGAAGAGGAAAAGGTGTGCAGGCTCAATTTGCACTGCTGTGGCTGCATGTCGGGACATCCAGGTGTGACTATGCGGGGGCCAGGTAAGCATTTTGATCCCCGCTTTCCTGGGTTCAAACAAGCACTTGTATCAAACACTCAATACAGAATATTAAAGGTTTCTCTGCATTGTTCTGAAGCTTGACATTAGTCTCCATTAACACTTAACTACATGTCTCATCAAATAAACATAAAATTATTTCCATGATAAACATCAGTAGGTGTTACTTGAAAGGAGGAGGAGGGAAGCCCAGGCTTCTTCCGTTCCTTTGAAGTTTTATTTTGGTTTCAATAAAAACTCGGGTAGCCAGCTGTGCAGACAGGGATGTCTCAAGACACTGACCATATTTCCTGCATAGTAAGAGGGCCAATAGGATGAGAAGAACCAAACGAATCTGTAAAAAGTTTAAGGAGTCCAGTGCTGCACTGAAAATGGGAAGCAGTTTAAACAGAGGAAAAAGAATAGCAAGGCAGTCAGGGAATAGAACAAGTACCATTCACGAAAATACCTGGGGGTGCAACCAAGCTGAAGGGTGAGCACATGTACACCAACTCAGATGAGAAAGTGTGACTGCAAACAGGGAGAAACAAGAACCCCTCAAATAAACACTGATATAAGGCCTCCTATGGCACACACTCTGCTTCACTCTGGCTTCGTGACATAAGGGACTACAAGTAGCCTGACTTTAGACAGCAGTGTCAGAAGATACCCACCTGCACTGGGTTAGAGAACTTGCTTAAGCACTGCATTGCCAAAGACCAACATCTGCAAGGTTTGCAAATCCAGCCACCAATCTCAGCAGTTTGTCTTCTTCACAGCGAAGCTGTTCAAGTCATTCAGGCTGTGAGGAGCCCCCTGGGCTGCGTGTTGATTCAGACAAGCTCCCCAGATGAGCTCAAGGAGGTTCCTCAGGACCCTAACTGCACAGCCTTATCAGTTTTCCTTCCAACACCTCCAGAAGGGATTCTCGGTTATTTACTGCAGTGTGGGCTGAAGGATTCCATTAGCAAGCTTTCAGGGTACACAGAAAAATTCCAGAGGAATTACACAGTAGTACAAGTAGCTCTTTTTGATGTGCAGAATTAACTTTTATTTCAATCAAGACTACCGACTAAGAATTCTTAAGCTATGAATCTAATTAGAAGAGAACGTGATTCGCCACATTTGAACCATTCAACTTGTAGACATGAAGGCCTTGATATAAATCTTCCATTCCTATTAGTATTTTGGCAACAATCACATATTAAGTAAACCCTTAGGACTTACTCTCAGGAAATCGCCAGAAGAGAATACCCAGAGTGAACACTTCATTCCCATTTGTCCACCAGGAAAATATATCTCTGACGATCTACTGGAGATCCCCACAATTCACCACTGATGTTAATAGATGGAGTAATAAATCGTTTTTGCTGTCCTTCCTCCAAAGCATAATAATCTCTAAGATTAATGCACTAATTCATATTGAGCAAATACCCTATTACCAGTTACTGACTGAGGTTCTAAGGAAACAAAAATCAGGCAGGCAGGAATCCTACACGCAAAGAATTTCCTTGTGAGGTCAATCATCCTTGGACAACAGTAGGTTAAGCCACTACCTGTGACACCACCATCCCATTTGGGCGCCGCTTCATATCCCAGCTGCTCTGCTTCTGATCCAGCTCCCTGATAATGTACCTGGGAAACTAGCAAAAGATGGTCCAAGTACATGGGCCCCTGAACCTGTGTGGAAGACCCAGATAAAGCTCCTGGCTCCTGGCTTCAGTCTAGCCCAGCCCTAGCTGTTAGGAAGTGAGCCAGCAGATGGAAGAACTCTCTCTCTCTCTCTCTCCCTAATTCTGACTTTCAAGTAAATAAATGAATTAAAAAAAAAAAAAAAAAGATTTGGGCCGGCGTCGCGGCTCACTAGGCTAATCCTCCGCCTTGCGGCGCCGGCACACTGGGTTCTAGTCCTGGTCGGGGCGCCGGATTCTGTCCCGGTTGCCCTCTTCCAGGCCAGCTCTCTGCTGTGGCCAGGGAGTGCAGTGGAGGATGGCCCAAGCGCTTGGGCACTGCACCCCTTGGGAGACCAGGAGAAGTACCTGGCTCCTGCCATTGGATCAGCATGGTGCGCCGGCCGCAGCATGCCGGCCGCAGTGCGCCAGCCGCAGCGGCCATTGGAGGGTGAACCAACGGCAAAGGAAGACCTTTCTGTTTCTCTCTCTCACTGTCCACTCTGCCTGTCAAAAAATAAAAATAAATCAATCAATAAATAAATAAATAAATAAAGATTTGAAGGATCTTGCAAACTAACCCTGAAGGCGGGAGGCCTAGCAAATCTTCCCGTTTCTCAAACTTTAGGGTTTGCCTGACCACAGTTAAGACTGTCTGGAGGGAACACCAGATGAAGCCATTGTACCGAGTAGTGGTTCATGGAAGACCTGGGATTCAAAGCCCATTCTTACCATGTTTTAAGAACCAGCTCCTTTTGAGTTTCTCTTCATTTATAATCCCAAATCACTGGGTTTAAAGAAAAGCTTAAGATATGTAAATATATTTTCTTCCATCTAGTAATTAAAACCTTTGGATTAAACATACTGGCTCCTGAATTCTCCCATATTCTCTAAAGTGGTATTTACATAAAACTCTTTAAATAACAGGCAATTGCATTGTATATCCCTGGCTTAGACAGTGAAAAGAAGTGAGTCTACTGACAGAGCAGCAGAAAAGTGAGAAGAGTTGATGACTGAGCCAAGCAGTTCATGTGATGACTTTGCCAGCTGACGTCTCTACCCATGTACTTACAGCCCAACGCATGCCTCACTGTAAGTACGGCTGGACTTGATTGCCTTCGCCAACTCTAAGATGCTTAAAGGAAGTTAACAGGTCCTTGCACCTCCCAGCTCCATCAGTAACAAATATTAATTCTGCAATATTGTGATGTAGTTTGTATCATCCTAGCTCTAATTTAATTAAATAGATACAGCTCATGTCAGCTGCTCCTTCATGTAAAATAAAAACACTTTTTGGGATGAGCATTGTAGTGCAGCAGATAAAGCCACTGTCTGCAATACCAGCATCTCATAAGGGCACCAGTTCATGTCCTGGCTGCTCCACTTCTGATCCAGCTTCCTGTTAATGGCCTAGGTGTTTGGGTCCCTGCCACCCATGTGGAAGGCCCAGATGAAGCTTCTGGCTGCTGGTTTTGGCTTGGCCCAGCTGCAGCCATTGTGGCCATCTGAGGAGTGAACCAGCAGATAGAAGCTCTCTTTAAATTAATTAATCAATTGAAAAAAAAAACACTTCTCAAATTAATAAGAAAGCATCCTAGTGCTACTTGAAGATTTTTTAAAAGCTTAGAAATATGCTTACAAACAATGGAATTATCACAAAACCAATACTTGCATCTTTCTAAACAAATATTTAAAGCAGATATATATGTACGTGTGTGTGTGTGTGTGTGTGTGTGTAAAGAGAGAGAGAGAGAGAGAGAGAGATCTTCCATCTGCTGGTTCACTCTCCAAATGACAGCAATGGCCAGGGCTGAGCCAGGCTAAAGCCAGGAGGCAGCAGCTTCTCCCATGTGGGTGCAGGGGCCCAAGGGCTTGGGCCATCTTCTTTCTGCTGCTTTCTCAGGCACATTAGCAGGGAGCTGGATTGGAAGTGAAGCAGCCAGGACTCCAACCAACACTATGGGATACCAACACTGCAGATGGAAGCTTAGCCTTCAATGTCACAGCACCAGCACCAATAAGTTGTTTGTTTTTTTTTTTTTTAATTTATAGTGCCAAATGTTAAGTGAGCATGGTGTTCATCCAACCCAACAACATACTGAGAGAGCAGACACAGAAAACTCTTCACACCACTGGAGATCAGGGAAATATGCACCTGTGATTGCAGAGGACTCAGGCTGTTTTCTCAGAATGTTTTCTCGAGTTGGAAGACACGGAACTAAACATGGATTCCAATCATGCCTTGGGCTTCCTCATTGTGGTCATAGTAGATTTTCTGTTTGTATTCCCCTATTTTAAAACCAAAATGACATCATCACCATCATCAGCAAGTCAAGTCACATCTGAAGGTTAAAAAAAGGAAGAAAATCAGGGCCAGCATTGCAGCACAGTGAGTAAAGCTGCCACCTGCAATGCTGGCCTCCAATATGGGCTCCAGTTTGTGTCCTGGCTGCTCCACTTCCAATCCAGCTCCCTGCTAATGGCCTGGGAAAGCAGCAGAGGATGGCCCAAGTACGTGGACCTCAGCCAGCCACCCATGTGGGAGACCCAGACGAAGCACTTGGCTCCTGGATCCTGCCTTCAGCCTGGCCCAGCCCTGGTGGCTGCAATGGAAGATCTGTCTCTCCTCTCTCTCTCCCTCTGTGTAACTTTGACTTTCAAATAAACAAATAAATCTTAAAAAGGGGGGAAAAGTGGGAGGGAATCATCTGCACGGAAACACATGTCAAATGTGTATCAATCACCCAGGTACTCATCTGTGCTATAAACTATTGCTCAGTCATCGACACCATGTCATTCCAGCTAATCACATATTACAAGGATGTAATCTACAACATGACCCCAGGCTTCCACATAAGGCACGAAGCTCAATATGTGAGAAATCAGGAGGCAGCATAATGAGTCTGGGATGCTAAACAATGCTTAAGATAAAAATTTAATTGCAAAGAGCTCTCACTGCCCTTTCTATTCAACCACTCAGTGAAATCAAACTGATTTGACCCAGTGGATTAGGTGATCCATACCTGTGCTCTTTCACTTTTTTTTTTTTAACATTTATTTGTTTGTTTGAAAGTCAGAATAACAGGAGGGGGAGGGGGACAGAGATCTTCCATCTGCGGGTTCACTCCCCTGATGGCTGCAACGGCCAGAGTTGGGCCAGGCCTAAGTCAAGCCAAAGCAGAAGCCAGGAGCTTTATGCAGGTCTCCCTGTAGATGGCAGGGATCCAAGCACTTGGGCCACTTTCTGCCACTTTCTCAGGCCATTAGCAGAGAGCTGAATCGGAAATGGAGCAGCTGGGACCCAAACCAGCAGTCACAGGCAGTGGCTTTACTAGCTATACCACAAAGCTGCTTCCCTATGGATTACTTTAGAAATCAATTTCATCTTTGGAACAAAGACACAATTTGAATTTAATAAGCATTTCATCAATAGGAATCGTCTTAGGAAAACGAGGCCTGGGGCAGGCATGTTGGTACAGCTAGGACACTCTTTGGGATGCTTGCATCTCACATCAGAGTGCCTGATTCAGATCCCAGATAGCCCTCACTTCCAACCCAGCTTCCTGGTAATGCACCCGAGAGGCTGTAGATGTGCCTGGATTCCTGCCACCTATGTGGGAGACATGGAGTTCCTGGATGCTGGTTTTGGCCTGGTCCAGCCTTGTCTGTTGTGGATATTTGGGGAGTGAACCAGCAGATAGAAGATAACTCCCTCTCTTTCTGCACTGTTCCTTCAGTCATTCAAATAAATAAACAAATCTTTATTTTTGAAAAGAAAGAAGAAATGAGGCGCTGACTTGATGAGAGATCTTAGGAGGACAAAACATTTATCTCTGAGAATCTTGGTTAGAACTAAGACCAATGACACTAGGAGTGAGATTGGAAGGTGAATGCTGACCACTCATCCAGGAGTATGTGAAAACGGAGAAGAAGGGGGAGAAAGTCACAAACGTCTTAACTGGGCTCTCTCCCACCAAAACAAAAACAAAAACACTGTGATGTTCATTGAAGGTTCATTACAAGCCAGTTCTTGGAAGTGGAAGTAAAGCAAAAGACACCATTCTAAAATGCACCCTGTTGGTCCAGCAGGAGGTCACTTGACCATGACACATGCTCTTCAGTGCATCCAGTCCTTTACTGGACTGCAGGCTCGGTGCTAGAAAGGGTCATCCAAAAATTAACAAAGCAAGGTCCTGGCCTCACAGAACTCAGAACACAGAATCAGAGGTAAATTATTTCTTAATTCATTAGGTTTATAATTGATTAATCTGAAAAGATTTCAAATCACATGCTCCTCTAGCATATGATACTCCTGACTTCACAAAGGCTGTAAGGCTGTTACTAAAATATATTGGTTAAGTGGCTCAATAATGATTGATCTGAGGCAGACCAACAACATTCAATGATTTGGAAGAGCAAATCACTGGGAGGTGGGAGGGCTGGCAAGAACTACCATCAGCCCCAGCTTTGACTCACTGTGTTGTATTTCTGAGAAGTTTCCACAGTGTAACACCATGTGCTTCCCACAAGTAATATAAAATTTCATTCTTCCATTTGAGATTCTACCTTAGGAGGCCCAGATGCATGAGCCATCAGTTCTAATTACCTGTAATGTCTCAGGGCTTTAGAACAATTACTACTAAGGTTACTGCCTGGAAACAGAATAATCACACTAATTGGAATTCATCAGCTATTCATCTTCATAGTAAGCAGAACTGATGTGGTGAAACTTGGTGTCCATATATGGAAGTCACGTCAGCTGCCAAAGGCAACTGTTAGAAGTCATGTGCTCCCCAAGAATATGATATACTGTGCACCAACAGAGCACTTGGTATACATCAAAAACTGTTACAAAGCACTGCTATTGGTCAACAAAACCCCCACATCCCTGCCTTCTAGGGGATTTAACCTAAGAATAGAGGCAGTAAATAATCATCAGCTTATTAAGTGCAGAAACAAAACTGCCCATGCCATGACATGGGCCCTCTTTGGGAAAGAGTAACTTCCACAGTAGGGAGAAAAATATTCCAGCCTGAGGAGTGAACTGGGAGTAACTCTGACAGGAGGCATGAGCTTGGGACATGGGAGCACAGAAAAGTCGCCGGTGTGACTGTGACTGAATAAGACCGAGCAGATGAGAAAACAAGTAAGAAAGGAGGGTGGAGAGGAAAACGCAGAATCAATGTGCAGGACGCCTTACAGATCAGCCAAGGACCCTGAACTTCATTCTAGATGGAACAGAGAGGAATGGCATGCTTGGACTTAGGAGAGTGTTAAGGCAGTGATGCAGGAGAAGGACAGAAGCTTCAGTTAAATTCATGACTTAGAACACAGGGAAACAGACATACGTGAGACAGTCAAACTCTGTGGCCCAGGAAGAGTCAGGGAGGACACTTTGGGGAGAAACGTGCAGTTTTCTGGACTTATAGAAGAAAATGCACAGAGAGACCATTTTCAACACCAGGTTGAAAACAGGTGTTGTATAAAGACAATAGTTCATAATTCTGTAATAACTCATATCACATGTTTTATGCAGATTCATAAGTAAAAATTTTTTTATGAAACATATTAAACAATATCAATAATTTTAGGGCCAGTGGTTTGTCTATCTGGTTAAATTAAATTTTTACATTCGGGGCCAACACTGTGGCATTGGGGATTGAGCCTCTGCCTGTAGTGCCAGCATTCCATTTGGGCACAGGTTCAAGTCCTGGCAGTTCCACTTCTGATCCAGCTCCCTGCTAATGGCCTGAGAAAGCAGCAGCAGATGGCCCAAGTGCTTGGGTCCCTGTACTTATGTGGGAGACCCAGAAGAAGTTCCTGGATCCTGGCTTCAGATTCCCCCCAGCTCCAGCCATTGTGGCCATTTGGGGAGTGGACCAGCAGATGGAAGACCTCTCTCTCTGTCTCTCCCTATCTGTAACTCTGCCTCTCAAATAAATAAATAAATAAATCTTTAAAAATAAATAAATTTTTATATTCAATTTCACTGTGGAGTAATGCAGTAACAGTTCTACAAGTACTACCATAGTTAGCACAGCATGAAGAAACTTGAAATCTGAAGCAACAACTGAATTGCTTCAGAGCATCCCCAAAAGTTGTAATTTGCTTTTTCAAAAGATCCCCGCAAACGTGTTAAATGTCAGTTTCCCCACAGCCACATGTGTTGAGAATGTCCCTCCAGGAAAAACCCTGTGAGTATTATTACCTACTTTGTTGCCTGGAAAGGCCCCAAACCTCATTAGTCTTGATTTTTGTGGTCATTAAGCATCTCACGGTTCCTGGCACCCTTACTTCCTGTCCTCAGTGTTGCACTACATCATAAACCTCTGCAAGGGCCAACCACTCTTGCTATTATTAAAGTCCCTGTCTTCTAATGGCTTGAGCCCCAAGTTTCTATCCAATAAAACTGGCCTCTCAATAAAATTTTGTCTGGTGAATCCTTACCAATAAGCAGAGATGCTAGGATAGGATTTAAAACAGGCGTGCACATCTAGTCAGCTCTTCCCTCTAATTAGAAGGATTCTATCAGCACCACTGTTGGCAGATTTTAAAATTCATTTCCCCAGAGTTAATTCCATTCTAATTTAGAATATCTCTTTATATGATATGCACTAAGCATATCCAACTCTCTTTCTCTAATCACTCTCTTAAAATAGTTGAACATGTAGATAGCCAAACGGGAAAGTCTTCAGGCAGAAGGAAAGCATCATAGCACTCATACAGTGTCCAAGTGAAAAACAGCCTCACTGTGCAACAGTCTCACCAAGGTGGCAGGTACCTAGGGCACTGCACTGAGGATTCTGATGTCTCTTTCATGTGCTCTTGTTCATGCTGAGTACAAGGGAACTGGACCTTCCCTTGCCATCCTCGGGAGGATAGAGACACAAAAACCTGACTTTTGGATCCTGTGCCAGGCTCTGTCTCCCAGTGATGCGGATTTTACAGAAATTAACATCTTTGTATCACACGTATCAAAGAGGAGCCTATGGTTGCCTCACCTGGCTTCATGACGGCTAAACCAAAGCTCTGAAGTTGTCAACTCTGCCTTCTCTCTGCTTCTTGAGAGCAGGGGCCAGTGAAGCAGCATTTTGTTGAGTTTGACTTTGTTTCCTAATATTTAACAGGGATTATCATGTGCTCAACTGCATCCCCCAAAATTCTTATGTTGAAGCCCTAACCCCTAGTACCCCAGAATGTGACTGCATTTACAGATGGGATCTTAAAACAGAAAGTTAAAAAATGAGGCTGACTGGTGTCCCAATAGGAAGACACCAGAGATTCACACACACACACACACACACACACACACACACATATGGGGCGTGGAGGCTTCAAAGAAACAAAATCTGCTGAACTTCATCCTGGACCTCAGCCTTCAGAACCATAAAAATCTATTTCTGGGGTGGGTTTTTAGCCTAGGAATTAAGACACCAGTTAAGATGTCACATCCAACATCGAGGGTCTGGGTTCAAAGCCGGGCTCTGTTCCGAACTCCAGCTTCCTGCTAATACAGACTGTAAGAGGCAACAAGGACATCTTAAGTGATTGTGTCCCTGCAACCCCCACAGGCAACCTGGAAGGAGTTCCTGGACCCCACGTTTGGGCCAGGCCACAGCCAGAGGATATGTGGAGTGAAGAGCAGACGGGAGCACACATGCGCAGGCTTGTTCTCTCAAAATTTAAAAAAAGAAAGCAAGCAGGTACCTATTATTTAAGGCATGGAAGCTGGAATCTCTCCCACTTCCATGCCTGCAAGTGCGTCTCCCACCTTCCCTTCCCTGCCTCCCATGGCTCCTTGTCCTCCTCCCGCGTAAACGAGGTCACTGCCGATCTAAAACCATGCAACTCTGCTTCTGGTACGGTACTTACCAGGAACAGTGACCACACGGGGGAATCTAGACGCTCCCAGGAACAGAAAGGAAGGGAAGTCCCAGGAACACAGCAGCAAAGGCACCAACCTCGACCTCCCCTTAAGGCCAGCCATTTCCCTCTTTACAGAATGACTTCACAAATGTCAAATTTTAACAGGAAACGCAACTGTTCACACAGAGCTCTTCTCTCCAGACTGGAATTGTGGAATTAGCTAAGGAGGTAGTTCAATGCGTTATCAGAGCTAGACTTAAATGGAAACGCATCCCCAACCAACTTAACCTCACACTAACCAGGGTGCCTCTAAGTGTTCTGAAGCGTGGGTCGGTCTCTTGCCTATTTCTCCACCAGGTGAAGTATGCAAACTGTTGACATGCCAGGGCCTGCTGGTTTGCCTGGCTGTGTGTTGCTAACATTAACTACTGTCTTAACACCAAAGGGTGTTTTTTTAAAGCTCTATCTCCTCCATTTCTCACCCTCTTCCTACAGGAATTGCACCCAACTCAAAACTGCCTTCAGTTTTTTTTCCTTGCCTTAGAAGCAGCGGTTAACATTTTTGCAGTATTACATCATGCCGGACTCCTTTGCCCTTTATCTGGGGTTCCTGCCTGGCTCATTCCAGAAGTGACAGAGGCTCCTCTTTTGGTGGTGTGCCTAGCCCATGGGATTAACACACAGACAAGGACCCCAACTAGTGGCTCCTATCCTAATTTGCCCATTGTCCCTTCTGGCCACCAATTTCTTCTCTCCTTAACAGGGAAGTTGTTGCTGGAAACAAAGGTACAATCAAAGAATCTGTTGCTTACCAACAGCATTGAGGTTGAAATTTCAGCAAAGCTATTAGTGTGAAGTGATCATTAATATGACTTTTGGTGAGGTAGGGAGATGTGAAACCTGTTGACTTTTACATTTGCCTTTTTGTTAAATTTTCGGCATTCAGAGCTGGCATTAAATTAAACAATGTATCTTAGAAGCATTGACAAAACTCCTTTCTCACAAGAGTCCATTCCATGTAAAACCGTGAGTCTTACCTTGATGAAATCTCTTGTTAAAATCCCACTGTATAGCTACTTTTCTGCATGTGCAGGAGGTTGAGTTCTAGAATGTGCTTCCTCCCTGCCACCCACATAGAAGGGTTTGGTACAGACAAACTCAGAGCTAAGCTCTGGATGGTAGAAACAAAACCAGTTAGAACAGAAAGACAGAGGTGAATGGTGTGCACTATGAACATTGTGCTTTTCTATTTTTATCTCTTCCACCAATGTGAATGAGATTTTTCATCAGTTAACCACTGAGGTTGGATGAGGGAAAACCCTAACATTAAGTTGCAAGCCTGAGGAGGAAACACACACCTGAAAAGCCAACACCCACCTGGTCTTGACAGCTTTTTGCAGTGAACGGGTGCAGACACTTGTTGCTATTTGTCTGAACAAATACTAACGTTTCTGAAACCAGGCTTCTAAAGTCCGATTGGACAGCCTCTGCTGTCAATAGAGTGGCACTTCCCACCCCTTTCACCCAAGGCCCACAAGCCTTTGTCACCAATTGTCAATGGAGATTCTTTCCTTTATCCTTAGGAAAATGAGTCAGAGAAGATTCCAGGAACCTTATCTAATCAGAGGAAAGCCTTTAGAAATTACCTAACTGGTCCCTAGCTCCCCCTGTCTTTTCCCTGAACAGTAGGATGAAGAAGGAGCCATGTCAGATCCGCCCACTTGGAAATCAGATTCGTCCAGGTTTTCCTTTTCTCCAATAATCTGAAATATGCCTAAGAAAACACAGTTGAGCTTGTCCACTACTGAAATGGCTGAGAGCATTTGTGAAAGTCAAAGTCAGTCAATGTTCCTACAGCCCCTGCATTCTCCAGGGCAAGCTCAAAGCAGCTGAGGGACAGAACTCAATCAAGATTCAAGAGTTGAGGGTTTCTTCTTAATATCTTTAGGAAACAGTGCCATTCCCTCTGTTAGTACATGGTTACAGTTATTCTCTTTTGATACATTATTTCCCCAATTAGTTCCTGTTACTATTTAAGTTGGCTCTTGTATTAGTCTATGTGGTAATAGTGTTTTGAATGGACTGCCAATGGCAAAATAAAGTGGGTCTTTTCAAAAATCACCATACCCAGCAAACCAGGAAACTTGTAATTCAGGAAGTTCAACCAGGAGAAGCTTTTCTCTAGCATCTATTTCCTCAAAAACATAAAAAGTAGCTTTCATTTGGGTTTATTTTAAAATATATCCACTTCTGAATTTATCTATCTAATAGTCAAAACCATTATAAAAATTGGGAAGTCATTTGTTACAGATTTTCTGGGAAAAAAATATAAATTCATCAAAGCTCCACTTCACTGAAGCTTCTAAATAGATCATTTTAAATACATTTTAAATAGATCATTTTAAAACTGCATCCAACCTAAAACTAAACTCAACAGAGTTTACCCACAAACAAATGCTTATAAACAGTTTCGATTGCGAACATCAGTTTCAAACATTCCAATACCGAGCTTTACGAAGTGTGTCAGTAACTAAGTACGGAAGTTCCCTAGTTTAGGGACTACTTTGGAAACTGACAGCTCTTTTAAGTGCTCTAAACCAGCCCAAATACTGTAAATGGTAACTCTAAAGAAAAGGGATTAAACTCCTGTTTCATACAGCTCTCAAGCCAGTAAGCCAGATGACACTAGTACTCAGCACAGAAGTCCTCTGCAGCCATCACCTGCCCACAACAGTGGGCACAGGGACCTCCCAAGAGGCTCCTGAGCATTTCTGGGGCAGGATTTTGACTGTCCCACTTGCTTTGCAGCCCCAAAGTCTCAAGTTCTTTTCAATCCTGCACCCACCATCACATGCTCCTAACCCTGCACCACCACCGCTCATTATGGAACAAAGACACAACACTAAAATGTAGTTTTTTGAGGAAAGTCACTTGAGTGCCTGCCATGTATTCTTCAGCATTTGAAGGAAATCATGTGCATATAATGTAATTTCAAAGCGAAGGCTGGCAGGTGGAGAGAGCAGTGGCAGGCAGTAACTGGGGACTTCCCACGAGAACATGGATGAAAAGGCAGAACAGGTTCCCTTCAAGGGGGATGGCAAGACAGGCATAAGATTGGACTGGATTTTCAAAAACTGATACCAGGGGAAAGACTGGGGGGAATTTTTAAAAATGTCCAGGCTTCTCTCTGCCCCCCTCCGAAGGGAGGGGGTAGCAGGAACAAGGTTTTCTTGAAAAATAACCTGGGTTTCTGCTCAGCCACTAAGCCAGCTCTTAGGGCCTGCAGCAAACCACTAACTGATCTAAGACCCTTTTGTGTTCCCAAATAAGTATCTTAGCTCTGGGCTTTGAAACATCTTGCTACAATGACACAACTATTCAAAGGGACCTAGACTGCAGTTAGGATAGATGTTAACAAACTTACAACTCAGTTTATTTCTACACAGGCAACTCTAACTACATAGCTGGAAATGGATCTACCTAGTACCTGAGTAGTATCTCAAAAGCTGAAATACAGGTGAGGCATTTGGGATATGATTTCCAACACTGAAGTATAAGGAGGAACCAAAAAAGAGGCCAAACAAGTCCACATCCACGGACAGTCCTTAATCGCAGAAAATCATCATCATCATCATCATCAACTAGAGAAGGTGCCACTTAAGGATGCTGCCCACGTTCACTATGACAAAAAGCACGTCTGACCCATACATAACCTAGTATGCTTTTAATTATTATATATTCAAATTGTACACTGTATCTTTTCCATAATTTTTATTGAATAACTACCACCTTCTCTAAATAAATATTAAAGATATTAATATGCTAAAAGATCACCATGTTATCCTCAAGGCTTATAGAATGTACATGAATGCAGCATTAGTGAATGGGATAGGTTGAAAGCTAGCATACATGAATTCAAATGTTACCACTTCCTATTAGCTCTAAGATCTTAGGTACATTATTTAACCCTCTCTTTTCCATTTACTTATAGGTAAAATATATTTCACAATTTAATTGAGACAATAAAGTTCAATAATAACCTTTATAAGACATAAAGGTCAATAGTGTCCATTTTCATCCTTTAATTCTCCCAAATTAAATTATAACTTCCCTTCTGAATCTATAAGATTTAAAAACTTATTTTAAGAAATTATTTAAAATAATTTTTCTATAATAAGAATGACTTTACCTTTGCTAAAGAGCAAAATCAATTGTCCAGAGGACAAAATTAAATCATTTGGGCAAATCCTTGAATTAAATACCTGAAATGTTAAGACCAATTCCAGGACTGATCCACCCCAAATATCTGAAATTCCAAAGAACTTTCTTTTTGTTTTGAAAAGGCCCTGTGACTAAGGTCTCCTTGGGGATAATTACTTCCAAAAATTTATCAACTGGTGACAACACCTTTGCATTCCTAAAGACTACAAGCAGCAAGTTTATTCCTAATACGGAGTTAAGTAAGAATGTGGGAAAGAGAAAACAACAACACCGTGTGTATATGTGTGTGTGGGTGGGTGTGGGTGTGTGTATGGCCAAGTTGGAATGTCACTAGATAACACATAACACAGAATTTGAAATATCTAAATCGGTTTATCACTCTTAGTACTAATGACTAAGAGATTTCTCTCAAATGCTAATGAATGCACCTCCATTCAGGACACAAGAAAGCCAAGTATTTTCAAGAATCTTAATGAGTTTTGCCTATTCCCAAGGTCATACAACTAATCAAGTTGAGTCCAGGGCTCAACAGATCAGAACAGTGAGCCTTTCTTTCTCTAAAGGTCTCTGAAGTTCCAAGGACTTTTCACCTTTTTTTTCTTTTCATTTAAAACAATAGTCACAGGGCTGGCGCTGTGGCATGGTGGGCTAAGCCCCAGTCTGCATTGCCAGCTTCCCCTATGGGTACCAATTCAAGTCCCAGCTGCTCCTCTTCTGATCGGTTCTATGGTATGGCCTGGGAAACCAAGTGCTTGGGCCCCAGCATCCACGTGGGTGACCCAGAAGAAGCTCCTGGCTCCAGATTGGCTCTGCTCCGGCCGGCCGTTTGGGGAGTGAACCAGCAGATGGAAGACCTTTCTGTCTCTACCTCTCTGTGTTTGTAACTCTCTCTCTCAAATAAATAAATAAATAAATCTTAAAAAAAAAAATAAAATAAAACAATAGTCATTTAAGAGGCAGACTGAGAATGTTAACCTTCTACTCACTGTGGGCTTATGAAAAATAGTACAAGTGTTCTGACAACATAGTCAAGGTATCACAGCTACACCTGGAGGATTTTTCTAAATAACAGAACTCAAAATTCCAACCAACCACTGTGTAAGGCACCACCATTGGTCTGTCTTGCAATAATCATTTGGTTGAAACAAGCTTGTGAAAAGCTGTAGACATACCGGAGTAGAGGAAACTGGAATTCTTATCACTTTAATGGTGAATGTGATTTATAAAGATACACTGAGTATGTATGAAGCATTATCCTAAGTGCTTGACAATTTCACTTAATTCTTAGAATAACCTTGTATTACATTCCTTATTTTATAGGTAAGGATCGGAGCACAGAAGAACTAAGAAATTTGCCATGTCTTATACAGTTAGCAAATGGCTGAAACAGGATTCCACTTGTGAATCTGACTCCAAAATCCGATCAACCAACCTAACCCTACAAAGTTGGCTTCCTAAATACCATACTCCCTACGGAATAGACGAACAATTGCCAAAATATACATTCCAAATAGATGCTATATGAAATACGAAATTGAGTCCTTGCTTCCTCATCCAAAATGAGTCAATAAAGTTTTTAAAATGTTCAACCGATAAGGGGGAGATCTTGTGAATGTTTTGCCTTCCCCACCGAACACCATTTTCCAATATTATCCTGAAATGTTTCCTTATGCCCTGGGCCCCTGTTGTGCTTACAGATGGTTTCTATTTCTAAATCTCTAAAGCTTTCAGGAATGTCTTCCTGGACTTTCAAGCCAGCTCAGTTGCAACTTCTCAGCACTGAGGGCCCTGGCTAGTTGAACAAAAACCTCTGCTTCCCCAGGATTTGTACTTAAATCCTTAAGGTGCAGAGAAATAAACAGTCTGGTGTTCTCTGCCACCCATTTCATCCCATTTCTGACTTGCGCAGGGAAAAAGAGAATTCTGTTTTAATCATAGCTTCTTAGGCTTGTGTCTCCTCAGGATCACTCAACTATGTTCTGTTGAGAATGACTCTGCATGGCCATCTTTTCTCTTGAGAGAGCACACCAGACCATTCTTCTCGGTGACACTTACCTAGAGGTCTGCCTTCATAGCTGTGAAGGGAATGGCACGTAACAAAAGCCTTCCTTGGACAGGCTGGCAAAGGCTGTGGTTTTAAAAGATTACCCCTGTATTTTCTTAAAAGAATTTAAACGCCACCTCTTGAGTTAGTAAGCAGCCCTGGGAAACTCAAGGAGGGTGGCCATGCTGACATCACATAACCCCCTTCTGGGCAAATTCCCACACAGCACCTCCCAGAATTTCAAACGCGTTTATACAAAAGGACAAATGTGGGGAATTATGACATTTGGGCACCTCTGAAATTAAGATCTGCCTGAATATCCCTGAAGTTCTCAGATCTGTATTAATTATCCTGGCATAAAAATACAGCTGCACATCCACAAATTAGTGATGTCAATCACACTGACCCTGCTGAAAAACACAGGCTGAGAGGCTGAGCTGCCCTTAAGAACCAGCCATGGTACTTGTTCAATTTCAGACAGTATGTGTGGTCCTTATTATAACCTGAAAATAGGAATTACTATCCCATTTTACAAGCGGGAGAAATGGAATTCAGCAAGAATTGATGTCATTCCCCCATGATGCCCTGGGAAATCTCCCTCCACCACAAACCTCCCCAACACATAAAGAATATTTTTTCTTTGAAAAATTTCTAACTATTGAAACGTCACAGTTATTTCCTGATATTTGTCCACCATCATTAAGTTAAAGGGTAAAACTCATATTGAATGGATTATCTAACACCTTAATAGCATAAATTGTAAAGGATTATATGAATTTTTAAAAACTAGGAAAAAATGACAAAGATTAGGCACATATTCCTCAGGAATGTTCCATTTGTCTCTATACCTAGGGCTTTTCCTTTAGCAGTTGCCTGGGTTCCACTTTACCAGCTAAGACACTCACTGAGAAGATAAAGAAGGTGTGAAATGAGTAGGTAAAAACTACTTAAGCAGGATAAACACTTAAACAAATCAAAGCATTTTTTTCAACAGAATCAGATACCAGAGGATTTGGTAAATCATAGTTTACAAGTCTTTTATGGGTATTTTTAAAAATAATTTACAAGAAAAATAAGACAGAAAAATTTTATTAATTCTTTATTTAGTAAGCATTGTTTATCCCAGCCTTTAAAGCTGAGTAATGCTTAAAATACGTGAACAACTTAGCTTAAGATACTCAATGCAGTTCGTTTATCTTGGGGAAACAGTGGGAGAAGTTGAAAATGAAATTATCAGTAAACTAGGTAGGCTTTCTCTTTTCAGTACATATTTAGAACAGAAATTGCTTATTTTTCAAAGATCAACTAGGTTAATGTCATGAATAAGATTTTATTTTATGGCATATGTGTGTATAGGTATATGAATGTCTTAATTGCTTTTAGAAATTATTTTTTTATTCTGCTAATTTTTTTTTACAAAACTATCATTAATAACACAATCATCCATTTCACAGTAATCAAATCATAAGTTTTTCTCCGATGTCACAATTCTCTTATCTTGACCATGGAATGTTTGAAATAATTGTCCTTAATGTGAAACTTAAAACTAAAGAGACAGCAAATAGCACATATTAGATCACAATATGGCTTGTTCTGATATATCCAGGTGGTTTCTAAAGAGGTCTCCAACGTTAAGAAGCCTAACCGCTTAGGGCTTTTCTATTGGATATTTACAATAGGGTGAGATGAGGCGAGCAAAGATTCTCTTCTACACGTCACAATGGCTGCCTGAACACCAGTTAAAGAAGAGAAATGACTGTCCATATAATCACTGTTGGTGCACTGCATCCAAAGCTTAATTAGAAGTCTTTGGCGAAAGACCAGCAGGCCAAAGGAATAAGGCAAGTCACAATAATTTTGTAATTCAACTTAAAAATTATCTTGTTCAAAACCCTAAGAGTCATTGAAATGTGTGTGTGTGTGTGTGTATATATGCTATTGATATTGGGCTATATTCCAACATATCCCCCCCAAAAAAAGACCACCACCTAAAGGAAAAGAGAAAAGAAAAAAACTATAAGTATACAGATAGCCTTTTAAACCAAAGTAAGCCACTCAACACCGAGTAGAGGGTATAACCTACATAAGCTAGAAGGCAGCCACACACAGCGGCCTTAACAAGAATAGGCCCTGATACACAAAACATGGTCATTGTCAATATCGAATTTTTATGAGAAGGGATAAGAGATGATTTCCATCTGCTGCCATGTGTTCTTCCACAAGGATGTACCTGAGGACAAATTCTTTTCAACAAAAACAACCAGTGCAAAAATAAAACATTTAGCTGGTATTTCATAAATGTGGTTAAATCCCCATATGAGTGGTAAAAATAAAGTAGCCCTCCCTCCCCCCAAAAAATCTCAAGGACTATCACTTGGAAAATCAATCATTTGAAAGAAAATTATACTTCAAAGGTATTTCGTGGCTTTTGCCAGGTTTGGGGGTGGAGGGAGAAGAGGAAGGCAGTGTGAACTCTATCTGCCTACCACCTCCTCCTTCCCCTTGCCTGCATGGCTGTCCCCCCAGGCTGAATGAGGTAAGGAGTGAAAAGAAAAGAGAAAGGGATCCTGGCCAGGTAACCATTTTCTAGCTCTGGATTTTGTAGGCCATCTTGTTCACACGAATGCCAAGATGTCTTCATTTTTCCCAAGGAGTGTCACCAGGGGCAACACCCACTGTCAGTCTGAGACCAATGCCCCTTCATCAAATGACCAACAACAAAGATGTGCCAGGCAAACGGTGGATTGATGCAAATGAAGAAAGCCAACATCCCCGCAGAGGTGTGTTACAAGAAAAAGAACAATGGACAGTATCAGAAAGAAAGAAAGAAAAAAAAAAAGCAGTGTGCGGCTAAAAAAAATTATTGAATCCACAATTCGTCCTCATCAGAAAAAAGCTACTCTTATTTTTGGTCAATTGAAATCTATCAGAAAGCAAAAGATGAACCCCTAGAAATGAAGAAACGGACACACAGGGGAGACACTGTCATTTGTGGGCAGGGTTTCTCTCCACATTTAGGGCAAACGCCTTTGTTCCTCAGCTCGCGAGGGGAGCGGGTGGGTGGATGATGGGGAGATCAGACCGGGCGGCTGGGCCTTCCACACCCTGCTCTGCGGCGCATGCGCGAGGCCAAGACAAAGGAATAGGTAATTACAGACCCGATTCATTCATTTTGCCCGCAGTACTGGGGATGTGTGCGCCCAGGCTGGAATCCTGGGGTCTTGGAGAGGGGAGGCAGGTTCCACACCCCCGTAGTAGAAGACGACCTCGAGGCCAGTGTTTGCTCCTCGCCGCCCCCACCCCTGCACAAGTGCCAATGCGGGGACAGAGGTGTGTCAACCCCGCACCGCGTATGCCAAAAAAGCACCCATGTGCGCTGCGCTCATTTCTGCACAGCGAAAACCACTGGGGCCAGCGCTGTCCACCCAGCTCCCTTCGAGGCGGAAATGTCTCTGGGGAAGCAGATAAGGAGCCCTGCCAAGCGTTCGATGAATATTCATGAAAAGAATGCGGTTCCAACCACGCAATATGTGTGCAAGCGGATCCGTGGGTTCTGCAATTTTTATTTTTCTGAGCGGTGGGGGTGGGGCTGAAGGGGCTGGGGAGAGGACCAGGGAGGGGCAGTAGGGACTGGACGTCGGGTTTCAGCCTTGAAGCTGGAGGCACAATCTGTTGACCCCCGCCCCCCACCCCCAAGCCCGGGCTCCAGGCGGGGCTGGGTGCGCACTCCGCCGCGCGCGCTGTCAGGGTCAAGCTCACTCCCCCAGGAGGGGCAGCGGCTGGAGGCGCCCTGCGCCTTCTCCCAAACGAAGGCTCGAAACCAGAAAACGCTGCGGGGCAGCTCGCAGGGGAGCAGGCGGGCGATTCGGACACGTACTTGCGGCCAGGCTGGATCTGCTCGGGATGTGCTGCTGGACGCACGTTGTCTCGTGTGCCTCGTGGCCGAGGGCTGCCCCATCCAGGACCCAGGAGGCCCGCGGGGAAAGGGAACCCAACCCCCATCCTCCGGATCGGGCCAGGCTTGCCGTCTTCTTTCTCCCCTCATCCTCGCCCCGCCCCGGCCCCTCCATCTTCTGCCGCTGCGCCCCTCGCGCCGGGCGCTTTCTTCCCGGCCGTAGATGGCCCCGGGGACGACCACGCTCCCTCCAGCCCTCAAAGCCGAGTTTGCTGGACTCCCACGCGCTCCAAGGAGTTCGCATTGGGCGGTTTCCTCCCTCCACCAGCAGCCACCCCCTCCCCCCAAAAACTTCGCTCCCCCACCCCACCGGCCCCCTCGGCCTCCCCACCCGACGAGTGCACCCCGTTCCTTAAGTGCGACCTGGCCCCAGACTTGGGGGGGGGCTGCAGCCCGCCGCGCCGCCGTCTAACCCGGCCCCCTCGTCCCAGCTGCTCGCCGCGCGGGGAGAGCCCAGGGAGCTCCGGGGTGGGGCGCGCAGGCCCCGGGGCCGCGGTGGTGAGGGCTCACCAGGCGCGCCTCCTTACCGGCTCTGGGTGTCTGTGCCGCCCCTGGTGAGCGCGGTGCCGCCGAGGGCCCGGTCGCTGGCTTCGTCCGCCCGGTGCCTGGCCGCTGGCAGAGGCTCTCTCCCGGCTCGACGGCGCAGCCCGGAGCGAGGAGCGAGCTTGGAGCGCTGCCGCCGCCGCCTCGCCGCTGCTGCTACTGCCGCCGCCGCCGCCGCCGCAGCCTCTGCACCGCTCGCGCTCCCCCTCCCCTTCCGCCCAGCGCCCTCCCCCGCGCCCGCCCAGCCTCCCCGCGCTCGCCGACCCCGCCCGCCGCTCGCCCCTCCCCTGCGACCGCGCCCCGCCCGTCGCCCCCAGCCCCGCGGTCCGCGCGCCGGCGCCCCGCGTCTCGCCCTGCCCGCCCCTCCTGCGGGCGTCTCCCCTCGCTGCCCTCAGACCAGGACCTTGCGCTCTCCCGGACCCCCTTCCCTGTCCCCTCCCCCACTCTCTCTCGCCCCTCTCTCTCTCTGACTTGGAGCTGTGATGAGGAGCGCTGGAGCTCTCGCTCCCGCTACTTCAGGGGCTGCGACGAACGACGCCCCCCAGCTCCGGCTGCGGTGACAGCAGCCGCCTTCGACGGAGGAGAGAGTCCGAGAGCAGGGCAGGCAGCGCCCTGGGCGCGTCGGGACAGAAGCCTGTGGGGTTCGGGCTGCGCTCTGAGGACCACACGCGTACCTCGGGCGGCGCCTGCAAGCGCGGGGCTGAGCCCCTGGGGCGGCCGGCTGGACGCGCGGCGCCGCCCCTCCGAGGATGCTAAGGAGACTTCAGAGAGGAAGGAGGGCAGAGAAGAGCCCGAGGAATGGGGCCGTCGACCCTCTGATGTCTGCGTTCGCACGCAGGCCACCAGGTCTCTCGGAAGCGCATGGCTCCAGGCTGCGCCACCGCCGAGCCCGGGGCCCTGGGGAACAGCGAGGCGCAAAGTCGCCGCCGGGGTTGGGAGATAAGTTCCCTGACGCACCTGTTGGCAGGAGGGAAATGGAAAATAAAATAAATAGTAATAATTAATAACGTGACATCGATGACAACCGTGGCTCTTTCATTAGACAAAAGCCAGTTTTACCTTCCCGCAAAAACCCCATGCGGACCAAGGGAAGTTTTATTTGCTGCACTTGGGCGCCCTCTGGCTGTGCCCGCCTTGCCCGTCTGCACCACAGCACAGAAAAACGAGTGCCTTTCAGATCATTCTCCAGGAGGGTCTGCACCCTGCAGACCCGAGCGCGGATGTGGGGCAGGGCTGCCCCCCGGATTCGGGGGACGAAATGTAACCTTAGGAGGGCGGCAGCCGCCTACCGTAAGCGCGTCGTATTCAACGGCGGAAAGGTAAGTGCATTTTCGCTTCACAGGAAAATAAACTTACCAGAACTTCACTCCATTTAAATTGTGAGGTGACAACGGCAACCCAGTAGCTACACCCACAGTTCTGCAGTGGGACACGAAGGGCAAGCTGAACACGTTTTGCAGTTTATCAGAGGCTGTGTCGTTACATCAAGGCATGCAAGCTGGGCATCTCCCATTGTAACCAAAGAGGGCTCAGAGAAAGGGGAGGGGGAATTGTTTGTTTTCCCTTTTGGCCATTGAGATGAAGTAAGAAATAAGCATAATGTCAGAACAGGGAAGCCAGTTATGAATAAGGTTGTCGCCAAAGCATTTTGTTAGTTGCAGCATTTCCCCCCCTCTCATAACCAGGACAACATCAGTGAACCTGCATATTGGGGGTGGGATAATTCTTTTCCATAGGGTGCTGTCCTGTGCGTTGTAGGATGTTTGGTGTCATTGCTAACCTCCACTAGTGACTAGTAGCATGCTACACACACACACACACACACAGCATTGCCACCACCACCAGCAGCAGCATGGCCACCAGTTCTAACAACCAAAAATGTCTCCAGTTATGCCAAATATCACCTGGGAGGCAAAATCTCTCCAAGTCGAAATGACAGGACTGTAAAAGATTAACCTTTACGAGTGAGCCTCTAGGTTTTTATTCTCTGGAAATAAATGAATATTTGTCATTTTCTGCTCAAGACATTCATGAAGTCTGTTAGAGGAGTTGAACAGTTAATCATTTAGCCTTAGAGTTTTGTTCTCTGTGATCTTCCAGACATGTAAATAATCTTAAAACTATTAAATATATGCTCCCATTGTGTTTGCACAGTAAACCTGTGGGTGCTCTCCTCTTTGTATATTCACTTTTTCTAGAAAAAAAAATCAAAATTTATGTTCAATATCTTCAGTGCTTCTGGGTAAATTTTCATGATGGAGAAAACCAGCCTTTCAAAGGTGTGGTTGGAATACAGATCACAGGTTACTATAGAAACTGGAGGCAAAAGCTTGCTGGTCCACTCATTTGCGTCTTCCATCAAATTTAGTTGTTCTCTTAAAAGGTTTTCAAAAAATGAAATTCTTTAATGAAATAATAATGCAACTGACTGGCAGTACTCTTAACTCCTAAAAATAGAAGCTTTTCCAGAATTTGTAGACATGTAGTAAATGGTAGCCAAAATGTTACATCCTGCAGTGCAACTGCAAGACTATATAAAATTCAATTGGATGATGCTTTTAGACTCATTTTTAATTGTTCATCTAACATGTCACACTCTCAGAGGGCATGCTCCTAGAAAAAAAAATCTAACACACATCCTTAGGGAATTAGTGAATAAGCATGTGAAGCTCTGGAGTTTAGAGAACTGTTAACATTGACCATTGTGGATGTCATGTAGTTGTTTGGATTATAGACTAATGAACTCGGGAGCATATGTTAGGGTACAATTTCTCACAAATTTAATTAGCTTTCACCATCACTTTCATGAGAAGGAGAGAGCTTCACTCACCAAAGGAAATGAATATTATCAGTAAACAAAGCTGGACTTTGTGGTTTATAATCTGAATTCCATTGTCATGTTTAATTGCCTGCATAATTTATGAATATATTTATCAAAAAGATAAATTATCTTATGGTTTAATTCTTGCTAAACGACTTACCATGGAATTACTTGAAATATAATGGATTCATTGTCAGTTGACAAAAGCTTCCATGTGTGTGCTGCTCTTCAAAATACACCTGCTGTGTCAGCACAGACCTCGTGTCACCGCCAACCTCACTGAGGTCGCCCCTCCTCCCACTAAGGCCTAGCATCTTCCTCATCTCCCCATCCTTTCCTCCTAAATGGTTAAACGAGGGTTAATATCTCAAATAAAGGGCAGGTACGGTGGGAAGAATCACTATGTTCCTAAAGTTATATTTATGAAATGCATGAAGTTTGTATACCCTAAATAAAGGGTGTCTGGGGAAAAAGAATAACGTGGAAAGAAAACTTAAAAAAAAATGTAGAGCAACATGGATAAAGCAAAAGCCTGGTGACAGTGGTGTCCCCAGTGTTACCCCAGCCACCTTTGCTGGACAGTTTTTTGGATGGTTGCCACTGATTGATGCCTACCGAATTAGCCCAAACCCTCAGAGACCCATTTAGAGAAGTTAAAAGTAAATTCTGCTCCACTGTTAAGTTTTGGGTGCAGGATTTGTTTGCCAATCTCTTCCACAAACCAAAAGCAAAAAAGGCCATACAGCCAGGAATAAAAACATATGTTTTTTTTCCCCTTGAATAGGAACATTCCAGAAAGATGGCGAGTAAGGGTCGCTGGGTGACATGGTCACAGGCTTTTGCAGTAATGGCATGGCAGGGGAAGGATGAAAGATGAAGGAAAATACACAGAAGTCAGTATTTTCCTCCCCCCACCCCCACCAATGCCATCATTACAATCTCACCTTGCACATAGTGAAAGGACTCCCTTTGTTTAAATCAGGGGTCCCCAATGGGTTGGGGACTGTCTTGCTCCCCAGAAGACATCTGGCAATTCCTGGAGCTAGTCTTGGCTGTTCTGCTAGAGGGATGGGGTGGGGAAGTGTTGTGAGCATTTAATGGGTAGCTGCCAGGGATGCTGCTGAACCACCTGCTATGCAGAGGACACAGACCCGCAGCAGATCATTATCCACTCCACCATGTCGGGGACGAGGAGGCCGCGACACCCTGCTAAAGGAGCATGACATTGTGACCAGTTGGAAAAGACTTGGTTTTTTAAGAGCCTGGCTGTGGGGGAAGCTGCCCCGCTGAGGTTCAGGGTGTCTTCAGCAGGACAGCAGGTGTGGTTTCTGGCAGACTTCCCTTTTAACAGGGGCCTGCAGGGTACATCACCTTTGCTGACTCCCTCATCCCCTGGAACAGGAAAGCCACGGCAGCTGCAAGAGCGATGCCAAAGACTAAAATCCAGGATTTTGAATCCCATTCCCCATTCCTATCCACTGAGTAGCCGGAAGAAGAAGGCTTAAGCTCAGTTCCCCTTTTCCCCTTCCTCTTCATGCACTGTAAAAGGATACCTGGGAAGCCTGAGCAAACTGCTGTTTGTATGAAGCACTAGACTTGAAACAGAAGGCCGGCCTGGCCTTGGTGCCACACTAGGAACATCTGCCCACGATGGAAGCAGACTAAACAAACTTTCGGCTGCCTGCATGGTCCTCTCTCCTGACTCCCTTCTCCCTTGCTGAGCCTATATCTGTCCTCTGGGTCCAAAGCACTTTTCTACTCCCCAGCATTTTCTACTGAGAAAATGCATAAAACTATGGTAAAAAGTATATGTGCCTCCTTAGACATCGAGGGCTTTTTCTAGAGTACCTTTCTGTAGAGACACCAGGCAAAGTTCAAGTTCAGGGACCTCAGTATTTCTTTTTTTTTAACTTTTATTTAGTAAATATAAATTTCCAAAGTACAGTTTATGGATTGCAATGGCTTCCCCCCCCCCAATAACTTCCCTCCCACTTGCACCCCTCCCATCTCCTGCTCCCTCTCCCATTCCATTCACATCAAGATTCATTTTCAATTATCTTTATATACAGAAGATCGATTTACTATATATTAAGTAAAGATTTCATCAGTTTGCACCCACACAGAAACACAAAGTATAAACTACTGTTTCAGTACTAGTTATAGCATTACCTCACATTGGACAACACATTAAGGACAGATCCCACATGAGAAGTAAGTACACAGTGACTCCTGTTGTTGACTTAACAATAATAATAATAATAATAATAAATAAACTCTTGTTTATGGCGTCAGTAATCTCCCTAGGCTCTAGTCATGAGTTGCCAAGGCTATGGAAGCCTTTTGAGTTCTCTGACTTCGATCTTATTCAGACAGGGTCATAGTCAAAGTGGAAGTTCTCTCTTCCCTTCAGAGAAAGGTACCTTCTTCTTTGATGGCCCCGTTCTTTCCACTGGGATCTCACTTGCAGAGATCTTTCATTTAGGTCTTCTTTTTTTTTCCCAGAGTGTCTTGGCTTTCCATGCCTAAAATACTCTCATGGGCTCTTCAGCCAGACCTGAATGCCTTAAGGGCTGATTCTGAGGCCAGAGTGCTATTTAGGACATCTGCCATTCTATGAGTATGCTGTGTATCCCACTTCCCACATTGGATAGGGACCTCAGTATTTCTTTGGTTAGATCACCCACTAAACCTATCAGTGCACAAGTTACTTTACTATGGTGTAAACAATGTGCAATAAGTCACGTGACCCTGCTTTTGAATAAATGAGACTGCCAGGCTCCAGTGTTGAATTGTGTGAGCATTAAATCTTGCTCTCACTAACTGCATCTACTCTTAGTTCAGCCTCTACCAGTAAGTAAAATATTTTATTTTAAAAAAAGATTTATTTAAAAGGCACAGTGACAGATCTCCCATTCTCTGGTTCACTCCCCATGGCCGGCAACAGCCAGGGCTGGGTCAGGCTAAAGCCAGGAGCCAGGAACTCTATCTGTGTCTGCATGTGGGTGGCAGGGGCCCAAGCAGTTGGATTGTCATCTTCTGCCTTCCTTAGTGCATTAGCAGGGAGCTGGATTGGAAGTGGAGCAGCCAGGACACAAACCAGTACTCAGATATGCGATACCAGGGTTGCAAGCAGTAACTTAACCCACTGCACCAAAATGCTGGCCCTAAAATATTTTACTTTAACTCCAATGCAAGGAATGGTGCCTAAAATAAATCAGCGAATGTGAGAACTAGTTGCTGAGCAGACTACAATGGATGCATTTGTTATCATTTAGATGCTGCTTCGTCTGCTGCAAGTGCATGTCCTGTCCAAATTCCAGCATCTACCTAAACCTGTGCTTCTGATAGAAAGTCTAAGGCTTCTGAACAGTTGCAAAAACTCTCTTACTTCTCAGACCTAGGAATCCTCTGCACAGCTAAGCTCAACCCAGTATCATGGAGAGTGATTTCTCTCCAGATAACAAAGGTAAGAAATGAGAGCGCACAAGCCGGCGCCACTGCTCAATAGGCTAATCCTCCACCTTGTGGCACCGGCACACCGGGTTCTAGTCCCAGTCGGGGCGCCAGATTCTGTCCCGGTTGCCTGTGGGGAGCAACTGGGAGCAACTCGGACTAGACTAAGTTACTGGAATTAAGACTTATTCTATGCATCTGCTCTCCCACAATATGGCGCTGAGAAGGGAAACAGCTTCTACACAGCTGCCTCCAGTTCAACCAATAAACTGTGGGACCTGCTCCTGATTGGAGGAGAGCAGCGTACTCGGCGTGTGGGTAGCAGAGTTGGGATTGGTGGAAGAGGACTATAAAGGAGGAGAGAGACGGCATGCACCAGGAACATCTAAGGGGAACACCTAAGGGGAACACCTGTGCAGCCCCCGGGAGAGCCGGCCGGCGGTGTGCCACTCCCCCGCGGAAGTGGGGAATGTGGCAGGGGGAACCGCCCTTCCACGGAGGTGGAAGGGATGGTAGCCAACCCGGGAAGGACCAGCAGCCAACCCGGGAAGGGTCGGTAGCCAACCCGGAAAGAACCAGCAGCAAACCCGGGGAGGGCCGAGCAGACAGAAGAACAGAGCAGGGTCCTGTGTCGTTCCTCCACGAAGACGGGGAGCGACAGTTGCCCCTCTTCCAGGCCAGCTCTCTGCTGTGGCCAGGGAGTGCAGTGGAGGATGGCCCAAGTACTTGGGCCCTGCACCCGCATGGGAGACCAGGAGAAGCACCTTGCTCCTGGCTTCGGATCAGTGTGGTGTGCCAGCAGTGGCGGCCATTGGAGGGTGAACCAACAGCAAAAGGAAGACCTTTCTCTCTGTCTCTCTCTCTCACTGTCCACTCTGCCTGTCCAAAAAAAAAAAAAATGAGAGAGCACAAACTAAAGTGTATTTAAAAAGATATCTGGTATAAACAGTTGAAGGGATCAAAAAAAAAAAAAGTAAACTAAGAAGCAAGCCAACTGCTGTGTCTGTTGTTTTAAGGGGAACCCAATGCCATGCATAAAAATGACACAGATGATCACAGTGATGGGCCAGGACACACCCAGAAAATCACATATAGATTCTTGAAGAATCTATATTTCTGGGAGACTTGGGAGGAAAAAGAAATTTTCATTGTAGTTAAGATATTAATCCTATCAAAATCAAACACAAGGAAAGGTGTCACAATTTCTTAGGCACCTAAAGCAAACTGCTGAACAGCAGGAATAGTATGGATGCATTTATGTTAGAAATTAACACATGGGAAAATGCCTGCAGGAGTTGACCCCAGAATGCTAACTGTGGATCCCACCGGGAATTGGTCCTATTTCAGAGGCAGGGTAGAAGGCAGCTTAGCTTTCTCATACCACGTTATACAATTCTGTGTTGAATGAATGTTTCTGCAGTGACCATTTATCACCGTGGTAATTAGAATCTACAATTAGGGATGTTTCTGAGGACCTGCTCAAGGCTGAGGAATCACTTCTGGGAGGCAGGCTTCCAGTCAGTGTTCCCCGGGCTGCATTTTTAACACCACACTTCTGCTTCTTGGATTTCTGCTGCTTCACTTTTCAATGACTGGCCCCATTGAGAGGGAGAAGATGGCCTCGATTCTGCCACTTTCCTTTTGGCTTTGTCCTCATGTTGAGGTAGTTGATCAAATGAGGAACAAGAAGATTGGGGCCTACTGTTAGCCCTCCCTAACCCTTGCATATGTGAACTCACTTTTCCATCAACGGACCCATATCACACACACCAAGTTCCAGTTTCTATGTGACATTAACTATTGTTTGTTTCTGAACAAACTTCTATTATACAGCCTTACTGCTAAATCAAAATCAGTTAATCATTTTGTCTTCTGCTAGAGGCCAATTATCTTCCCTTGTATTTTTTACACCTAATATTGTTGCTATGACAGCTTTAAGCACTGCAGTTTTCACCTTGTGAGATATCACGTCAGTTTAAGTTTGTAGAAATGGCTCCATCAATCAATAGTGTGCAGATGTTAATGGTTTTGTCCCCCAATAACATGAAACAAATGCAGTGCAACCAAAAGAACCTGTGTCCCCAGAGCTCCAACAATACCACCTTTCCTTAGATACAGAATGGTTATATGTATATATTGTATGCACATATTTAATTACTGATAACATTAGGCTGTTTTCCCAAGGTTGGTTCACTGTTGGGTGTTGCCTGGTGTAACAATCTCAGTCTCTTATGGAAGTTCTGTGAATAAGAGCCTTGTGTCAATCCTCTTCATCATACTCTCAATGGGAAAATGTATTCTGTTCTTGTAGAGCCTTTCTCGTTGACACTTGTTTACCTCCATTGGAAAATGACTTAGGGAGATGGCAGGTAAAGTGAACAAACTTGGTTGTCAGATAGCAATGGGTTGAAGTCCTAACTTTGCCTCCACTTTCTAGTTCTGTGATTTTGAACAAGTTTACTCACCTTTTGTAGTATTAATCTTTTCTTCTAGTAAATAGTAATATTACCTGCCTCCTTGGGTTATTCTGAGGATTATATACTGAAATGTGTGCCAAGTTCTGAGCTGATTCATAAAACACACTGAGAACATGTGTCCTAATGAAGGTGATTGTGCAGCACAGCTCAGAGGACCATTCAGGAAAGGAGAGAACAAAAGCTAAGCACTGAGTCGGGGAGGACAGAAGGCAGACGTAACTGGGGAGCACGAAGCAAGTCTCTGTGTTCACACGAGGAATATGGCTGTCTGCTCCCTGGTACCAAAGACTAAATTAAATAAATACGTAAATATTTAACTGTCAGTAGCTACTAAAAGGAATCGGTCTCCCTGTGTCAGGAAGGACAAATCTAGAAATCCACACTGAGAGGGCTGTATTGATACATTCTTTTGGGCAAAAGATACTGAATTTTTAAATATTTATTTAAAGTTAGAGGGACACATAGAAGAAAAAGACAGAAAGTGATCTCCCATCTGCTGGTTCACTTCCCAAATGTCTGCTTTAGTTAGGACTGAGCCAGGCTTAAGGCAGCAGCCAGGAACTCCATCCTGGTCACCCACATGGGTGCCCATCCTCTGCTACCCCACCCCCCAGGTACATTAACAGGAAGTGGAATAAGAAGAAGAGCAACTGGGACACCAACCAGCACCGTAACATGGCATGCAGGCATCACCAGCAGGAGCTTAACACACCGGGCTGCAACACCGGTGACAGGATACTGAATTTCTTCATGGGAAAAATTGTTTAATGAAGACATTTATTAGAAATACAGAAACTCTCTGACAGGACCATTTATTTTATCAACCCCCAAGCTGCAGAAACTCTCAGTTCCACGAAGGCACTAAGGCATTTTTATCTTGGTGGGTGATCTCTTGTTGCTCACATAGGCAATTTTGTGCTGGAGGCCATTAGGAAACTCCTGGCAGGTGGAAGGGCAGCAACCCTCTCCTTGGATGGTGCCAGCATTTCCACTGGGGCCACAGAGTCTCTGCAAAATGGACTTCCCCAGTCTCTGTCGCTGCCTCTCTTGAGTCTCAAGCAGAGCTTTTCAAACCTGGGGACCCCCGATTCCTGGGGATTTAGGGAAGGATGTTGGGAGTTCTTGGCTGCCAACCCCCTCAACCCTGGACCCAAAATTCTCTGCACTAAATCACATACATTTATGTATGTTGTGAACATAAATTAAAATGTTAAAGAATATCTCATAATTATGTAAAATTTCTGTGTGTCAATTAAAAATTAAAACATTTTAACATAATGATATGGTCCTACTAAAACCAGCCCTAAACTATAATAAAGTGAGTTTGAAGCTTTCTTTCAGAAAAATCGAATTCCTTGAATTTAAGTTATCTTATTTACTTTAGAATTGTATTCAGGGTCAACAAATAAATAAGTAAAAGAAGCTCTCTAATGTTTTTAACATTTTGTCTACAGAATTTCATGTGACTATTTTTATATTCTCAGATCATTATCTTTTCACTAAAATAACCCCCTGCACATTCTTTTATGTATTCAAACCCATTCAGTTGGTTTTTTTCATACACTGAAAATATTTATGATCATCTGCCACATAAGGTGATAAAGATTTGAGTTTAATCCCAATTTTCATTAATAAGGGCTTACACTGCATTCTGATATTTATTTAACTTCATGCATCTCATGTTATCCCCACAGTCAAAATATAGCATGAAAAATTTACCAATCTAAACTGGAATTATCTCCTTGTAGAGAAGCAAAGGGTGAGAAAAGAAGCAAGGAAAGCCACCCACTAGAAGAGACACAGAGGTAACTCATGCTAGGGGAAGCACAGCAAATACCAGAGACAGTGCAGGAAATCTTTCTGAAAAGAACACTTTAAGCTACTACACATCAGAAAGTTTTTCTCAAGATATACAATATCAAATGAATCTGAAATAAATTGGTGCAGATCTGTTTTCACTTAGATAAATTTTTAGAGATTGCAGTTTATAATTTCAAGTCTGTGTTTATTTCTTATTCCATCATTTAATGTCAAGAATCCTTTAAGGGTTTACGTCTAATTCAAATCTATAATTCAGTTGAAACCATAATGTTTTGACAGGCTGTGTTTTTGAATCACTCTTTGACATACTGTCAAAGAATCCATATTGTCCAGAAATACACAGCTCCAGAGCCTACATATCCAGGGTAAATACTGACAATCAATCAATATCAAGTCATCGGAGCATTCTCTCTGTGGACAAAATTTCTTTGTGATACTATACCCCAGTTACTGCAGCCAATTAATCCAATCTCACCCCAATCATCATCTCCAGTATAGTTATCTCCATGGAGTCATCTCCAATATATATATATTCATCATCTCCAGTTAGTCCAATTCCCTCATTTCACAAATCAGGAATCTAAGTCACGTTAAGGTTAAAGGATTTCCCTGAAGTGCTTAATGTGATTCTCCAGTCAATTCAATGTGCTTCCTTACTTCTGTTTTCAAAATAGCAGATTACCCATAGCCCAGAACACGGCAGGGGTGACAATCATTGCCAACAACTCCTAGACACACACAAGCTAAACGCATCTATAGAGCAAGTACTGAATGCTGGGGTTCAGCAATCAAAGCAGATGAGCTTCTGGTGGGCACGAAGGATAAAAAGAATAAGGCCCCTTCGGGCAGTGATTGCTAAGAATTCGGTGGGTGGAAGAGCAGCTCTGAGCCCCTAGGACTTGCTGGAGAGAGAGAAGGCACTCAACTGTGTTCTGTGCTGAGAGATGAAGACAGAAGGGGACCAGGGGCCTGGGTGCAGTGTGTGGCCTGGGGAAGAGGTGACAGAGGCGGCCCTGGGTTACAGTGCGTGGAGTAGAGATGCAGACAGCACATACACACAATTCTTTTGAGAAGTTTTACCATGACAGAACCCTGAGAAACTCAGAATTAGCTGGAGAGGATTTCTGAATGGGGAAAGTTGTTGTTGTTTAATGAAGGACACTACAGCATGGGTGCAAGGGGAGGGAGCGATGATGATAGAGAAGGAGGGGACAATACAGACGCAAAGCCTTTGAGACCTTAAGAAGGCCTAGAGAATAGAGAAAGGAAAGGGCTGACTCTTACAGAAGCAGTATGTTTTGCCCACCGGTAGCAGGAAGAATTGTGGGGAAGACGGGCACACATATAGGTTGGGTATTAAGTTGACAGGTTGATGAAGGTGGACCATCTCTAAATATTCACTCACATATACAAGATCTTACGCTATAACATGTTATTTCTGGAAGGCTGTGGAATTTTGTCCATTGCATTCACTATTGCAGGCTCTGTGCCCAGGACACAGTAGGAGTACTTCAGGCACTCAAGTGAGTATTAAAGGCAAGGTACTGCCATGCATTTGTCTTGCCAAACTGGTTTTCCGTATGACCACAAGGTGGCAGGCTTGTTCAAGAAAACTCAGTGTCACATGGTTTACCTGATTTCTATAGAGTAATAATTAAATCCAGAGAAAAGATGACTTTTTCCATGAATGTTCTAATAAACTGGATAATGAATTACAGCAGTAGAATGTGCATGTACCTGTTTGTCTTGTGACAGACAAGACTTCATGTAACCATACGAAAAGAATTAAATGCAAGGATGGGGTAGGCACCCAAGGGCTTCACATGTGCTTCCAGTCATGTGAATTATTTCCTCTTTACAATTATTTGCCCTTAAAAAGTACTTCCTGTCTCTCAGCTATGTCTTACATTCGGCAAACGTCGAAGTCACATGATGAACGGAAACCACTAGAAAACTCCCAAAGTGAAGCACGATCCTGAGAGCACTTAGCACATCTGAAGTCTGGATTTTAGAACCTGTGTTGCATTTCCATAAATAATATTAGCCTGGCCCTTTTGAAACGAGGTCTCTTTGAGTTACTCCCCATAGATATCATCTTAAATGTTTTAATTTGCTTTTCCAACTCTGCCTTGGAATAATAACATACAGGTGAAAATACTTTTCCCTGTTTAGGAAAGTAGCATACAGGATTTGATCCTAACACTTCTGCAAGATCAAGTTGTCGACACAGTGTTTTTATTTTGCTGTGCTTGTGTTTTTATCTCCCAGATATTGAAATCAACTGCTGTCTTATGGGGTTTGAGAATTGGATGGCATCTTTCCCTTTCTTCATTTTCCCATCTGCAACATGCAGATGATGATGATAATATCTGCTGTGGAGTGGATTACCCAAAACAGGTGTTGCCCCTCCTTGGTGGACAATTGTATTTCCTCTTCCATTAATATCAGATGTGGTCGTGTGGATTGAGACACACCTCCAGATAATGAGATGGGTCCTCCCTCCATGGAGGTCAAGAGTGATGATGTGACTTGCTTTGGCCACTGAATCGAGGGGAGACATAACATGTGCCACTTCTGGGTAGAAGTTTAAGAACCAGGCTATGGTTCCCCATCTCTCCTTTCTCTTTACCTTGAGTCAGCCAATATCTACCCAGGTGCTTCCCCATCCATCTTCTGGGCTCCTAGAAATACAGCCCCACCACGGGCGCATCATGCGGGTGGAGAGGTAGAGTGAAGGTGGTACACATCTGAGATTAGGAGACTGGTTTTCACTGTAACAAAACTTAATGTAAGTTGACTGATAGGGGCCAGCACTATGGCGCAGTGGGTTAACGCCCTGGCCTGAGGAGGCAGCATCCCATATGGGCACCGGTTCGAGATCCGGCTGTTCCACTTCCTATCCAGCTCTCTGCTGTGGCCTGGGAAAGCAGTACAAGATGACCCTGCACCCATGTGGGAGATCTGGAAGAGGCTTCTGGCTCCTGGCTCCTGGCTCCTGGCTTCAGATCAGCACAGCTCTGGCCATTGCAGCCAGTTGGGGAGTGAACCAGCGGATGGAGGACCTCTCCCTCTCTCTCTCTCCCTCTCCCTCTCCCTGTCCCTCTCCTCTCTCTGTGTAATTCTGACTTTCAAATAAATAAATAAATCTTTTTTAAAAAGTTGACTGATAGGATATTTTATATGGTGACTATGAGAATAAGTGAGCTGACATCTATAAAAGACTTAATCTTTCGTGTGGTATATCCTGAGCAATGAATACGTGTTATTAATATTAGTATCCTCTGCTGGTGCCGTGGCTCACTAGGCTAATCCTCCGCCTGAGGCACTGGCACCCCGGGTTCTAGTCCCGGTCGGGGCGCCAGATTCTGTTCTGGTTGCTCCTCTTCCAGACCAGCTCTCTGCTGTGGCTTGGGAGTGCAGTAGAGGATTGCCCAGGTCCTTGGGCCCTGCACCCGCATAGGAGACCAGGAGGAAGCACCTGGCTCCTGGCTTCGGATCAGTGCAGTGCACTGGCTGCAATGCACCAGCCATAGCAGCCACTTGCGGGGTGAACCAATGGAAAAAGGAAGACCTTTCTCTCTGTCTCTCTCTCTCTCTCTCATGGTCTAACTCTGCCTGTCAAAAAATATATATATATCAGTATCCTCGATCATTATCCATGCACTCATTTTATCTTCAAGCTGATGATAAAAATATTTAAACATTGCTTAATGTCCTTTCTTAGCTTTTGACATCATTCAGGGGTTTAAAATGACATTTAGATTCCATTAAAGAGGCCAAGACATTCTGGAAACACGTGGAAAGCAATGAAAAATGCAGATGATTAAGAGCTATCCATGGGACACATATAGTCAAGAATATTTATGGGTCAATTAGTGTTAATGTTTCTGATGCCATTACTCAGCCATTGCGGCCTCTGCTATTCAGAAGCTACACATTTCTTTGACTGCTAAATACAAGCAATAAGAAATTTAAACTGAGATACTCTAATTTTTAAAATTCAATTCCAGTGAATAATTTTATTCTTCCACTTATGAGAGTGAGTTCTTGGTATCTAAGGAAAATGCACATTCTTCTACCCATGTTAGGACAGAGTAACAAAGCAAGGCCTAGCTGGGGCTGGATTAGAACTATTTTACAAAGCTTTTGTTATCTCTGCAAGATTCATTTTAGTATTCCAAAGAATTCAAATTTACTTTCAAGCTGCTGTGAACAAAGTGTTGGTAACACAATTTTGTGTGTTTGCATGCGTCCAACAAACTGCTCAGGTGTCCTGGATTCGGACCTGCAATTCTCATTGATTCCTTCAGCCAAGAACAAGCATCACAGACTCGACCCCATGAGACAGCTCACAGAACTCCTTCACCTGCCCCTTGAATGAAAAAGATAATAGCTTTATACTGTAATTGTTTCAGTAGAACTTGAAAGCCAAATGGGCTACAGAACCTAAGAAAGGGCCGCCGCCGCAGCTGAATAGGCTAATCCTCCACCTGCGGCGCCAGCACACCAGGTTCTAGTCCCGGTCAGGGCGCCAGATTCTGTCCTGGTTGCCCCTCTTCCAGGCCAGCTCTCTGCTGTGGCCTGGGAGTGCGGTGGAGGATGGCCCAAGTGCTTGGGCCCTGCACCCCATGGGAGACCAGGAAAAGCACCTGGCTCCCGGCTCCTGCCATCGGATCAGCGCGGTGCGCCAGCCGCAGCGCGCCGGCCGCAGCAGCCATTGGAGGGTGAACCAACGGCAAAGAAAGACCTTTCTCTCTTTCTTTCTCTCTCACTGTCCACTCTGCCTGTCAAAAAAAGAAAAAGAAAAAGAACCTAAGAAAGGTCCAGGAAATACTCAAAGGTCCCAGGGGTTCTCCCCCTACTGTGCAACAGAGGCAACCATGGCTCCCTGACTCCAGCCTTAACTGGAAATGTACCCAGAGAAACTGACTGCAAGAGGCGCCAGACTAATGGATACTGAAGAGTAGCAGAGAGGAGAGAGGGTGAGGCACACACCTGCAAATAGGGGAGGAACTGAAGTCAGCCTGCTGATGATACCTGTTCATCCCATTTCCTACAAGTTGAACCAGGAAGACTGAAGCCAGGAAAATCCTTGCCCTCAACAGACTAGAGGCTTCTCTGGGGACCTGACTCCCTTATGAAAAGGCCAACTAGGAGCCAGCGCTGTGGCACAGCGGGTTGACGCCCTGGCCTGGAGTGCCAGCATCCCTTATGGGCACCGGTTCGAGATCCAGCTCTCTGCTGTGGCCTGGGAAAGCAATGGAAGATGGCCCAAGTCTTTGGGCCCCTGCACCCATGTGGGGGACCTAGAAGAAGCTCCTGCCTTCAGACCGGCACAGCTCTGACCATTGCAGCCAATTGGGGAATGAACCATTGGATGAAAAACCTATCTCTCTCTCTCTCTCTCTCTCCCTCTCCTCTCTCTATGTAACTGTGACTTCCAAATAAAAACAAATAAATCTTAAAAAAAAAGAAAAAGCCAACTGACCCCTCATCAAAATTTATTTGACACCTACTGTGAAGCCCACTTGTCCACAAGCTTTGCCCACAGACCTGGAGTTTGCATTTTGCTTTTAAGCATCTTAGTCTTCGTTACAAAAGGACAACCAAGGATCATTAGGTATTTGAGAGAATTGGCAACATGAACTGGAGATGGGTGGTAAGAAAGAAGGAAAGAATTAAGAAGGACTCTAAAGTAAACTGATGAGCAAGAACTGGAGATGTGTACCCAACACCAGCACCCTCAGAGCCTAAGAGAATGTTTTCATTAAATATGAATAGGAAGATAGGAAAGCAAGCATCAAGGAGCAAGGGAGATTCCTTAGGAATTACAAACATTCTATAACCCAGATATAAATTTAATAAATGGTTAGAAAAACTATAAAGAAAAAAATAGAAAACAAGGCAGAAGAGAAGAGAGGGGGCGGCCACTGAAGTCATTGTTTGTGATGCCCACATCGCATACTGGAATGCCTGAGATCCAGTGCCACCTTTGCTTCAATCCAGATTCCTGCTAATGTGCCTGGGAAGGCAGAAGATGACGGCTCAATTATTTGGGTTCCTGCTAACCATGTGGGATATCCATCCAGGCAGAGTTCCTGGCTCCTGGCTATTGCCTGGCCCAACCCTGGCTATTGCTGGCATTTGAGAAGTAAACTAGCAGATGGAAGATCTCTCTCTTTGTCTCCATCTCTGTCTCAGTCTATATCTCTCTGTTACTTTATGTTTCAAACAAATAATTATTTAAAAAAGATTAAAATTCAAACCAAAAAGTGCAAAATTTCTGAAATTCCATAAAAAAAGAAACAGAGAAAAAGAAATTATCAAAGAGAAGATAGAAAATTTTCCACAGGACTGAGGCACACACACTGAGAGTCATGCATGAAAATGATCACAGCAGAGCACAACGTTATGAAATTTCAGAAGCTCGGAGATGAAGACAAGATGCCACAGTTTCCCAAAGAGGAAACAAATAGAATCAGGAATCAGAATGGGAATGCCAGGCGTAACAAGATGAGATTTTAAAATTCTAAAGGAATATTGTTCTCCAGCTGGGATTCCATATGCAGCCAATCTATTCATCAGAAGGAAGGGTAAAATAGACATTTTCAGACTTTTAAGGGCCTCATCAGAATGAAAGTCAAAACCAAGAGGGGGTGACAAGGTCCAAAATGAGTATCTAACACCAGGGAGCATCAAAGAAAGGTCCTAGTAGACCATCAGTGCTGCCAACCCAGATACCAGTGGTCCAGATCAGAGCAGGTAAACACAGCTCACCAGAAGGTCTCCCAGCAGAAATTGAACCAAGAGATTATATAGTACATTTGAGAATTTGGAAAATAGTACCAACACATAATTAGATATAAGACATGATCACAGGGGCAGTGTTATGGCCACCTGCAATGCCAGCATCCCATATGGGCACTAAATCCTTTCCCAGCTGCTCCACTCCTGATCCAGCTCCCTGCTAATGTCCCTGGGAAAGCAGCCGAAGATGGCCCAAATGCTTGGGTTCCTGAACCCATGTGGGAGACCTGGAAGAAACTCCTCGTTCCTGGCTTTGGTCTGGCCCAGCCCTGGCCATTGTGGCCATTTGGAAAGTGAAACAGCAGATGGAAGATTCTGTGTGTGTGTGTGTGTGTGTTGCCCTCTCTCTGTGTGTAACTCTGTCTTTCAAATAAGTAAAATAAATCTTAAAAAAAAAAGGATGTAATCCTAGTTTTAGGGACAGCAAAACAAATGAGAAAGACAAGTTGATAGAAACTATACAAGTATACCCTGCTTGGCTCAGCAGCATATCCTATTTGTATAGTCATAACAACACAAATCCTGATGAATAACAACAAATTATAATATTTTAGGAAAATGCGAGAGTTGAAAGGAGGGAAAAGGAATTTGGAGGGGGAATATCAGAACACTTTATACTCATATCTCATAATAGAAATTTGGCTGGTAATGTCTACAAGTGATGATTCAAGAACTACAGAAAGACTGGTAAAATATGGCAGAACTTGCCAGGAGAACCAACTAAAAATTGAAGGGAAAACCCCCTTAGAAAGGAAGAAAAGGTGGGAAGGAATGCGTAGGGGAATGGTGTTTTTTTTTTATTTTAAAGATTTTATTAATATAAACAAAACAGATTTCATGTATTTCATAGATATAATTCTAAGATAACCATGCTTCCCCCCTCCCTCCCTGAGTCTCCCTCCTTTTTTAATTCTTTAATTTTTTCAATAATATAATTTCTTTTTGTGTGTGTTTTTTTTTTCTCATTCTCTCTTCCCTCTCTCTGCCTTTTTTTTTTAACTTTTATTTAATGAATATAAATTTCCAAAGTACGATTTATGGATTACAATGGCTTCCCCCACATACCGTCCCTCCCACCCACTACCCTCCCCTTTCCCACTCCCTCTCCCCTTCCATTCACATCAAGATTCATTTTCGATTATCTTAATATACAGAAGATCAGCTTAGTATACATTAAGTAAGGATTTCAACAGTTTGCTCTCACACAGAAACATAAAGTGAAAAATAATAGATGATTTTTTTTTAAATGAAGATGAAATCAGATCAGACCTATTGTCATGTTTAATCCCAGTGAGAGTCAAGTTGGGAGTTGATAATTTCTTTTTTTTTTTTTTTTTTTTTTTTTTTTTGCAGAGGATCAGTTTAGTGTACATTAAGTAAAGATTTCAATCGTTTGCACCCCCATAGAAACACAAAGTGAAATATATTGTTTGAGTACTCGTTATAGCATTAAATCTCAATACACAGCACATTAAGGACAGAGATCCTACATGAGGAGTAAGTGCACAGTGACTCCTATTGTTGACTTTACCAATTGACACTCCTGTCTATGGCATCAGTAGTCTCCCTATGCTCCAGTCATGAGTTTCCAAGGCTATGGAAGCCCTCTGAGTTCTCCGATTCTTATCTTGTTTAGACAAGGTCATAGTCAAAGTGGAGGTTCTCTCCTCCCTTCAGAGAAAGGTACCTCCTTCTTTGAAGACCTGTTCTTTCCACTGGGATCTCACTCACAGAGATCTTTTGCCAGAGTGTCTTGGCTTTCCATGCCTGAAATACTCTCATGGGCTTTTCAGCCAGATCCGAATGCCTTTAGGGCTGATTCTGAGGCCAGAGTGCTATTTAGGACATCTGCCATTCTATGAGTCTGCTGAGTATCTCACTTCCCATGTTGGATCACTCTCCCCTTTATTTATTCCATCGGTTAGTGTTAGCAGGTACTAGACTTGTTTATGTGCTCCCTTTGACTCTTAGTCCTTTCATTATGATCAATTGTGAACTGAAATTGATCACTTGGAATAGTGAGATGGCATTGGTACATGCCACCCTGATGGGATTGAATTGGAATCCCCTGGTATGTTTTTAACTCTACCATTTGGGGCAAGTCAGCTTGAGCATGTCCCAAATTATACATCTCTTCCCTCTCTTATTCCCACTCTTATGTTTAACAGGGATCACATTTCAGTTAATTTTTAACACTTAAGAATAACTGTGTATTAATTACAGAATTAAACCAGTCATATTAAGTAGAACAGACAAAAAAACTACTAAGAGGGATAATGTATTAAGTTGTTCATTAACAGTCAGGGCTATGCTGATCAAGTCACCGTTTCCCATAGTGTCCATTTCACTTCAGGAGGTTTCCTTTTTGGTGTTCAGTCAGTTGTCACCGATCAGGGAGAACATATGGTATTTGTCCCTTTGGGACTGGCTTATTTCACTCAGCATGATGTGTTCCAGATTCCTCCATTTTGTTGCAAATGACTGGATTTCGTTGTTTCTTACTGCGGTATAGTATTCTAAAGAGTACATATCCCATAATTTCTTTATCCAGTCTACCGTTGATGGGCATTTAGGTCGGTTCCAGGTCTTAGCTATTGTGAATTGAGCTGCAATAAACATTAGGCTGCAGACCGCTTCTTTGTTTGCCAATTTAAATTCCTTTGGGTAAATTCCAAGGAGTGGGATGGCTGGGTCGAACGGTAGGGTTATCTTCAGGTTTCTGAGGAATCTCCAGACTGACTTCCATAGTGGCTTGACCAGTTTGCATTCCCACCAACAGTGGGTTAGTGTCCCTTTTTCCCCACATCCTCGCCAGCATCTGTTGTTGGTAGAAAAGGTGGGAAGGAATGCGTAGGGGAATGGTGTTTGTTTTTTTTTTTTAAATAAAATGATTGACTTAATTATTTGAAAGTAAGAGTTACACAGAGAGAAAAGGAGAGGTAGAGAGAGAGAGGTCTTCCATCCATTCACTCCCCAACTGGCCGCAACAGCCAGAGCTGTGCCGATCTGAAGCCAGGAGCCAGGAGCTTCCTCTAGGTCTCCTGCATGAGTGCAGAGGCCCAAGAATTTGGGCCATTTTCCACTGCTTTTCAAGGCCATAGCAGAGAGCTGGACCAAAAGTGGAGTAGCCGGGACTCAAACCAGTACCCATGTGGGATGCTGGCACTGAGGGCAGTGGCTTCACCTGCTATACCACAGCGCCAGGCCCCAGGGAAAGGTGTTTTGCACTGCAAGCTTCTGTGTACTGATGACATTTTAAATGTGTTCATACTATCTTGAGTTTTTGAAGTTAATTATTTTTTTAAAAAATGATAAAACACAGGCTCATCATTAAGGAAATACCAGTTAAGTCAGGGAGATAAGATACAAGGATATAAAAATAGAATGAGAATAATAAAAATAACAGTTAAAAAAGAAAATAGAAGATAAGTCACCAGGCAGTGTGACTAATTGCCAAAAGAGTATTTCCCAGAGCAGAGAGGAGAACTGCTGAGGTTGCATGGGAAGACTTTTTGGGGAGGTGAGATTTGACCAGGGTTATTTTGCAAAGGCAGATTCATGAGGGGGGGACAGGCCAAGGAATTCTGTGGAGGCAAAAATAAGACATGCTGTGGGTGGGAAGGGGCAGTGAGAAAACCATTTAGGTGGAGGACTAACTGCTTCTGTCCAGGCTGGGTCCTGTAGAAGCCATCTGACCATCCTACCAGGAAAGGCTACTGGAGCTCTGGCTTGAGTCTTAGAAGCCAGGCCAAAAAAGTGCAGACTTTGTCTGTAGATGGTGGTCCCCCAGGAAATGCACATCTACCCTGAAGTTGGACAAAACAGGAGATAGCAAGAGCATATTCCAACACCAGACATGGACATAGTCACTATGTCCGCATTCAACATATGTCAAACAGGCAATGAATGCACGCGTTTACCCTAAAGGGATGGACACATGGGGCTCCTCCCCACTTCTTCACTACCTATTAATGGTCACATTTTGCAATGCAGATGGCTTCTGTTCTATCTTAATTAACCCTCGATAAAGGGACAAGTGTCTTTGGGGCCAGCGCTGCGGCATAGCAGGTAAAGCCTCAACCTGCAGTGCCAGCATCCCATATGGGCATTAGTTCAAGTCCCAGCTGCTCCACTTCTGATCCATCTCTATGCTATGACCTGGGAAAGCAGTAGAAGATGGCCCAAGTCCTTGGGCCCCTGCACCCACATGGGAGACCTGGAAGAAGCTTCTGGCTCCTGGCTTTGGATCAGCCCAGCTCCAGCCTCTGTGGCCATTTGGGGAGTGAACCAGTGGATGGAAGACATCTTTCTCTCTATGTCTGCCTCTGCCTCTCTGTAACTCTTCTTTTCAGATAAATAAATAAATCTTTTAAAAAGACACTTGTGTCTTTTTAAATGTGTTCATACTATCTTGAGTTTTTGAAGTTAATTTTTTTTAAATGATAAAACACAGGCTCATCATTAAGGAAATACCAGTTAAGTCAGGGAGATAAGATACAAGTATATAAAAATAGAATGAGAATAATAAAAATAACAGTTAAAGAAGAAAATAGAAGATAAGTCACCAGGCAGTGTGACTAATTGCCAAAAGAGTATTTCCCAGAGCAGAGAGGAGAACTGCTGAGGTTGCATGGGAAGACTTTTTGGGGAGGTGAGATTTGATCCGGGTTAAAAAGACACTTGTGTCTTCTTAAAAGATTTATTTATTTATTTATCTGAAAGGCAGAGTTACACGGAGAGAGAAGGAGAGGCAGAGAGACAGAGAGAGAGGTCTTCCATCTTCTGGTTTACTCCCCAACTGGCCGCAATGGCCAGCACTCAGCCGATCCTAAGCCAGGAGCCGGGAGCTCCTTCCAGGTCTCCCATGCAGGTGCAAGAGCCCAAGGACTTGGGCCATCCTCCAGTGCTTTCCCAGGCCATAGCAGAGAGCTGGATCAAAAGTAGAGCAGCCAGGGCATGAACCAGCACCCATATGGGATGCTGGCACTGCAGGTGGTGGCTTTACCCAAATCGCCACAGCACTGGCCCCCCTACAAGTGTCTTCAAAAGATTCCAGGAGGGGCAGTTTCGTGGTACAGGGTGTTAAGCTGCTGCCGGCAATGTGGGCTTCCCATATGAGCACTGGTTCAAGTTCCAGATGTTCCACTTCTGATCCAGCTCCCTGATAATTCACATGGGAAAGCAGTGAAAATTGGCTCAAATACCTGAACCCCTACCACCCACATGGGAAACTTGGATGCAGTTCAGGCTCCTGGTTTCAACCTGGCCCAGTCCTAGCTATTGCACCCATGTGGGGACTGAACCAGTAGATGAAAGATCTCTCTCTCTCTCTCTCTCTCTCTCTCTCTCCCCCTTCTCTTTCTCTCTCTCTTTCTCTCTATCTGTACCTCCCTCTCCCTCACTCACATCCCTCTCCCTCTCCCTCTCCTCTCTACCACCCTTTCTCTGTAACTTTGATTTTCAAATAAATATACATCTTAAAAAGAAAAACAAGATTCCAGGAAATCAATGGCAGATTGAACCCAGTACAAATGAAGAAAAACAGACAAGCAACAAGGAAATAAGCAGAGGACTCAGTGTGCACCTTAACACAAGATGAAAACAACCGCAGTCAAATCACCTCTGACGAAAAAACAATGGATGTTCAAAATTACCAGAAAGATGCATTATAATGAGGATTTGCATCTATTGTTTATAGGATTTATTTATTTGTTTATTTTTCCCCAGAAACATTTTATACAAACTTCATGCATTTCATAAATACAACTTTAGGAACAGCGATTCTTCCCATTCTGTGTTTCCATGCCTTCAGGAATTCCTAAGACCTGTATGTTGGGTCATTTGACAGTATCCTGCATATCTCCCAACAGTGTTTTTTAGTTTTGTAATTTCTTCTCTTTTTGGTCTGATTGTGAAATTTCCAGAGATTTGTCTTCTAAGTTGGATATTCTTTCTTCTGCCTCATCAAGTGTTGTTAAGGCTTTCCACAGCATTTTTTATTTGATCTATTGAATTCTTCATTTCCAATATTTCATTTTGGTTTCTCTTTAGAAATCTCAGTTTCATGGGAAACATGTTCATTCATGTCATGTATGGATTTCTTTAATTCATGGGTTTGCTTCTGATTGCTTCTAGATAATCTTAAAATCAATTTTTTGAATTCTGTATCCAGCATTTCTTCAATCTCTTGGTTTTCACATTCTAGTATTCAAGTGTTGCTGTGTTCCTTTGGAGGTATCATCTTGTCTTCCTTATATAGAATCCATCCTATTTGAGCTTAAACACATTCTTAAAACATTTTTGATTGCATACTTTTACCATGTAACATGATTAGTATAATAATATTTGCAGATTATTCATGTGATACATATTTTTTTTTCACTGAGTGTGCAGAATCAATAACTTCGAGGCTCCTGCTGCAGATTATGGAAACTTCTAGATGTCTTGGAACTGCAGAAGGTTGTGTTCAAAATTTCACGAGAGAGAAAAGACTTAGTCATGTGGGGATGGTCCCATGAATATTTCCAGTAGTGCTTGTATGAAGCAACAATGAGCCGAATGAAATTAATCGGTCAACCTTTGAATTGCGATGATGGAATACAATGGGGAACTACTACAAAGAACCAAGGAATGAGATGGGGCCACTGGTTTAATAAAAGGTGGTCCTTATCATTGTGCTCCCTGTAAAATCCAGCTATCAACAACATCAGCACAGTGATTAATACTAGCTCTGTGGCTACTTCATTCCTTGAGTGCACATAATTCTCAAAACTCTAAATCTGGGGCCAGCGCTGTAGCGCAGTAGGTTAATCCTCCGCCTGCAGAGCTGGCATCCTATGTGTGCGCCAGTTCCAGTCTCAGCTAATCCACTTCTGATCTAGTTCTCTGCTATGGCCTGGGAAAGCAGTAGAAGATGGCCCAAGTGTTTGGGCCCCTGCACCCATGTAGAAGACCTGGAAGAAGCTCTTGACTCCTGGCTTGGGATCAGCTCAGATCCAGCCATGGCCACCATTTGGGGAGTGAACCAGCATATAGAAGAACTCTCTCTCTGTCTCTCCCTCTCTCTGTAATTCTACTTCTCAAATAAATAAAATATCAAAAAAAAAAACCACCTCTATTTCCAGGGTCACCTAAAGTATTCATCTAGGTGCACTTGCTTGATGATGCCCTTAGCACAAGGAAGAAACAAGGTTATAAAAATTCAGTCCCTCCCATTTTTAAGGACTTTTCACACTAGTTTGATGTTTAAATCATAAGCATATAAACAATCATGAACACTTTTAACGCTCTTATCTTGTCTCAGGTGTTGTTCTCAGAACATTCCAAATATCACCTCACTTAATCCTTGCCAAAAAACTTAATGATAAAGTATAATTATTGGATCCATTTCACAAATGTGTAAGTTGGGGCCCAGAGCATATAAATAACTTGATAAAGATGGATTCCAAATCGAGAAATTTCCATTGGTTGAACTCTTTACTTAATACAGAATTATTCATAGGTGTTTAAATTCAATTGAAACTAGATCCCAGTAAAAGATAAGAGTGGGAATAAAAGAAGGAAGAGATGTACAGTTCAGCATACATTCTAATGGACTTACCCCTAAGGGTAAAGCTAAAAACTTGGCATGAGACTCCAAATCCCATTAATCTGAGTGGTACTAATGCCATCTTACATGTTAAAGTGATCATATTAAGTGTTTAATTGATCATATAGATAGGATTAAATGTCACAGGTTCACATAAATAAGACCAAGTGTCTGGTAATAACAGTAGATAGAATTAAAAAGGAGAGAATGATCCTATGTGGGAAGCAGGCCACATAGCAGAGTCATAGAATGACAAACGCCCTAAACAGCACTCTGACCTCAGAATCAGCCCTTAAGGCATTTGGATCTGACTGAAAAGCCCATGAGAGCATTTCATGCATGGAAAGTCAAGACACTATGTCAAAAAATGACCTACATGAAGGATCTCTGTGAATGAAAGAAGGGGCCATCAAAGAAGGATATACTTTTCTCTGAAGGGAGGAGAGAACTTCCATTTTGCTTAATGGCCCTGTCTAAATACTGACAGAGTTTGTGGACTCAAAAGGCTTCTGTAGCCTTGACAGCTCATGACAAGGGCGATCACTGATGTCATAAATAAGAGTATCAATTTTTTTTTAATAGTTTTTTTTTTAATTGCTAAAATAGTGTGGTCCTCAATAGCTTTTTTTTTTTATCTTTTATTTAATGAATATAAATTTCCAAAGTACGACTCATGGGTTACAATGGCTTTCCCCCCCATACCGTCCCTCCCACCCACTACCCTCCCCTTTCCCACTCCCTCTCCCCTTCCATTCACATCAAGATTCATTTTCGATTATCTTTTTTTTTTTTTATCTTTTATTTAATGAATATAAATTTCCAAAGTACGTCTCATGGGTTACAATGGCTTTCCCCCCCATACCGTCCCTCCCACCCACCACCCTCCCCTTTCCCACTCCCTCTCCCCTTCCATTCACATCAAGATTCATTTTCGATTATCTTAGTATACAGAAGATCAGCTTATTATACCTTAAGTAAGGATTTCAACAGTTTGTTCCCACACAGAAACATAAAGTGAAAAATAATAGATGATTTTTTTTTAAATGATGATGAAATCAGATCAGACCTATTGTAATGTTTAATCCCAGTGAGAGTCAAGTTGGGAATTGATAGTTTCTTTTTTTTTTTTTTTTTTTTAACAGAAGATCAGTTTAGTGTACATTAAGTAAAGATTTCAACAGTTTGCACCCCCATAGAAACACAAAGTGAAATATACTGTATATACTGTTTGAGTACTCGTTATAGCATTAAGCCTCAGTGTACAGCACATTAAGGACAGAGATCCTACATGAGGAGTAAGTGCACAGTGACTCCTGTTGTTGACTTTACAAATTGACACTCCTGTTTATGGCATCAATAATCTCCCTATGCACCAGTCATGAGTTTCCAAGGCTATGGAAGCCCCTTGAGTTCTCCGACTCTTATCTTGTTTAGGCAAGATCATAGTCAAAGTGGAGGTTCTCTCCTCCCTTCAGAGAAAGGCACCTCCCTCTTTGAATACCTGTTCTTTCCACTGGGATCTCACTCACAGAGATCTTTTTGCCAGAGTGTCTTGGCTTTCCATGCCTGAAATACTCTCATGGGCTTTTCAGCCAGATCCGAGTGCCTTTAGGGCTGATTCTGAGGCCAGAGTGCTATTTAGGACATCCGCCATTCTATGAGTCTGCTGAGTATCTCACTTCCCATGTTGGATCACTCTCCCCTTTATTTATTCTATCAGTTAGTGTTAGCAGATACTAGACTTGTTTATGTACTCCCTTTGACTCTTAGTCCTTTCATTATGATCAATTGTGAACTGAAATTGATCACTTGGAATAGTGAGATGGCATTGGCACATGCCACCTTGATGGGATTGAATTGGAATCCCCTGGTATGTTTCCAACTCTACCAATTGGGGCAAGTCAGCCCGAGCATGCCCCAAATTATACATCTCTTCCCTCTCTTATTCCCACTTTTATGTTTAACAGGGATCACATTTCAGTTAATTTTCAACACTTAAGAATAACTGTGTGATAATTACAGAATTAAACCAGTCATATTAAGTAGAACAGACAAAAAAAAATACTATGAGGGATAATGTATTAAGTTGTCCATTAGCAGTCAGGGCTATGCTGATCAAGTCACCATTTCTCATAATGTCCATTTCACTTCAGGAGGTTTCCTTTTTGGTGTTCAGTCAGTTGTCACCGATCAGGGAGAACATATGGTATTTGTCCCTTTGGGACTGGCTTACTTCACTCAGCATGATGTGTTCCAGATTCCTCCATTTTGTTGCAAATGACTGGATTTCGTTGTTTCTTACTGCGGTATAGTATTCTAAAGAATACATATCCCATAATTTCTTTATCCAGTCTACCATTGATGGGCATTTAGCTTGGTTCCAGGTCTTGGCTATTGTGAATTGAGCTGCAATAAACATTAGGGTGCAGACTGCTTTTTTCTTTATCAATTTAAATTCCTTTGGGTAAATTCCAAGGAGTGGGATGGCTGGGTCGAACGGTAGGGTTATATTCAGGTTTCTGAGGAATCTCCAGACTGATTTCCATAGTGGCTTGACCAGTTTGCATTCCCACCAACAGTGGGTTAGTGTCCCTTTTTCCCCACATCCTCGCCAGCATCTGTTGTTGGTGGATTTCTGAATGTGAGCCATTCTAACCGGGGTGAGGTGGAACCTCAATGTGGTTTTGATTTGCATTTCCCTGATTGCTAGTGACCTTGAACATTTTTTCATGTGCCTGTTGGCCATTTGGATTTCCTCTTTTGAAAAATGTCTATTGAAGTCCTTGGCCCATAAGAGTATCAATTGTTAAATCAACAACAGGAGTCACTGTGCACTTACTTACTGTGCACTTATTTCCCATGTAGGACCTCTGCCCTTAATGAGTTGTACTATGAGAATTAACAGTTAAACTAGTCTTCAAACAGTACTCTATACTCTGTGTGTCTGTGTGTCTGTGTGGGTGCAAACTATTGAAATCTTTACTTAGTATAGAGTTGGTCTTCTGTATATAAAGATAATTAAAAATGAATCTTAATGAAGAATGGGATTGGAGAAGGAGCAGGAGGTGGGATGGGAGTTGGAGTGGGAGGGCGGGTATGGGGGGAAGGACTGCTGTATTCCTAAGGCTGTACCTATGAAATCTGTATTCCTTAAATAAAAGCTTTCTAAAAACAAAAAGAAAGAAAGAAAGAAATTGGGCTCCAAATTGCACACTGACTTATGAGAGAATAGAATTAGTGTAACTGCTCAAAAACACCTTGAAATAACTCACGTTTCCTTTTGATATGTCAAATATCCAATTCTAAGAAGTTTTGCAACCTTTTGTTCCAAAATTTATGAGTTAGACATAAACCAATTTATTTCCTGTTGACTGGCAAAGATACAATATTTCTAATTCTAGACACAGCTCAGAAATTGGCAAATCAAATGTAGTGAACAGAATATATAAAAGACAGAAATTGACCACCTCAAAAGTAGAGTAAAAGTTGACAGTTGGAAAATGCCATTAAGTAAGGGGATAATGACTCACTGACATTTCTAGAAAATGTGTTTAAAATAAGCTTAGAGGGGTTGGCACTGTGGCGTAGTGGGCAAAGCTGCCACCTGCAGTGCTGACATCTCATATGGCACTGGTTTGATTCCTGGTCGCTCCATTTCTAATCCAGCTCTCTTCTATGGCCTGGGAAAGCAATGTAAGATGACCCAAGTCCTTAGGCCCCCAGGTGGGAGGCCCAGAAGAAGCTCCTGCCTCCTGGCTTTGGATCACCCCAGCTCTGGCTTTGCAGACATTTGGGAAGTGAACCAGAGAATGGAATACTGACTCTCTCTCTCTCCCTTTGCCTCTCTAATCAATAAATCTTTAAGAAAAAAGAAAGAAAGAAAAGAAAATTGGCTTAGTATATTACAGATTCAGTGTTCTGTAGCTGCTAGGACACATTCCCGCAAATTTAATAACTTAAAATGAGAGACATTGACTTTCGCCCAGCTCTGGAGACAGAAGTCCAAAATCAAGGTGTAGGCAGGGCGGTGCTGCCTACAGAAGCCCTAAGGGTGCATCTTTCTCTGTCTCTTCTAGCTTCTTGGAGCTGTCAACATTTCCAATTCTTGTCTGCATTCCCTGCTTGTGGCCGCATCACTCCGTTCACTTCCTCTACTTTCACATCACCTCCTTGGCGTGTCTTTTCCATGTGCGTCTCTCCTAAGGACATGTCATTGATTTAGAATCCACCAGGATATCTTCAGGGGATTTCTTCATCTCGCTATATTTAAGTTACTTATATCCGAATCCAAGGCAGCACTGCTCATGTTCTGTCTTCTAGGATTGGATGTATTTTTTTTTGGGAGGATCATCACTCTACCCACTGTGGAGACCCTATCCTACACCAGCAAACTAACTGAAATAGTTGAATAATTGAAATACACAACTGATCCCAATGGGAAATTCAAACAAGTATGAGGTGGGATGCATTGGCTTTCATAGCCATTCATCCATTCATTCTACGAATGTAGAAATCATTTAAATGATCAACAGCTATCAGATGCTGGAATATTGTGGTCCATGCAAAAACAGAATTAAATTTTGGAGGAAAAAAAAGTCTTTGTAAAACAAGGCCTTAAAAGAAAGGATAGGCTGGCACCACAGCTCACTAGGCTAATCCTCCCCCTTGCGGCACCGGCACACCGGGTTCTAGTCCCAGTTGGGGTGCCGGATTCTGCCCCAGTTGCCCCTCTTTCAGTCCAGCAGCTCTCTGCTGTGGCCCAGGAGTGCAGTGGAGGATGGCCCAAGTGCTTGGGCCCTGCACCCGCATGGGAGACCAGGAGAAGCACCTGGCTCCTGGCTTCGGATCAGCGCAGCGTGCCAGCCGCAGCGGCCATTGTGGGGTGAACCAACGGAAAAGGAAGACCTTTTTCTCTGTCTCTCTCTCTCACTGTCCACCCTGCCTGTCAAAAAAAAAAAAAAAAAAAAGGATATACAATTTGAGTCTGAATAAGAGAAAGCTTGGAAAATCATAGTACAAGGGCAAGTAAAGTGGGTAAAGTTTTCCAAGAAGGAAACATTGGCTTTTCTTCATCTCAAGGCAGGAGTGGGGATGCTAAGAGGTTAACACTGCATCTCGGGGTGTGGGGTGAGGTCTGAGGCTGTGCACCCCTGTGTCTCAGAGGACTGAGGTGTGACCCTGGGCATCAGACGACCACAGCCCACTGCACCCACCGTCTGAGCTGCATGTCTCTGTTCTGGGCGGCAGCAGTGGGCTGTGTGGACCCTCCAGAGTACTGCTGGCCCTTCCAAACACAATGTCAGCAAACCCCTGCATGCCCCTTGTCTCTTGGAGGCCAATTAGAGACTTTGGGGGGAAAAAGCAACCAGACAACTCTCCACCCAATCCAGCTCCACAGCACTAATTCTTAGGGTCTGTAAATTTCCTATTTGAGAGCTGCATTCCTGAGTATTGGAATGCAGTGTACAGGGAGGCTTTGAAATCCCTCCTCAGAGGCCCAGAAAGTGAGGGTGCGTTTCCTCCTGTCCACAGTGATTTATGGACAGTTCTGCCCTGGACCACAGGAAGCACCTCCCCTCAGCTCCCCTCAGTCCCGGCTTCCCCAGTACCTCTGAGTGTCATTTGCCCTCCACAAGAAACAAGTCCTATGACTCAGGAGAGAAAAATCTCTCTCCAAGTCCAGCTACTTCCACAACAATGTCATCCTGGGTCTTGATTTCAAAGAAATAGCTCTGAGGAGCTCTCTCCGAATCACAGCATAGAACTTGAAGTTCAGGGGCAAAGTCCTCACACCAATCTCCAAATCCCAGGCCAGGGGCCAGCACTGTGTCCTAGCCCACACACACGCACAGATGCCTACATGTATACATGTGTTCTTTTTCTGGCAAGACACGGCTTTTCTTACAAAATTATCTTACCTTTTATATTAACTTGTTCTATCTTTTCAGATGGTGACTGGTGGTGGTAGTTTGCTATTCAATAATTTATTTTTAATGCCATTATTTGGAAGTGACTTTTTTAAATGATTTATTTTATTTGAAAGGCAGAGTTAACAGAGAGAGGGAGAGCCAGAGAGAGAGAGAGCTTCTATCCACTTGTTCACTTGCCAAATGGCCACAATGGCCAGGGCTGGGCCAAGCCCAAGTCAGGAGCCTGAAACTCCAATCAGGTCTCCCACGTGGGTAGCAGGGTCCCAAGTATTTGGCTATCTTCTGCTGATTTCCCAAGCACTTTAGCAAGGACTTCAATCAGAAGTGGAATAGTTGGAACTTGCATCAGTGCACATATGGGATGCTGGTGTCACAGGCCATGGCTTAACCTGCTGTGCCAGAATGCTGCTCCCAAAAGCAAGTTTTAAGTTTTTAAATAGTTTCAAACATCCTCCCTTAAAAGCTTTCCTTATCTGTTTGTGGGCTTGCAAAATCTCAAAGTCTGGGAATCTGGACAGTAGCTTTATAATTACTTTTGAAAAGTCTCAAAGGGGCTGGCGCTGTGGCTCACTTGGTTAATCCTCCACCTTGCGGCACCGGCAATCCCCATATGGGCACCGGGTTCTAGTCCTGGTTGCTCCTCTTCCAATCCAGCTCTCTGCTGTAGCCCGGGAGGGCAGTGGAGGATGGCCCAAGTCCGTGGGGCCCTGCACCCACATGGGAGACCAGAAAGAAGCACCTGGCTCCTGGCTTTGGATCGGGTAGTGCCGGCCGTAGCGGCCATTTGGGGGGGTGAACCAATGGAAGGAAGACCTTTTTCTCTGTCTTTCTCTCTCAATGTCTATAAATCTACCTGTCAAAAAAAAAAAAAAAAAAGTCTCAGGACCCTGCCAAAGCTATGCCCCACACAAGACAATCCTGGCTGGGATCCCTTCACTCTGCTGCCCTGTACTTTCCCAGAAGCTACTGTGCAAGCAACTGAGGTGAGGACCTTCACCTCCACCTCTCTTACTGACCCAGTGAGAACATTTCCTGCCTGTTCTTAGCTGAATGTGGTGGGGATAACGTCACCGGCAGGACCTCCGTGCAGAGCGGCAGGAAAACGGCATTTCTCCAAGCACCTGCCAGTCCCTTTACCGCCCCCTACACACACACACACTGGTCACAAGCCCTTTAGCACCACATAGATGTCAAACTCTCACTGATTATATTAACCCCCTTTTCTCCTTCAAACTCTTCTCTCATCAGATGAGGATGTGTGCAGAAAACCACATATGAACAATTAAAGGATTATACACAATTTAATCATGTATTGAAATGAACCTTAATTGGGGAAAAATAGGGATCTCTTTACACAACGAGTGCTTAAATTGCATTTTTATATATTTTTATAAAAACAAGCCCTGAGACTCATGTGTAGCTTAAATTGGCCACAAGGGGGCACTGCAGTAAAAGCACCCAGGAATGGACTCAAAACACTTGTGTAAACTCGGATTATTTTATTGATACTGTCCAAAGGGAATTGTTTAAGCAGAATGACAGGCCACTGGTTGTTTTTTTTTTTTTTTCCAGATATGATTAGGCAAAACTTGCACAAGGCACATTTTGCTGAAGGGAAAAAAAAATCTTTTCTGGCAGCAGAAGCTAAAAAGTAGCTGACTGGCATCTAGAATTGGCCGTGTACTAAGGTCAATACTATGTGCTCAGGAAATCTGAACCCACACAAGAATGTGGGCCAAGACGGCAGGGCCAGAGATAACACAGAGGTCTTGTAAGCATCAACCTTGGTTTGCTCTGCTCAGCTGAAACTGTTCTCTTGTCTCCCCCACCCCCAACCCCATCTCCCATGCCGATAGTAACACACAAGAAGAGATAGGGCTCATGGCAGCCTTCAAATAAGATGTAAGAGTGAGGACATTGAATTTCATGCTGCATCTGCTGTCACCAGCTGGCTGCAGCTGAGTTCGGGCACAATGGCATCGCAGGGATCACTGTGTGCTGCACAAGGTTAGCTGGTGCCTCCTTGCGGCTGGAGCAAATGAAAAGAGCAGGCAAGAGGCGACAAACATGCTTTGTTCCTGTTTTTGAAGCAGTTGACTTTTTTTTCCTTTGACCTAATCATTTCTTAAAAAAGCATTTTATTATTTAAAATGGAAATAAAATAAATTTGAGGGGCTGCTAAGAGAAACTTCCCCAAAGGTCCCATCGGGGCACCTACGACACACTGTGGGCACCTCAACCTCTTGCTCTCTAAGCCTGCCCTGTGAAGCTGACCTCAGGGAGGTCATATCCACAGAAAACATATCAGTTTCCGGGCTGCAGGACAAAATGAGGATTTCTTTTTCTTTTTTTTTTTTTACTTGCTCACTGTGATGGGTTGTGCCCTCTCCCCCAAAACCACGTTGCATGTCAAGGTGACTTCATTTGGAAAGAGGGGCTTTGCAGATAGAACCAAGTGGTTCTCAATCTGCTCTCTCTGCAAGGAGAAGAACTCTGGATAGAGGTGCATCAAGCAGTCGCCACAGAACCATGGAGGCACAGGTGGGGGTGGAGTGTCCAGAGGAACATGAGTAGTGCTGATGGGCAGCGTCCACAGGGCAGGGAAGGGCAAGGGCAGCCTCCTCCCTCGGAGCTCCCACAAGGAACCAGCCCTGCCCACCTGTGATTTTCGCCTCCCAGCCTCTGCACCTGTGAGAAAGTAAATGTCTGCTGTGCCCAGTGTGTGATGTTCGTTACAGCAACCCTAGGACACTAGTATACCCCAACTCAGAAGAGGCAGGCATAATCCTGGGAACACCGTGAAGATACATCACCGAGAAAGCACATGGCTTTAAGGATTGTTCTGTTTTCTTCCTTTCTCCCTTTTTCCTCTGTCTTCCCAGCCCCAACATTCTAACTTTCCTATAAAATATTGTTTTATTTCTCTCTAAATGCATAGCTCTTCATGAATCCTGGAGACCCATCCACTTTTTTTCCCCGAGTGCATTTTTAGTTCTCTGCAAATAGCTAAAAGCTTCACAATCCAGCCAGCATTTGAGTTTGTAGAATCGAATATGTAAAATCGAATATGTAAAACCTTGAGTTGCTGAAAGTATTTGCTACAAACATTCCCTTATTTCTCATGACAGCTTAAAAAGAAAAGATAAGAAAGCCAGCTATTTTCAACCTCAAGAAACACAAAGGTTAAGCATTTTGTCCTAAGCCACACCATCTTTCAGTAGAGAACAAGCTTGGAAGACAGATCTCCCAACTTCCTATAGAGCTGCTTTACAATGTCATCCTACTGTATTTTATTCTCAATTATCCATCTGTAAGAGAAGAAGGAACAAATCCTCAAAAATGATGATTAATCGTTGCCTTTCAAGGGACACACATTTGGCAGAGACGTTAAGACATTGCTTAGGATGCCTGCAACCCCTATTGGAGATCCTGAGTCCCAGTCCTGGCTCCGCTTCCAGTTGTAGCTTCCTGCTAATGTGCACTCTGGAAGGCAGTGGTGATGACTCAAATGCTTAGGTTCCTGCCACTCACTTATGTGGGAACCTTCTCAAGTTCTGAGATCCTAGTCCTGGCTGTTGCCAACAACTGGAGAGTGAACCAGCAGATGGAAAATTCTCTCTCTCTCTCTCTCTCTCTCTCTCTCTCTCTCTCTCTTTCTCTCTCTCTCTCTCCTAGTTGCACATGTCACTGGGGCACACATCTTAGCTTATTCTGACTTCCTCTGTATACCACTGTCATTCAGGAAGCCTTAGACAGCCACACACTGAATCCTTCTGCCACCACCACTCTGCCTCTCTAAGATGGATGCCTTTTAAAGGTCTTTCCTGAGCCAGAACCAAATCCCTAGTAACAACCTCCTTGGATAGCAAAAATCCCTTACCTGTGCAGAGTTCAAACAGACTGCTGAAAATACGAAAGAAAAATTAAAGGGAAATCAAAGAAAACCCTGGAAGCCCAAAATAAAGCCAAGTTTGTTCCTCAGCCTGCACGTTCTCCTGGACCCTTGAACCAAGCTCCAAGCTCACACACTCAACGCAGGTGATGAAGACCCCTTGTGACCTCCTTGCTTCCAAGATACTGAGTTACTGCTGCATCAAACATGTCACTTCACCTCCTTGCTAAACTCATATCCCTAGAAAACTCACCCCAATAATGGACACCCCAGATAAATCTCCATGTGACTGAGTGATGGTCAGCCTCTCCACCTGAGCTGTGGAGGGCCCAGGCACTAGGAATGGAGAAGCCCTACAGAGACCCTTATACTGGAGGAATTATGGAAAACATGGGCACAATGAAAGCAAACACTCTGACCATCGTCCAACAGTTCCAGGCCAGGGCTGCAGATGGCAAGGATCTAACGGACTGCAAGGAAGTGACATAGGCAGGGAGAAGCAGGTCGGGTGAGGAGGACACCCAGACAAGGAGGTGGGTTCCAGAAAGCAGGACAGGCATACGATGGAGATGCCTGTCCCAGCAGTGAGGGAACAGGAACATGTGTGTAGTTCCAAAGGACACCGCAATTTCCCAAGATCATGGTGAATTTGGGAAGGAAAGCAAGCAGGTCAAATCTGATCACAGTAAACGTGCATCGTTTAGGCCAGAAAGATGCTAACCACTCAACACAAATCTTCTCATTTCATCCACAGCACCCTATGCAGCAGGAAGCGCTGCTATCCTCTGTAAGCGAACAAGTCTCTGCAGTTAAGGAACTTGGCCAAGGTCACAGATGAGTACAGAGTGGATAGTGAGGATGAAGGTGTGGGGAGGAAAATCATAGACTATGAAATACTCAAGAGGGAATTTTTTCAAGAGGAGAAAGAGTAACCGTTTGCAAATGATCACAAAAGTGTTAATGCAATGCTGAGTCTCCAGCCCAGCAGGTGCTATGTGGAAGGGAAGAAACCGGGGTGTTGTGGAGAGAGAAGGATTTCAGGGAGGGTGGCTGCTCTCTGAAGACTGCAGACACAGAAGAGATCATCCACCAAGGAATCATGACCCCCGACAACACAATGGAACCAGTAGTATGGGAGGAAAGGAGTGGCAGCGTCCACGGGAAGGACCCAGGGGCAGCAAAGGAGACATTACCAGAGGGCCAGGCTCCTCGGTGACGACAGGATGACAGGCCACGTGGAACTTGCCGGTCTCCAGGGTCCCCACACGCGTCCTGTTGTTCTCCTGTCCTCTGAGCTGCCAAGGCACTGGGACGCTTGGCCCGTGGTCAGCTGTCACCACACCAGGTGGAATCCTTGGGGCCACAGGTAAGATGGAGGAGGAAGGAGCTGTGCTGGGCGCTGCTGGCGGCTGGGAGCTGCCTGGCCTTGCAGGAGCATTAGCTGATCTAGGAAGCTTACTCTGGCATGACAAGGGAAGTCAGTAATCTCCTAAAGGGACATTCCTCCTTGCCCCCTGGAAAAGCTGACACAGAAATACTTTGCTTTACGCATCGTGGTATGTGCTGCCTGTTGGGAAGCGGTGAGATGAGGCACTCCCCCGAGCAGCAAGACCTGTGGGAATTAAAGTGTTTTAGGACCCAAAGCTCTATCTGTGGCCCTAGGTGCAGCAAGAATTATGTGGCAACCATGTGAGTAATCGCAAACTCACCACTTCCAGGCTGGTTTTCTAATCCTCCACCCTCTTTTTCGGTCATATTTCTATTTGGAAAATTCTCCACCAGGCACAAGCTGTGTCATAGACTTGCCCAACCTTCTTGTACTCCTGCCATCCTGGACCCCTGCAGGGCTGGATCATTAAAACAATTTCTGAGTTCCAGAAAAACACTTAAAAAAAAAGCCTCCTAGGAAATAAGTTTGAACTTACTGTAATTTCTGCTTCTGTTTAGTGTTCTGTGAAGACTCCTTCAAGCTGAGAACAGCCCAGTGCTTGAGCCATAATCATTTCTGTTTCCTTTTTCTTCTTTTCATTAGGAAAAGTTCCAAACATGCACAAGAGTATGGAGGGAAGAACGAAGATGCTCTGTGGATCCATCACCCAGAGTCAACATTTGACAGTCATCAACTCATGTTCACACTATTCAGTAGAAGATAGCAACCAAGGGAGGAAGGAAGAGGAGAAGAAATAAAAGAAAAAAGAAACATAAAACGTGTTGTACAAAGTTAGAGCATATTCCCTGCTCCCCGTGTATTTTCCCTGACTTTGGAACCCATGTTAGAACAGTTCTCAGTGCAAATTACATAGAATTGGTTTGGCAAAACTCCTCCTAGATTTTGAATTTCAATTACGATTTCAGGGAAATCATTACAAACCTTGTTAAGAGAGGACTCTGTCGCATTGTAGCTTACTCTTCTGAATGGGACTCTAAAACAAAACCGATTATTTATGCTAAGCTCACAATTTACTTCTTGGGGATTTTTAACCACATGCAGCAAATTCCAGTAAGAAGCTTAAAACATTTTCCCAGCTAAAAAAATACTGGGGGGAGGGGGGTACAAACAATATTTGATTTCTGAAAACTCCAGCCAAGTCGTGAAATGTGAAATTCCACATTTCAGATGGCTTAAAGCAGAACCCATAATGGGTTATCATTTTAGGATAAACCAATGGAGACAATTCCAGAGGGAGTCAGAACTGGCCCCTAAGTAGACAGGAGAAACATCAGCCAATCTGTTGGGAGCTTAGAGTATAATTCATTCTCTCTCTCTCTCTCTCTCTCTCCCCATCTCCCCTCCTTCTCCCTCTCTCTTCCTCTCCCTCTTTCTAAAACATGACTGATTGAGAACAGGAGAATATCTGGCATCAGTATTAACAGTCACACAGCCTCTTGCTCAAGTCCTGTTTTTGTTAGCAGGTGAAAAGGAAAGGGAAAACAGGAGCAGTGGGTACCAATTTTAGCTCAAGATCTAGACCATGTCATTTATTACAGAGTCATCTGAAACTGCCCATTGTGGCATTTGGTGAACTTAAGTGACTGCCCCAAAATACTGACCACGTCTACACGCAGCAAACAGGGCTTGGCGAGACATTCAGCAAGCAGGGTCTGAGATCTTGGCCAGCAGCATCTCTACCTCCACGTGGAATCCTCAATAGAATAACATACTTACGGCAGACACATCTCTGAAATGACTGCAGGTACACAGAGGAAGGGTGTGTGCATAGCTTTCACGTGCACACACACCATACACAAACGGAAATTAGGTGAGCCAGTCTCAAAGGGCCTGAATGCCTGGTGGGGGTGGAGGTGGGGGTAACAACTGCTTCATCACCTTGCCCTGCCCTCAAAGGTAAGTCAGATATCCAGGGATAGAACAGCTTCCTCAAGGTCTGCATTCCCCTGGGACAAACTCCCATTCCTGGCCATCTGCAAAAGCACAAGAGCAAAAACACCGTCCTGCGGAGAGTTAGTGGCCTGGGCTTTGTCCCCACTGCATCAGGAATGAGCAGTGCTTTAGGTTGAGGGCCTCATTTTCTTCCAGTCTGACATAAAGAGAGGAGGTAGAACAGATCATTTCTGAAGGTCTTAAGACAGCTCAGCATTCACAATGAATCCTAACACACAGTAGGGTCTTGCATCAGCCAGCATGAATTCAAATCTCAGCACTACGCATCTAAGCTCTGTGACTCTATGAATGCCATCTGACTTCTCTAGACAGAGGAAATCCTACAGCACAGGTTCTTACAAAGATTGTAGTCTTTGAACATCTAAAATGCTTGACTTGAGGCATAGCTCATGATGCTAAACCTTCCCTTCTATAATGCTATGGTTTCAAACCTCATGAAATCTGAGAAGTTTGCTTGTCTGCAACACTACTAGATAATTTAGCCTAAAATATTTTCTACTGGGGCTAGCTCTGTGGCCTAGTGGGTAAATCCTCTGCCTATAGTGCCGGCATCCTTTATGGGCACTGGTTCGAGTCACAGCTGCTCCACTTCTGTTCCAGCTCTCTGCTATTATCTGGGAAAGCAGTAGAAGATGGCCCAAGTCCTTGGGCCCCTGTACCTGTGTAGGAGACCTGGAAGAAGCTCCTGGCTCCTGGCTTCAGATTGGCCCAGGTCTGGCAGTTGCAGCCATTTGGGAATGAACCAGCAGATGGAAGACTCTTTCTTTGCCTCTCTGTCACTCTGACTTTCAAATAAATAAATAAATTTTTTAAAAAGTATTTCCACTGTAACTCATTACGCACTAAAGCACAGAAAGAATGCACTTTTACATCAAACCTCATACAAGTATTGCATACTCCATGCCTTATGTGAGACATTTTAGGAAGCTTTTCCCCCTTTTGTTCCAAGACACTTAGAAACAAAAGCAATGGTGCAAGTTACATTAAGTTGGGAAAGTGAAATCTTGACAAAGTTTATATTGCTAATTGAATTAAGTGTTTTAGCAGATCAAGGATGAATAGCTGAGTTCAACAAAATATTTCCTTTGATCTCAAGGTTTTCTACTTCAAAGTCTACCCAGGAGGGTCAGGCAGGCAGCTGCCAGCAGTCAGTTCCTGCTTTCTCTGCAATGAGAGGCTCCCAGGGAAGAGGGAATTGCAAAGAGTCTGCTCCCAAGCTGTACGAGTGCCTGCCACAGTTGGCCCTGTGCAGGCCTGATGCTGGTATGAGGTGTCCCTGAGAAAGACAAATGAGTCAGAATGTGTGAGTGCAAGGCTTGAGTCTGTCCCTTAGCCACACCCCATGAGAAAGTCCCTTGACATCAGTCTTCACATTCTCCAATGATATATGGGACAACACCCAATGTATTTATCTCATTGGTTTGATAAAAACACAAGGCTAGGTCTTTGGATGCACCAAATGCAGAAAGAAAATTAAGAAGTAAAGTTCCAGAGGGATGCTCAAGTAGTTGCCTCTTCCTCCCAGGACAAGTTTTTCCACTCTCGCCTCTGTGGTGCTTAGCACCTTGTGGGAGTTCAGTAACTCCTTGCTGGATGAGTGAAGGGGAGAATGAAGACTGCTGTGAGGGATAGTCCCAGGGATTGTCTGTCATTGTACTCCTACTTCTTGTTCCCTCCTCTTGGATTACCCCATTATTTTGCCATTGTAGCCCTGCCTCCACTGAATTTTAAGTTGCAACAACACAAAAATATTGGTGTCAGGGAGGGCAAAGAGTAATGGGAAAGGTGGGGATGGGAGAGAAGAGCCTCCTTGGAGCAAGTCATGGGGAGGGAAGAAGGCTGACTGTACCACCTTTGAGTGGGAGCCTGTCCTATCTCCCAACGCAATGTATCTCATGCTATCTGGGACAAGAGGTCTCAGCACGACAACCTTAAGTCCACGTTTGCCTCTGACTGAATGCATTGAACATTCATATATTTCCAAATTTTCATAAGCCTGGACAGGCAGGCCTTCATCTCACCACAAATACAACTTCAAGTCATCCCAAATTCTTAGTCATAAAAGGGAGAGTTAAGTGCTGGGGAAACCCAGACACTGACTACGTGTTGAGAATATAATGAGTAACCAGAGTGCAAACTCTAGGACTGTGCCCCACAGCCTTCTAGAGAAGTGTCAAAAGTCTCCCTCTACCTTTGAGCTTCAGATTCCTATGATACTTATTTCAGAGTCAGAAAACAGGCAAATGCTCAAAGGCTGAGTTTTGCTGTTTTGCTCTGGGGTGGTGCACGGATGGAACCCCCCTGTCGCCTTCAGTGTTGCAACATCAATGTCTGCCTGCCTTTGATGGATTGCTCTTTGGCATTGGAACAGTTTCCCAATCCATGTCTGCAATCAATCAGAGCACAGAAGAGAAGTGATTTGGTTGGGTGCTCTGGATAAAAGAGACACATTCAAAGGGACTGGATGTCGAAGCGGGTATTTTGCCTAGGGGTTAGGATCCCTATGTCCCATTTTGGAGTGCCTGGATTGAAAGCCAGCTCCTGACTCTGGCTTCCTGCTAATACAGATCCTTACAGCAGCAGTGATGGCTCAAGTAATTGGATTCCTGCCACCCATGTGGGAGACCTGATAGGATCCCTGGCTCCAGGCTTTGACCCAACCCTACCATTGTATACATTTAGGGAGAGAACTAGCAGATGAGATCTCTCTTTCTCTTCCTCTCCCTCTCCCACTCCCTCTCCCTCTCCCACCCTCTTCCTCTCTCTTCCCTTCTCAAATTCAAAAAGAAAAGAAAAAGATATCGGCATCTCTTAGGATCTTTGAAGCTGTAAATCACAGGAATCCCAGTCTAAAGCAGCTCGGAACATAAGGGTGTGCATAAACCTCACACAAGAAGTCTAGAGCCAGGTGACTCCAGAGTTTGCAGCTTCTCCGCCATCCTCTTGGTTCTAGGAAGGAGGTACAGGTTGCTGTAGTGAGGAACACAGCCTGTGCCATTGGTCTTTGGAAGTTCAAGTCCCAGCTCTGTGCATCTTTCCTGTGGGACTTTTCACAGGTTACTTCACCTCTCTGTGCTTCCATTTTCTCCTCTATAAAATGAAAATAACAAGTTTCTCCCACGATTTTTGTTAGCATAAAATTCACTCATACATGCAAACTGCCTAGCCAGGCCTGGCATGAAATAAGCACTATACAAGAATTGATTCTTGGGGCCGGCACTGTGGCATAGTGGGTAAAGCCGCCACCTACAGTGCTGGCATCCCACATGGGTGCCGGTTCGAGTCATGACTGCTCCATTTCTGATCCAGCTCTCTGCTATGGCCTGGGAAAGCAGTGGAAGATGGCCCAAGTCCTTGAGCCCCTGCACACACGTGGGAGACCTGAAGAAGCTCCTGGATCCTGGCTTCAGATCAGCACAGCTTCAGCCATCGCAGCCAATTGGGGAGTGAAACAGCAGATGGAAGACCTCTCTCTCTCTCACTCTCTCTCTCTTTCTACCTCTCCTTCTCTCTGTGTGTAACTCTGACTTTCAAATAAATAAATAAATCTTTAAAAAAATTGATTCTTGGGATCGGTGCTGTGGCATAGCAGATAAAGTCACCACCTCTAGCGCTGGTATACCGTATGGGCACAAGTTCAAGTCCTGGCTGCTCCACATCCAATCCAGCTCCTTGCTAATGTGACTAGGAAAGCAGTGGAAGATAACCCAAGTCCTGGGGCCCCTGAACCCATGTGAAAGACCCAGATGAAACTCCTGGCTCCTGGTTTCAGCCTGGCACAGCCCTGACTGTTGTGGCCATTTGGAGAGTAAACAAGTGGATGTAGATCTCTGTGTATGTGTGTGTCTCTCCCTCTCTCTGTAACTCTGACTTTCAAATAAATAAAATAAATCTTTTTAAAAAAGATCTCATTAGACTTCAAGTTTATCATGCTGTCTTCTCCAAAGATCAGTCTCCCTTACACACAGGAACCCAGCTACTTGATTCTGACCTAAGTAGTTTTAGTTACTAATGGACAAAAACGATCCTCCAGCCTGCCTACATCCTGGACCTCACCCTAGCATTGTAATAAGGCTGTGAATTACCACACTGATGCTGCCTATTTGTGTTGCCACTGTATAAAATGGGGCAGTCAGAGCCATATTCCACTCCACATCATCACTGAGAGGCACATGTAAAATAAGCTAGAGTCCTTGGGAAAGCACTACATCTGCAAAATGTGGCAACGATGGGAACAACCTTGGCTCACCTAGGGCCTCTGGGGAACATAAGAGTCCTTAGGGCTCCTCCATGTTTCTGAGAAGGTGTTTGGTTGACTGTGGCAGGAAGGCAGTGGAGTAAGAGGAATAACAACCAACGTGTAGTCCTGCTGAACTATGTATCAGGCATTTGCCTAAGGTCAGGAAGTGGCAGAGTGTCAAATCCCAGGCTGTCTGCATTCTTCCGCCCTGGGAATTGGATGAATAAGCTCTTTGGGAATTAGATGGAGCAACGGTCCTCAAATCTGACCGTACATCAGAGTCATCTGGAAATCGTGGTAAAACGCAGATTGCCGGGCTGGTCGCATGTGGGAACAGGCTCCTATTACCAGCTCAGGAGAGCTGCTGTGCACATCTTTTCCTGGCTGTGTTCAACCGCATCACACTGCTGCCATGAAATCACTCCTGGTGAGAGATGTTAAGCCAGGAGAGTTAGCAGCTCTACACCTCTTGCTCCCCAGAGAGCCACTTCTTAAACGCTTCTACCAGCACACCTCTGGCCAGTTCCCATCTTCAGAGTCTCTCAGACGGACGGGGACAAGTGCCCTGATGGTTCTGATTCTGCTAGTGCAGGGAGCACACTTTGGGAATCACTTGGAAGAACATCTTAGAGAGCCCTTATTCAGACGACAGATTCTTCCCTCCTGACTAAAACACAAGTGGTCACTGACGAGAAGGTGCTGGTGATCTCCTCAAAGAATGTTGGCTGTGGATGAGCAGATACCAAATCAATACCAACAAGGGCTCACGCTAACAGAATGTCGACCACAGACCAGCTACAGACCTAGTCCTCCCAACAACCCCAGGAAGTGGGTTCTGATACTATAGTTGAGGCCAAAGCACAGAACAGTCAAATGACTTCCTCAAACATGGGTTGCTGGGCCAGTCATATGCTGGGGCAGGCTCCTCCTATCAGCCAGGAGAACTTCCTCCCTATGTAGTGGAGTCACCAAGATGTGAACATGAGCAGTCTGGCTCCAGAGCTCATGAATTTAACTGCTGTGCCACAAATCACACATAAGCTCTGACTGTAGTTCTGCCAAATATAAATCTAGTTGCACTTTCCTTGAAAGAAGAAAAAAAGAAGTTCAGAGAATTCAGAGAAAGCACACAGAAAAGAACTTTTTTTTTTTTTTTTTTTTTTTTAGACAGGCAGAGTGGGCAGTGAAAGAGAGAGAGACAGAGAGAAAGTCTTCCTTTTGCCTTTGGTTCACCCTCCAATGGCCACCATGGCCGGAGCACCACACTGATCCAATGGCAGGAGCCAGGTGCTTCTCCTGGTCTCCCATGGGGTGCAGGGCCCAAGCACTTGGGCCATCCTCCACTGCACTCCCTGGCCACAGCAGAGAGCTGGCCTGGAAGAGGGGCAACCGGGACAGAATCTGGCGCCCCGACCGGGACTAGAACCCGATGTGCCAGCACCGCAAGGCGGAGGATTAGCCTAGTGAGCCGCGGCGCCAGCCCAGAAAAGAACATTTGGAGTTGTTTGCCCTAACTGGACTTGCAGAAAAATAGAGACCTTTTCATTCCCTCTTACTGCCTTTCCTATACCACTGTGACTGTACAGAAGATCATGTCAAAGACTAGTTGATGTGAAAATCACTCTCTCAGAGCAGGGATTGGTAAATTTTTTCTGAAAAGTACAAGAGAGTGAATATTTTAGACTTTGCAGGCCATGCAGTCATCACTGCAACTACTCAACTCTGCATTTGTAGTTTAAAAGTAGCCATAAACGGCCGGCGCCACAGCTCACTAGGCTAATCCTCCGCCTGCGGCGCCAGCACAGCGGGTTCTAGTCCCGGTTGGGGCGCCGGATTCTGTCCTGGTTGCCCCTCTTCCAGTCCAGCTCTCTGCTGTGGCCCGGGAGTGCAGTAGAGGATGGCCCAAGTGCTTGGGCCCTGCACCCGCATGGGAGACCAGGAGAAGCACCTGGCTCCTGGCTTCAGATCAGAGCGATGAGCCAGCTGCAGCACACCAGCCACAGCGACCATTGTTGGGGTGAACCAACGGCAAAGGAAGACCTTTCTCTGTCTCTCTCTCTCACTGTCCACTCCGCATGTCAAAAAAAAAAAAAGAGTTAAACAAATAATAGATGAAAATCTAAATATACAATATTTACAATAAGACAGATACATGGATGCATAGATGAAAAATAGACAAGTAGATGATGTAGCAATCTGCCAGACAGAGCTAAAATATTTGAAAATGATTTCAGACAAGACATTTAACCTCTCTTTTTCTTTATCCCTCTTTATTTGAACATCAAACAATAATAAGGGTATTGTCCTACAAAACTACAACACCATTATTACATCTCAAAAATAATTCCCTAATGTTCAGTGCACATTCAAATTGCTTCAACTTTCCCCCAAATCTCCTTTTTTAGCTGTGTTTAAAAAGCCATATCCCAACCAAATGTCAACCACTGCCTCCAGTCTGTTATTCCCCCTCGCATGTGTTTGTTTCCATTGCATTGATTTCTTAAAGCAAGAAAGCTGGCTGTCTTCAATAGCAGCCTACAGTCTACACTGATCTTATTGTCTCCTTATGGTGTCACTTAACTTGTCATATAAACTGAAACCTAAGTCAGAACAGTCTATATAGTCTATATTCAGATTAAGCATGTGAGTCCAGAGTATTTCACAGGAGATGTGTACTTCACGTTACATGAGGTGGTACATACTGTTGGGTTGTCATTTTATTGGCGATCCTGGGTTGTTTAAAGGGGTGACTACACAAGCTCACCATTAAAAACAGTTTTCTACTTACAATTAGCCAGGAACCTGTGAGGTGATGATTTTTCTGGCACATAATTATCCTGTTTCCCCAACACACTGACGATCCTGCCTGAAAGAATTATTTGAATTAGAATTGCAAAATGGTCATTTTTTAACTTTTTTATTAAGATACAATTTATATACAGTGAAGATTCATCCTTTTTACAGTTTTGCTAGTCATGACAAACATACGCATTTAAGCAATCACCACAACCATTAAGATATAGAAAATAGTTTGATCACGTCTCCTCAATTTCCCCAGGTCCCATTATAGTTAACCCCTCATCCCTGGCCCCTAGTAGTCACTGGTCTGTTTCCTCTGTTTTCTATCCCTTTAGATCTGCCTTCACCACATTGTCACATACCTAGAATCACACTTTGTGCAGCTTTTGAGTCTGGCTTCTTTCACTTAGCAAAAGGCATTTGAAATGCACCCATGTCGTTGCATATATCATGAATTCTTCCTTTACATTGCTGATTAGTATTCCATTGCATGAGTGTATTACACTTTCTTTACCTGTCTCAAAACTGAGGAAAGCTTGGGTTGTTTGCTGTTTGGGAAAATTATTATGCATCAACAAAGTATAATAAAGCCCATAAAAATTCTTATGTATATCTTTATGTGAACATAGTTTTCACTTCATTTAGGTAAATACTTAGAAACAGGATTGCTGGGCATGTGACACATCCAATATCAGGGTGCCTGAATCAAGTCCCTTCTAAACCAGCTTCTAGGTATTATGTGGCCAGGGAGGCAGCAGATGATGGTCCAAGTACTTGGGTCCCTACCACCCTTGTGGGAGAACTGGGAGGAGTTCCAAGCTCCTCGCTACGACCTGTCCCAGGCCTGGATGGCTCTGCCTTTCAAATAAAATGCAAATTAAAAAATAAAGTTAAGTTAAAAGGAAGTAAAACTGCTAAGAATATAGTAAGTACGTGTTTAACTTTATAAGAAACTGCTAAATTCTTTTCCACAATGGTTATACTATTTTACATTCCTACCCCACCATATGAGATTTAAATAGTGCTTTCTAAATTCTATCATCCTTCATATTTCTTGCTTGGCATTCTCCCAGAATGAAAAGCATTTCCTCATTATCTTAAGATGAACTACAGTTCTGTTTATAAAACAGAGTAAATACTAATTCTTTCCACTTCATTACTAATTTCTAGAAGAAAGGGAAAAGTAGTCATCTCCAGGGGTAGCAAGAGATCGCTTGCTTTGCCATTCTTCTTTGCTTTTTATAACTACAGATCTATGAATTTTTGTTTATACCATGTTTTATAATAAATAGTAGTTACCATTTTTAGATCCTCAAATGGTCCTAAATTTAACTAGTAGGAGCACAGGCAAGCTGGCTGTTGACTTCCTGACATGACTTCATTGGCTTTGGACCCATTTTTGCTTTCTGGCACAATGATTCCCCTTCCCACCTTGAATCTGTCCTGAACTGAGCCTAGAACCAGCGTTGCTCTAAGAAGCCTGGTTCCTTCCAAGGGTATTTAGAAACCATGTCTGGGCAGCAGATATTTCATGTCTGGAATGTCATCACTTCTAGGTTCTTTCAGTAGAAATACACAAACACACACACTTTAAATCAAGAACTAGGATATATATGTATATATGGGGGACTTAAAATCACAGAAAATTAATATTATAAAAACCATATACAAATTTCAAAAGCTTTTAGTACCACAATAAACTTATCTTTAAATTCCAGTTTTCAGTGAATGTTTTTAAGTACCTTCATACATTTAATCATGAACTCATACCAATCAAAGTTAACCAACTGCAGTACTTCTTTTTTAAAAAAAAATATTTATTTATTTATTTTGAAAGCTAGAGTTACAGAGAGAGAAAGAGAGAGAGAGAGAGAGAGAGAGAGAGAGAGATCTTCCATCTGCTGGTTCACTCCCCAGATGGCTGCAACAGCCAGCACTGGGGCAGGCCAAAGCCAGGAGCTAGGAGCTTCATCCAGATCTCTCACAGGAGAGGCAGTGGCCCAAACACCTGGCCATATTCTGCTGCTTTCCCCAGGCCATTAGCAGGGAGCTGGATAGGAAGTGGAACAGCCAGGACAGAAACTGGAACCCATACGGGATGCCAGAATCACAGGCAGCTTTACCTTCTATGCTACAGTGCTGATCCCTAAAGTACTCCCTGCCTTTAATACTTTTGTTTGTACTCTTCTCTCTTCTATCAGAAATTTTGATTCTTAATAAAAATCAGTGTATTTACAAACTTGCTTTGCCTCCTAATTCAACTAAAATAATTTCAAAGTTAAAATGCCAGTCTTACTGCTACAAATAAAACTGTTAAGGGAAGTTTAAGATTTCTTTGCAGTTCTTTTTATCCTTGCATTTCCCCTTAATGAATGCTGTCAAACTACTGAGTTCAAAAGTCATTGAAATAATCCTTTCTCTGTGTTGGTTATCTGTTCTGTGTGGTGCAGTGAGGTACGTTCGTTTCCATTGTTTTCAATTTTAGGGTCCGGTCTGAATATGATTGTGAAGTTCCCCAGGGTACTCCTGTGTGCATCCCACAGGTGAGAAACACACAAGCTCTCTGCTTTCCCTTGCCCTGGAGCGGCTTCTCATCTGACCCTTCTCACTGAAACACAGGCCCTTCTTTCAGGCTTCCTCCCTCCCTCCACAGAACTTTCTTTGATCTCATGAGTCAGGAGAGGCATTTCCCTCCTCCAGACTCCAATGGCTTCTTAACCATTCTTGATAGGGATCTTAGAATATTCTACCTTACTTTACATCCCTTGTGTCAAAGGTTAGTGAGCTTTCACTGTAAAGAACCACATAGTAAATAGTGCAAGCTTGGGGGCCACATACGTCTCTGTCCCACACTCTTCTGTATTATAGCTGCTAATACTCTTAGCTTGCAAGCCTAGCAACACAGCTGGTGTTCTGAGTTGCGCCTTTGGGTCACAATGCCTACCAAAACAGCTGGTGACCTGAGCTGTACCTTTGGGTCACCATGCCTACCTTATGTCATCCTTCTATTTTAAGTACCTTAGGGACAGAAAAATACCTCTGCCCATCCCTGAATGCCCCATTTAGAGCTGAGCACTTGGGAAAAGACACCTTCTAAGTGCTTGTTCAATTCATGAGATGATACCATTGCTCTATGGAATACTTTCAAGACTTTCTTATTACTCCAGAAAATTGAGCTATATAAAACTATCAAAACACTGTGCATACACACAGAGCATGAGTTATAGACAGCATCCTATGGGTAATTCCAACCTGTATGTGCAGTTGCTCACTTAACCTTTGTTCAGGGGACAGAAGAGGATTTTAGGAGCTGTGGCAGCCAATCACCACACACGTGAGAACTCTTGAGATTCAACACAAGTGCCCAGGGGAGAAGTCACAGCTACAAATGTATAGAAGCAGAGGTGAGAGTAATGAAACTCCCTTCCTATGACCTAGAAAATAGCTCCTACCTCTTATAAAGATATAAGTTGAGTTCTTATCCAAGATGCTTGGCATCAGAAGTGTTTCAGATTTGTTTGGATTTTGGAAATTTGGCATATGCATAATGAGATAATCTGGGGATGTTACTCAAGTCCAAATAGGGCCTTTATTGATGTTTCCTATACACCTTGTACACGTAGCTGGAGGGAAATTTCATGGATATTTAGTGTTGCCAGAATTTGGACTGCAATGTGTCAGAGGGGAATTTTCCACTTGCAGCATCCAAAAAGTTTTAGATTTTAGAGCATTTCAGATTTCAGATCTTGAGATTAGGCTTGCTCAACCTGAATTACCCCTCTCACCAGGGGAAGTCACTAACAAGGAAAGTGGAGAGCTCTGGCTTCCAGAAGCCTGACTCCGTGTTCATCCATGTCTGAAAGAGAAATGGAGATTTTTTTTTTTTTTTGACAGGCAGAGTGGACAGTGAGAGAGAGAGACAGAGAGAAAGGTCTTCCTTTTCCTTTGGTTCACCCCACAATGACCGCTGCGGCTGGCGCACGGCACTGATCCGGAGGCAGGAGCCAGGTGCTTCTCCTGATCTCCCATGCGGGTGCAGGGCCCAAGGACTTGGGCCATCCTCCACTGTCCTCCTGGGCCACAGCAGAGAACTGGACTGGAAGAGGAGCAGCCAGGACAAAATCCGGCGCCCTGACTGGGACTAGAATCCGGTGTGCTGGCGCCGCAGGGGGAGGATTAGCCTATTGAGCCGCAGCGCCAGCGGAGAAATGGAGATTGATACCATCTGCAAGAGAACAGAAAAAGACCTGTGGCTGGTTTCTATGGCTTTCCAAATTTGGCAGGGCTAAGGAAACAGCAGGATTAATTCTATGAAGAAGAACCACATTGTACTACAATGTCTTCCCTGAGCACTTTTCCTGAACTTACACCTTAGTGCAAAATGCTAAATGTACAGGAGAAAACACAAACTGGATGTGCTTTTAAAAGATCTGTGGCTGTGTTTCAGGAAGTTTCCACAGATACTCCATTTCCACTTCTGACCCAAACCCTGGTGTTCTGGTGATGCTACTTCCTCCTGTTGGGGCCTCCGCCCTCAGCAACTCACATGTCACATCAAAAAAGAGAGATCTTTGTGGTTGCTGCCAAGGAATGTAAGAGTACATTGGAAGCATTTTTGTTCTAAGGAAATTTATTTGTATGCGATTGGGATGAAAAGTCCATAAAACCCAAGGAAACAAAGGTGTTTCAAACCACACTGTTTGAAGTTACAGTTCTGTCTCTTCTCTTAGCCGATCTTATCTTCAGCCATATGTTGTAAATTAAAAGGAAAAGGGGCATTTAAACCCAACAGTTTCTCTGAATAGCATTAATCCTATCACAAGTAGTTTGTGGCAAAAAGCTGCCTTTTAAGCATAACCAAGTTAAACATCTGAACTATTTCTGCTGTCTCTTAAATATTAAGATGTAACACATTGGTGATGTTTGTTGACATTTGTTAAACTTTTGATGAACAATTAGCCTGCAAGAATATTAACAGGAAATTCCATTCATGAGATAAGCAGCTGTTTGTGCAAAGCTTCAGCCAGATCATGAGACCAAAAATCTTCTTTAGGTAACTACTATGTGTTAAATAGTCAGCATTCCTTACTTGTCCAAAAGGAAATGCTTTGAAAATAACTTTTATGGCTAATTTGCACTCATATTTTTGTACAGAGAAAATAATTTTTATGGTTAATTTTGACTCTGGTACTTACACTTTGTAAAAGATGAGTATTTAATAGCTGTTTTTAATCATCATATGAATTTCAAACAGCAGTCATCTGCAAGTGTCTGGCCGCAGTAATTTCCAGATTATGATGCAGAATCCTAAGGCTGGTCTTAAAAATCTTGCTTTCATAGCATAGCACCTGCACGGTTGCTTCATTCTTGATGCAAAAACTTAAGAGCACCTACAATGAGGCAAAAGCATGTCTCGCATTTTTGAGCTATTAAAACATTTAATGTAGTCATCACATCACACCACCCATGTAGGCAAACCAAATTACTGAGGATACAGAGAAAAAACACTGATGAGGAATGACTTGGGAAACTTGGCCACAACAGTAATGACAGCAGTTCAGTTAGTGCCAGGAGAGTTAGCTCTTCATGGAGCAGTGAGAATTTTATCACAGATTCACTCACAATCCACCAGTCACCAAATTCTACAGAGCCTACCTTTTAGGTAGTTTTAAAAATATGTATGTACATATATATGTATGTATGTATTTCCATCTACCTGAAAAACAAGAGATCCATCTTCTATCTACTGGCTCACTCCACAAATGCACTCATTAGCTAGGGCTGATCCTGGCCAAAGTCACAAGCCTAGAACTGCATCCAGGTCTCTCACATGGCTGGCAGCAGCCCAAGCATTGGGCCATTTTCTGCTACCTCCCAGGATGTATTAGCAGGAAGCTGGGTCAGAAACAGAAGAGTGGGGTCCCAAACAGGCACTCTGACATGGGATGCAGGCCTTGCAATTGGCAGCTTAACCCTCTGTGTCACAATGCCTTCCCCTCTATGGAACCCATCTTCTAAATACCATTCCCATCTGCCTTTTCCTCTTTATTCAGACTGCTCCATCTTTCCCTCTTCTGTATCCCTCACAAGATCATTACTGAAAAAAACTAACTGCCTCCACCTTGCCGGCTTACTTCCCATCCTTTTTTTTTTATTTATTTTATTGTACAGTTAAGAGTTAGACAGTGAGAGAGAGAGACAGAGAGAAAGGTCTTCCTTCCGTTGGTTCACCCCCCCAAATGGCCTCACGGCCGGAGCTGCGCTGATCCAAAGCCAGGAGCCAGGTACTTCTTCCTGGTCTCCCACATGGGTGCAGGGCCCAAGCACTTGGGCCATCCTCCACTGCCTTCCCAGGGCACAGCAGAGAGCTGGACTGGAAGAGGAGCAACCAGGACTAGAACCCAGCGCCCATATGGGATGCTGGCGCTGCAGGCAGAGGATTAACCAAGTGAGCCACGGCACCCGCCCTATCCTTCTGATACTCCAATAAAGTCCAAACTTGTCAGATCATGTGTGGCTATCAGTAAACTATTTGTGAGCAGGCATCCCCAATATGTCATTTATTGACAAACTGCATGCATATACCACTTACTCTCAAGTCATGTATTAAATATCAGTAAAGCTTGCTGTGTTTCTTACTCATTTTCAGATTAAAGAATATTCCTGCATCCAATTTTCCTCTAATATTTTCTTGCATACTTTTTGGGGAAAAGACCTCCTCTGCAACTTGGGAGACTGCCCCAAACAGTCATCAAGGTAAAGTTCCTGAGACAGTAATTAGGACCCTGTTCAAAGGTCAGCATTTATGATCTTTAGCTTTCACTTTACAGTAAACCTAAGGCCCTTCCAGATTCCTTCTTTGCTCAAAATCGCCTCAAACCTGGCTACAAAGATAAGCAGGTATCTGCTCAGACAGGCCCATCCTCACCATCATCCGCCTCGTTCCCAGCCCTTTGCTCTGCTCTGGCCTTCAGCAATGAAGGAGTTAACGAAGAACATGCACTGTCTCCTAACATTGATACTTGACTATTCCATGCCAAGTTGTTTTCCAGTTAAGAGCACCTCTATAAGCTTAACTGGCCAAAAGTCTGAACTGTTTCTCAAGAGGATGAAGAAGTATCCCTTTTAAAGCAAATTCCCAGGAGTTTGAAGAGTGCATTGGTGTATGACAAATGGGCAATGGACCTGTGCATCATTTAACAGCCTTCAATTGGCTAGAACTATCAACCATTATCAATTTAAAAAATATCCCAATGTTATGTACCCAATATAGTTTTTTTTAAAGATTTATTTGAAAGTCAGAGTTACACAGAGAGAGGAGAGGGAGAGAAAGAGAGAGAGAGAGAGAGAGAGAGAGAGAGCTCTTCCATCCACTGGTTCACTCTCCAATTGGCCACAACAGCTGGAACTGTGCCGATCTGAAGCCAGGAGCCAGGAGCTTCTTCTGGGTCTCCCACTTGGGTGCAAGGGCCCAAGGACTTGGATCATCTTCTACTTCTTTCCCAAGCCTTAGCAGAGAGCTGGATCAGAAGTGGAACAACCAGGTCTCAAACTGGCACCCATATGGGATGCCAGCACATTAACCCACTGCACCACAGCGCCGCCGCCCCCCACCCCATATAGATTTATTTATTTATTTATATTTTTTGACAGGCAGAGTGGACAGTGAGAGAGAGAGAGAGACAGAGAGAAAGGTCTTCCTTTTGCCGTTGGTTCACCCTCCAATGGCCGCCATGGCTGGCGTGCTGCGGCCGGCGCACCGCGCTGATCCGATGGCAGGAGCCAGGTACTTATCCTGGTCTCCCATGGGGTGCAGGGCCCAAGCACTTGGGCCATCCTCCACTGCACTCCCTGGCCACAGCAGAGAGCTGGCCTGGAAGAGGGGCAACCAGGACAGAATCCGGCGCCCCGACCGGGACTAGAACCAGGTGTGCTGGCGCCGCAAGGCAGAGGATTAGCCTAGTGAGCCGCGGCGCCGCCCCCCCCCCCCCATATAGTTTTAACCATAGCTTCTAAACAGCCTGGTCATGGTTGTGGTGAGCATTTGGGGAATAAACCAGCAGATGAAAATTCTCTCTCTCTCTCTCTCTCACTCTCGCTCTCTCTCTCCCTTCCTCCCTCCTTCCCTCCCTCCCGTTAAATCTGTGTGTGTGTGTGTGTGTGTGTGTTAATAAAGGTTTTTAAAACTATGACATCATGATCTCTTGTGTCATTATTTTGAAATTATGAAACTCTTCCATGTCCTTGATGATTGTAAGAATCTATGCAGAGGTGGCCGGCACCGCGGCTCACTTCACTAGGCTAATCCTCCGCCTTGTGGCGCCGGCACACCTGGTTCTAGTCCCAGTCGGGGTGCCGGATTCTGTCCTGGTTGCCCCTCTTCCAGGCCAGCTCTCTGCTGTGGCCAGGGAGTGCAGTGGAGGATGGCCCAAGTGCTTGGGCCCTGCACCCCATGGGAGACCAGGAGAAGCACCTGGCTCCTGCCATCGGATCAGCGCGGTGCGCCGGCCGCAGCGCTCCGGCCTTGGCGGCCATTGGAGGGTGAACCAATGGCAAAGGAAGACCTTTCTCTCTGTCTCTCTCTCTCTCTCTCACTGTCCACTCTGCCTGTCAAAAAAATTTTCAAAAAAAATTAAATAAATAAATAAATAAATAAAGATCTAAAAAAAAATCTATGCAGAGGGAAGAGTTAGGTAGAAAATAGCAGAGGAAACCCCATGCAAATTAGAGGAAACTGTGGTTCTACGTGGAGAGTGTGAACACACACAACTTAGGACCCCAGCAGCCTAGAGCCTCAGCACCAGCCTTGGAGTGAAGTGAGACCACACTGCAGCAGCCCAAGCCACTGGCGACAAAGCTGCAGGAAGAGCCTGGCACCAGACTGCCTTGGAATCACGTGGGAAATGGTAGATCTGCCAACCTAGAGGGGAAAAAAGGAGGGACACATTTCTCTCTCCCCGACTACCTGGCACCAGCATCCTGTAACTAAGAGAGGGCAGGTACCACTTTGAATATACATAACAGCTGAGCCAGCTTGTGTCTGCACACCCAGTAACCAGCCAAGGGGAGATGCCTGAGTTTGGCTGAGATTGGCAGGGGGCTGGGTGCTCATGACTGTGGGAGCCTTGTGTGCTGGGACTCTGAAAACACTGTGGTTGGGAGGGAAATTATGGGGGGGAAGCCATTGTAATCCATTAACTGTACTTTGAAAATTTATATTTACTAAATAAATTAAAAAATTAAAAAAAAAAAAAAGAAAACACTGTGGTGTGGGAGGGAGCAGGGTGTTTGACATTTAATCTCTTTTCATGAGTATCAAGTTAAGAAAGCTCATTATTTCCAGTAAGTGCTAGTGTTTCCCTCTGTAAATGAAACTACATTGTTATAAGGGGTAGAATGTGAGTTTCTCGGTGTTTAATTTTGAAGAAAATTACCAAAAGACAGTTAAGCTGCTCTGCCTAATTAATGAGAGAATTGGATGGAGTGGGTAAGAAGGGAGAAAAGAGGAGGAGAGCAAAAAAGAGAAAGAGAGAGCACAGAAACAGTTCTGGAAGTAGTGGGAGAGTGAATTTAATAGTGGGTTGAGGCCGGCACCGAGGCTCAATAGACTAATCCTCCGCTTTGCGGCGCCGGCACACCTGGTTCTAGTCCTGGTCAGGGCGCCAGATTCTGTCCCGGTTGCCCCTCTTCCAGGCCAGCTCTCTGCTGTGGCCAGGGAGTGCAGTGGAGGATGGCCCAAGTGCTTGGGCCCTGCACCCCATGGGAGACCAGGAGAAGTACCTGGTTCCTGCCATCGGATCAGCAAGGTACGCCGGCCGCAGCGCGCTAGCCGTGGCGGCCATTGGAGGGTGAACCAATGGCAAAAGGAAGACCTTTCTCTCTGTCTCTCTTTCTCACTGTCCACTCTGCCTGTCAAAAAAAAAAAAAATAGTAGGTTGAAGGGGCCGGCGCTCTGGTGTAGCAGGTAAAGCTGCCCCCTGCAGCACTGCCATCGCATATGGGAACCTGTTAGAGACCTGGCTGCTCCACTTCCAATCCAGCTCCCTGGTAATGCACATGGGAAAGCAGCCAAAGATGGCTCAAGTGCTTGGGCCCCTGCCACCCATGTGGGAGACTTGAAGGAAACTCCTGGCTCCTGGCTTCAGATCAGCCCAGTTACAGCTGTTGCAACCATTTGGGGAGTGAACCAGTGGGTGAAGTGGGTGAAGGATCTTTCTCTGTGTCTCTTCTTTCTCTCTCTCTCCCCCCCCCCCCGTCTTTCAAATAAATAAATAATCTTTTTAAAAAATATAAAAGAGAAGTTGGAAACACTGAAGATTTGGTTTCAGGTCAATTGCTCTATAGTTTTGCAATATAGCCTTCCTTATCATCAGATCGCCAGCAAAACTCCACCACATGCAGCTGCTTTGCGTGTTTTTTATTTTAACAGAAGGAACAAATAAGCAAAGGCTGTAGCTGTGGCTGGGTTGACTCCAAGGAAAGAATAAAGGAACAGCTGCAAGACAGAGTGGAGAACAAAAAATTTGGCCAAAGTTGAACGCAGAGGTGATAGGCAGTGGGGTGGGAATGCATAGAAATTTACCCACAAGTTTTGACCTTGGGCTCGCTGGTGGACAGAGAATTTGAGGTTTCTTCGAGATCTCAGAACAGGCAGTAGGCAATCCAGCTGAGATCTGGTTCACTCCTATAGCGACCCCACTGTGGCTAGATCTCAACCCAGTGGAGACCCTGCACTAGGAGGTCAAGGATGAGAGCCATAATTTAATTATTTCCACCCAGCCAAGCAAAGATTTTACCTCATAATAGATGATGAAAAAATATTATTGCTTCATTTTACAAATCCTAATTAATAATTGCATTTAATTACAGTTGGCAGCCTAATATTCTGCAGCGTTCGTCTGAGCTTTAATTTTCTAAAGGTACTCAAGGTTCTTGTGTTTATTATATAGTAATGATAAATTATTTTATATTATTATAGTTATTTTTGGTATTAAAACATTTTGTTTTCTTAATCAATTAATTTGAGAGGTAGTGAGCTAGAGAAACAAACAGAGAGCTCCAAACATTTGCAGTACTCAGGTCTGGTCCAGGGAGCTGAATCCAAGAGTCAGGAACTCAATCTAGGTTTCCCCCAGGGACAACAGGAAAACAGCAACTTGTGCCATCACTGCTGCTTCCCAGGGTCTGCACTGGTAGAAAGCTGGAATCAGGAATTAGAGTTGGAATTTGAATCCGGGCACTCCAAAGAGGGAGGTGGTCATCCTAACAACAGTTTAACCCCTAGACCAAATACTCACCCTACTGTTTCTTTGAAGGTATCAAATAATTTGTCAATCCCTTGAGGTTATCATTTTTTCCCAGTGAATTAGTGAGCCAGAAAGAATCGAGTCATGATGACCTGAAGAAGGTCAGGTTCTAAGTACCTACCAACTAAGAACATCCTATATGGATTTTAAGGGGATGATGAATTATGTCTCCCCACAATTCATGTACTGAAGTCTTAACCACTAGTACCTCGGACTATAACTGTATTGGATTAGGACTTTTTTTTATCGTTTTTTTTCCTGAAAGGTAGAGCTACAGAGAGAGGGAGAAAGACAGAGAGATCTTCCACCTGCTGGTTCACTCCCCAAATGGCCTCAATGGCTAGGACTGGGCCAGGCCAAAGCCAAGAGCCTAGAACTCCATCTAGATCTCTCACATGGATGGCAGAGGCCCAAGGACTTGGGCCATCCTCTGCTGTTTTCCTAGGTGCATACCAGGGAGCTGGATTGGGAGTGGAGCAGCTGGGAAGAGAACTTGGCATCATAAGTGGTAGCTTAACCTGCTGCACCACCTCGCCAGGCTCTGGGGATAAGACTTTTAAAGAAATAATTAAGGTAAAATGAACCTTAAGTAGAGCCCTACCCATTTTGATTGGCATCCTCATAAGAGGCTATTAGGGGGCCTGCATTGCAGTTTAACAGGTAAAGCCATCACCTGTGATGCTGGCATTCCATATGGGTGCTGGTTCAAGACCTGGATGCTCCACTTCCAATCCAGCTCCCTGCTAATGGCCTGGGAAAGTAGTGAAAGATGATCTAAGTCCTTGGGTCCCTGCACCCACATGGGAGACCCGGAAGAAGCTCCTGGCTCCAGGCTTTGGATTGGCTCAGCTCCAGTCACTGTGGCCATTTACAGAATGAACCAGTGGATAGAAGATCTCTCTCTGTCTCTGTCTCTCTATATTTCTCTCTGTAACTGTGCCTTTCAATTTTTTTTTTTTTAAAGAAGAGGATATAAGGACACATACACAAAGAGAACATGTGCAGATCCACAATTCAAAGAGAGAGACCTCAGAAGCATCAAACCTGTGAAACCTTTATTTTGGACTTTAAGCCTTCAGAATTGGGATAAAATTAATTTCTATTGTTTAATCACTTGGAATGTGGTACTTTTTTTATGGCAACCCTAGAAGTCTTACACAGGGACCATGCTTTCCAAACTAAAAATTAGGACATATGACCTGTCAAGTAGAAATTATTTATAGAGCCGGTCGACCAGAACACCCCATATTTTGAAACGCAGCCATACCCAATCTGCAGTTAATCCACAGCCTTACTTCCACATAGGAGTTTACTTAATCCTAGAAAAATACTTCTATTCAGCTCTTTATGAAATCTTAGGAAAGGAAGTCCCATTACCACCACTGGAAATACACCATGGCTCAATTGTGGAATCAAAGTTTTCACCACCGTGCATCATTTTGAGGCCATTTAAAAACCAAACCAAATGTAATTTAGAGAGAATCAAGGACAGAAATCCATAGACTTTTCATCCTTAACATATAAGTGTAGGATAAGTTATTATGAGGACACACTCTTTTATTTTTAGAAAAAGAAGAAATTTAGCCGGCGCCGTGGCTCAATAGGCTAATCCTCCACCTTTCGGCACCGGCACACCGGGTTCTAGTCCCGGTTGGGGCGCCGGATTCTGTCCCGGTTGCCCCTCTTCCAGGCCAGCTCTCTGCTATGGCCAGGGAGTGCAGTGGAGGATGGCCCAGGTGCTTGGGCCCTGCACCCCATGGGAGACCAGGAAAAGCACCTGGCTCCTGGCTCCTGCCATCGGATCAGCGCGGTGCGCCGGCTGCAGCGCGCCGGCCGCGGCAGCCATTGGAGGGTGAACCAACGGCAAAGGAAGACCTTTCTCTCTCTGTCTCTCTCTCTCACTGTCCACTCTGCCTGTCAAAAAAAAAAAAAAAAAAAAAAAAAAAAAAAAAAAAAAGAAGAAATTTAAGAATCCTGCATGATTTTGAGAAGATAAATCCGGTGAGAAAAACAGCAACGAAAGGATTCATAGAGTCTTTGACCAACCGAATACAGAATTAGAAAACACCCAGAGGGTGGAGGTGAAAAGGAATTATTTTAAACTAAATACCCTTTAAGATCTTAATCAACAAATGAACTGGAATCTGGCCACAGATTTGTTGATTTGGTATGTATTAAACACAATGCCTGCTTTCTCCCTCAGATCTAGAATAAAAATCAAAGCCCTTATTAATACACACTACAGAAAACATGTTAATATATATGTTGAAAAGCCCATTGGGAATTTAAAGAAAATGATGAAGCATGTGGAATCTCCATCAAATGCAAGCCAGGTGTGAAAACATCAGATTCCAGACCTTTCCATTACCTCTCTGCACTTCTATTCTTTCCAGGTCTGAAAAGTTCAGTGAAATAAAAAACGAAAATTAAATTACAGCTGTTTGTGGAAGAAATATGAGTATGCACTCTGGGGTAAGATGACAAAGTGGAACCAAATTATAAAATTGCCTAATGTGGGGCAGGCATCTGACTCATTCTTTAAAACACTGTTTAAGGGACCAGCACTGTGGCGTAGCAAGTAAAACCACTGACTGCAGTGCCAGTGTCCCATATGGTACAAGTTCGAGTCCTGGCTGCTCCACTTCCAACCCAGCTCCCTGCTCATTAGCTTGGGAAAGAAGTAGAGGATGGCCCAAGTGCATGGGCCCCGCCACACACATGGGAGATCCTGCTGAAACTCTTGGCTCCTGGCTTCAGAACAGCCATTCTCCAGTGTTTGCAACCATTTGGGGAGTGAACCAGTGGATGAAAGACCTCTCCATTTCTGCCTCTCTCTCTAACTCTGCCTTTCAAATAAATAAAGGAAGTTTTAAAAATAAATAAATGCAAGCAATAATGAAAGACATCGCTAGGGAAAAATAAATCACATCAACTTGCCTTGAACCACTGAAGAGGGAAAATCTCAAACAAAAATTTCAAAAAGTGTTACCCAGACACAATCAGGTATTCTCAAATACAGAAAGTAGCTCTTGGCCTTATCTCTCCAGAAACAATACCAAAAAGATTCAAAATGAACAGAAGAAAGTTAACAAAAAGACAGGAGTAAGTCTTTACTTATTAATAATGACCTCGAATGTAAATGGACTAAATTCCCCAATTAAAAGATACTTACGGAGTGCTTCCAAGATGGCAGAATAGGGAGGGAGCTTACTGCTCCAGTCTAGGAGAAAACAGTTTTTAAAAAGTGGAGAGTACAGTCTCAGGGAAGAGTTAGGGAGAAAATGGTGAGGAAAAGCTATGCAAATTAGAGGGACACAGTGAACCTACATGGAGGGTGTAGATGCCCACAACTCAAGACCCAGCAGCCGAGAGCTTACGTATCATCGTTAGAGAGTGAGGTGAGACCAGGCTGCAGCAGCCTAAGCCACTGCAATAAAGTTGCAGGAAGAGCCTAGAGGGAATCCGGCTTGGAGCCCCATTGGGGATAGTGTACCTGACAAATCAGAGGAGAAAACAAAAAGGAGGGAAACGTTTCTCTTTCCCTGATCACCTTACAACAGCATCTTGTAACAAGCCAATAGAGTGGGTGCCATTTTGGATATATGTAACACCTGTGCCAGCTCATGTCTGTGACCAGCAACCAGCTGAGTGGAGACTCCTGACTCTGGTGGGGAGAAATAACAGTGGGCTGGGTGCTCATGATTGTAAGAGGCCTTGTTTGCCAAGACTGGAAAAAAAAAAAAAAAAAAAAAAAACTGAGGCTGTGTGGAAGGACTCACAGTGTGACTGGGACTTTGGGCAGTCACTGTGAGAGGAGTCTCCACATGCTCAGGGCTTTCTGGTTAGCTGGTGAGGGACACTGCTGGGGAATCTGAGCCCAACTGAGGACTGCACAGATCCTCTGTGTGGTCCTTGGAGCAGAGTGGACAAATATTACACCCACTGGGCAAGCACTCAGGCACTGGTCTCCTTTGAGAAGAGGAGACCAGCTGAGCAGAATAAACCTTCCTCTTAGAGAGAGAGAGAGAGAGAATTTATTGTGCCAAACCTGTATGTGTCACCTTAGATATGCCCTTCATCCTGGAGAACTGAAAAGAGCTCCCTGGCCACACCCACCACACGCCTCTAAATATTTACTGAAAGCAGATACTCCACTTATCTACAGAGGAATCGTACAAAGATAAAAGTCAGGCCAGCACTGTGGCATAGCTGGTGGGGTCGCCACCTGTAGTTCCGGCATCCCATATGGGTACCAGGTCGAGTCCCAGTTGCTCTACTTCCGATTCGGCTCTCTGCTATGGTCTGGGAAAGCAGTAGAAGATTCCCTAAGTCTTTGGGCCCCTGCACCCTCGTGAGAGACCGGGGGAGGGGATGGTTTCTGGCTTCTGACTTCAGATTAGTGAGGCTCTGACAATTGCGGCCAATTGGGGAGTAAACAAGCAGATGGAGGATTCTCTCTCTCTCTAACTCTCTCTCTCTCTCTCTCTCTGCCTCTCCTTCTCTCACTGTGTTAGCTCTGACTTTCAAATAAATAAACAAATCTTTGGAGAAAAAAAAAAAAAAACAAACAGATGAAAGCCACCACAGGGACCAGCGCTGTGGCATAGTGGTTGAAGCTGCCACCTGCAATGCCAGTATCCCATGTGGGCACTGGTTCGAGCCCTAGCTACTCAACTTCTAACCCAGCTCTCTACTATGGCTTCAACAGAGGAGGATGGCCCAAGTGCTTGGGCCCCTGCACACACAAGGGAGACCTGGAAGAAGCTCCTGGCTCCTGGCTTCAGATCAGTGCAGCTCTGGCTGTTGCAGTCAATTAGGGAGTGAACCAGCAGATGAAAGACCACTCTCTTTCTCTCTGCCTCTGCTTCTCCCTCTGTGTAAATCTTTCAAATAAAATAAATAAATCTTTAAAAGAAAAAAAAAACACCACAGCGAAAAAAGGAAAAACCAATGAGTATCTCCACAAATGCCAAATACAAATGTACTAATTCAAGAAACAAGAATAAGGAAAACAACATGATGCCCCCAAAAGAACACAACACTTCAACACTAGATTGTGAAGATGATGAGATTGAAGAAATGCCAGAAATAGAGTTCAAAAAATTGATTATAAGATTACATAGATGTAATCAGAAACAAATTAATGAACTACTAAAATCCATATATGACTTGAAAGAAAATTTCTCCCAAGAAATTGAGATCTTAAAGAGAAAATAAAATGGAATGAAGAATTCAAATAACAAATGAAAAATGCAGTAGAAAACCTTAAAAAAGAATAGGTGAAGCAGAAGAAATAATATCCAATTTATAAGATAAAGCACAGGAAATTATACAGTCAAACCAAAAATGAGGAAATTAGAAAACAAAAAACAATGCTAGTAATCTACAGGATACTATCAAACAACCCAACATATGGGTTCTAGGAGTTCCTGAAGGCATGGAAAGAGAGAATGGATTAGAAGGACTTTTTAGTGGTATAATAAAACAAAACTTCCCTAATTTGGAGAAAGAAAGGGACTTCCAAGTACAGGAAGCACATAGAACTCCTAATAGATATGACCAGAAAAGATCTCACCACAAGATTTTGTAGTCAAACACTCCACAGTAAAACATAAAGAAAAGATCCTAAAAAGTGCACAAGAGAAACACCAGATTAGTTTCAGAGGATCTCCAATTACACTCCCAGCAGACTTCTCATCAGAAACCCTACAGGTTAGGAGAGAATTATGAGATATATTCAAAGTCTTAAGAGAAAAAAACTGTCAACCCAGAATACTGTACCCTGAAAAGCTCTCATTTATGAATGAAGGTGAAATAAAGACCTTCCATAACAAACTGAAATTGAAAGAATTTGTCACCAGCCGTCCAGACCTACAAAAGATGCTTAAGGATGTGCTGCGCAAAGAAACATGGTCATCACTTCAGAAGAAGGTAAAGGAAGAAAATCTCCCCATAAAAGTACAAAGGAAACTGAAAGTAAAAAACAGGAATATTTTTGGAAAAATGGCAGGACAAAGTTGTCATTTTTCAATAGTCACAGAATGAATGAATGGATAAAAAAATAAAATCCGTCTATTTGCTGCCTACAAGAAACACATCTCACCAACAAAGATACATGCAGACTGAAAGAGAAAGGATGGAAAGAGATATTCCATGCTAATAGAAACCAAAAATGAGCTGCTGTAGCCATCCTAATTCAGACAAAATACTTTAACACAAAACTGTTAAAAGAGACAAAGAAGGGCACTATGTAATGATTAGGGGATCAATTCAACAGGAATATCTTTTTTTATAACTATTATAAACGTATAGGCACCTAATTACAGGACACCTGGCTATTTAAACGAAATGTTAAGGGATCTAAGGGGGAAACACAGACTCCCATCCAATAGTAATGGGGGACTTCAATACCCCACTTTTAACAATAGAAATATCAACCAGACAGAAAATCAGTAAGGAAACAGTAGAGTTAATCAACACTATAGACCAAATGAACCTAATGGATAGCTACAGAACTTTTCTTTTTTTTTTTTCTTTTTTCTTTTTTGACAGGCAGAGTGGACAGCGAGAGAGAGAGACAGAGAGAAAGGTCTTCCTTTGCCGTTGGTTCACCCTCCAATGGCTGCCACAGCCGGCGCACCGCGCTGATCCGATGGCAGGAGCCAGGTACTTATCCTGGTCTCCCATGGGGTGCAGGGCCCAAGCACTTGGGCCATCCTCCACTGCCTTCCCAGGGCACAGCAGAGAGCTGGCCTGGAAGAGGGGCAACCAGGACAGAATCTGGGGCCCCGACAGGGACTAGAACCCGGTGTGCTGGCACCGCAAGGCAGAGGATTAGCCTAGTGAGCCGCGGCGCTGGCCAGAACTTTTCATCCTGTAGTTGCAGAATACACATTCCTCTCACCAGTGCATTGAACTTTCTCTATGATTGACCACATACTAGGCCATAAAGCAAGTCTCACCAAATTAAAAAAAAAAAAAAAAGTCGAAATCATACCATGTATCAGCTTATATTTTAAAGATTTTATTTATTCATCTGAGAGGTAGAGTTACAGACAATGAGAGGGAGAGACAGAGAGAAAGGTCTTCCTTCTGTTGGTTCACTCCCCAAACGGCCACAACGGCCAGAGCTGCACTGATCCGAAGCCAGGAGCCATTTGCTTCTTCCTAGTCTCTCATGTGGGTGCAGGGGCCCAAGCACTTGGACCATCCTCTACTGCTTTCCCAGGCCACAGCAGAGAGCTGGATTGGAAGAGGAGCAGGCGGGGCTAGAACCAGCACTCCTATGGACTTACTTCTAAGGATACAGTTAAAAAACTTGTATAGGACCCTGAATTCCATTAAGCTGGATGGTAAAAATGTCATCGTAAGTGTTAACGTGATCATATTAAGTTTTAAAGTGATCATATAAATAGGATCAACTATCTGGTAATAACAACAGATAGAATTAAAAAGGACAGAATGTTCCAACAGGGGAAACAGTCCACACAGCAGACTTATAGAATGACAATTGCTTTAAGTAACACTTTGACCTCAGAATCAGCCCTTAAGGCTTCCTGTTCTGGCTGAAAAGCCCTTGAGAGCATTTTAGGCATGGAAAGCCAAGACACTGTGCCAAAAAATGGTCTACATGAAGGATCTCTGTGTGTGAGACCCCAGTGCAAAAAGCAGCCATCAAAGAATGCCCCTATCAGTGTGCAGTCCACAGTCTGAACAACTTTATGCAGTGGCTCTGCCCACTTGAGTTTTCACTGAATGTGTACCTAGTGCATTGTGAGAACAAAGGACACAGTAGTCAACCCTGTTTCAGAAGGTCAAGGAAAGTCATAGTCATTGACCCAAACCCTGAAATATGAGGAAGTGTTCTTCATTCTTCCCAAGTCCTGGGGAGGATACTGTATGGAGACAAAACTGTGTGGAAAAAGAAGCATGCGACAGTGCAACATGTTGGTGTTACAAGAGCATAGATTGGGTCATCTGGATCAGAGTGGATAAGGGAAGAGCAGGTGGAGGTGAAGCCAAAACTACAACCCTGTGGAGACTTGCACACTATGCCAGTGCACTGGAGATAGAGGGAGCCTGTGAGGTGTGTAAGGCCTACAAGGCATGGATTGCACATGGTTAGATTTGTGCTTTGGAAAAATCACATAAGCCAAGTGTATACCAGGCTAAAGTGGGGCTAGGATGACCTGGGAGACCACTAGGAAACTCTAACCATAATCTAAGAACTAAAGGGAAATTTCTGCACTGGCTAATGCAGAGATCACAGTGACATTTACATAATAGTCAAGACAAGGAGCCTAATTGGGATGGGAAAACTGACAGAGAGTCAGTCAAGTATTAGAGCCCTAATATCATACCTGGGTCAAGGACAACACTTTTTAAGAGTTCTGAAGGAGTACAGAGAGAAGCAGGCTTGAAGGGAAGACGATGGTTGAGCTAGAGGACCATTTGAGCCTTGCAGATAAATACATCTCAGAAGCAGTTGTTATGTAGGCCTGGAGTTAAGAACATGAGTTTCTCTTAAGGTGGAAGTCACAAGAGTAGATAAGAACACACCTAAAATGAACATGGAGATAGTAAGGGCTATAGATCTGGAGTAGTTTATAAAGGCAAAGAGACAAGATATAGATCGATGCAAAAAAAGGCAAAAGGCAAGAGGAAGACATTGAAAAATGAGAAAGGAGGAATCATCAGAACCACCTCAGAGAAGGCATTTGGCTAAAAGCAAGGCTGAGGGGGCTACATCGGGAACAAAAGCCCCTGCCACTGTAAGCCCATTAGGGGCTAGGCTGGAAAACAGATGGCAGTCACGCCTACAACTGTATTTTCTCCTAGGAGATATGAAATAAATTACTCATTAATTAAAGCATTCTTTACTCATTATTTTGTCTGTATCTGCTAAGTTCCTGGTATAATAGAAATAATCTTTGTCCTTTTGAAGCATAAAATCTAGTAGAGTGGCAGGCATTAATCAAACCACACAAATAAATACAAAACTACAACTGTGGTAGATGCTATGAGAAATTATGTAGTTCAATGAGAGTTTATAGTAAAATAAATTTACTTTTTCCAGTGTCAACAAAGCCATGTGTATTGAGTTGGTCAATTCTTCTTTCAGGATACTCTTACTGAATACAGGTAAAACTTTCAGTGACAGAAGTAGAATATGTCACTTGATAAAGGGATGCACTACCAACTCACAAGTAGGAGTCAACCAGAGGGGAAGGAAAGAAGGGCTCAGCATGTGCAAAAGCCTTGTGGAGTGCAGAGTACTGGAAGTCCCAACAACATAAGATGGTGTGCCTGAATCAGAAAGAGTGAGGAGAAGTGTGGTAAAAGATGAATCTGGAAACCAGGCCAGTCAGGATCTTATAAGGCATGCCATAAAGGCTTATATTAATCCTTAAATCACCAGCTGGACATGGAAGAGTTCAAAGAGGGGTAGCAAGTTAGGCTCACAAGATCACATTGGTATTTCATAAATTTGCATAGAATTGATTGCAGCTATAGCCTGTAGAAAGAATTAGTGAAGCCCAGAGGGAACAAGATACATCATGAATGCTCATTCTGTAATCCTGAGAAGAGACAACCATAGCTCAGAAAAGGTGGCAATGTTGGAAACCGAAAGAGAAGGTGATTTCAAAAGACATTTAACAGGTGGACTTCAGTAAGTATAAGGTGAAGAAGTGTCGAGGCTAGCTTCTAAATTTTGGATCTGCACCAAGGTGGATGGATTACTGGGAGTAGACTGGATTTAGAAGAGTTCATTCCTTTACTTATGGATCTATTGATTTTTAATGTGTATTTGAGACATTCAAGAATAGATTTCAAGTGGGTTGTTGGCCACATGGGCCTGGGTCTCAAAATAAAAGTGAAAAAATGCAGACATAAAGAGTAGGCTTAGACAGGATAGAATTGTTGTTTGGACAGAATCTGCAGAAAGAAAAGGCCCAAGATAGAATCTTGGGATGCTCAAAGATTCAGTAACGACAAAGACCATGCAACTGCAAAGTGAAAGAAGAAGTAGCCAGATATGTAAGAAAAATACTAAGACAGTTTTATGACACAGAAAATAAGGAGTGAAAAAGCTCCTAAACCAGGAGGTGACCAAGAATGTTACTAGGAAAAAAAAGAGAAGTGTCCATTGGTTGCCATTAAGTTCAAGCAAGAGTGATGGCACCAGAATTCACATGGGATTGGCTGAAGACTGAGTAGGAAAAGAGAAAATGGAAGCAGTAAACACAAACAATCCTATCCAGCACTCTGGCCGAGTCATCAACTGTGAATGAAAAGATTTAAGTTTTGCAAGGGGTCTTGAGGAGACAGGGAAAAATGTAGACAACTGGCTGAGAATTATTAGCTAGAGAGTTGACCAAGACAAAAGAAAAATAAATAAATAAATTCAGGATAAGAACTCTCCTTAATTTGTAGTGGCACCAGATTGCCTGGTTGGGCAATTCTTTTTAGTCGTCATTGTCTCAGTTTAGTTGGGGAATACCAAATTAGGGCTAAAAAAGAAAAGGAAAAACAACACAACAACAAAAAACACAAGAAGACAATAAAGTTGAGCAGCTTGAGAGAAAGAAGAATCAATTGTCCTTGGGATCCAGGCTCCATATGGAAGGAATTGTGGTCTCCATGAAGCCAATCATGAGCTGAAAATGGATGAACCAAGAGATTAGAGACCTCAACGAAGATGAAAAACACGTTACCGGAACAGGGTCAAGAAAGCTGAAATGGTAAGTGAAGCAAATATTGTGAACGTGCTCCAGTAGCCCACAACAGTCCCTATTCTTAGGCTCCCTTCTCTGAACAGATTGAGACTTGTTTTTGCTGCAACTCTTCTTCATGTCAGAAGTGCTAGGAAGTTAACGTCCCCTAAAAGTAACTTTCACCACATGACTGATAGGAATCCATGGGTATCCAGCCCTTAACCTTCCCCCAGGTGGGCTAAATCTGAGGTCGTTCTACCCCACCTTCCAGAGCTTCCCAGAGAGAAGCTCCAGTTGTCAATAGTGGAAACTTCCCTGGCACTGTATTCTTCTTTTTTTTTTTTTTTTTTTTTTTTTGACAGGCAGAGTGGACAGAGAGAGAGAGAGAGAGAGAGAAAGGTCTTCCTTTTTTTGCCGTTGGTTCACCCTCCAATGGCCGCCACGGCCGGCGCGCTGCGGCCGGCACACTGCGCTGATCCAATGGCAGGAGCCAGGTACTTATCCTGGTCTCCCATGGGGTGCAGGGCCCAAGGACTTGGGCCATCCTCCACTGCACTCCCTGGCCACAGCAGAGAGCTGGCCTGGAAGAGGGGCAACCGGGACAGAATCCGGCGCCCCGACCGGGACTAGAACCCGGTGTGCCAGCACCACAAGGTGGAGGATTAGCCTAGTGAGCCGCGGCGCAGGCCCTGGCACTGTATTCTTAATTAGCATCTTTTCCTTCTTTGTCTCAGTCCCACCTACCCCTGCTGGGATTAGCTACCATAGAAACTCCCTGTATGGAAATGCTTCTTCAATTTCTGCTTCTTGTGGGACTCAAACCAATACACTGGGCTACTGTGGTTGAAGCTTTCAAAGGTGAATCTATTTGCAATGATAAAGGGAGTGGGATGTTGAAAGGCAGTGGAGAGAAACGCTATTGATTCTGAGATAAAGATTCAGAAGCTACCGTGTTTGGGATTATCTACATCATCTACACTGATGTCAAATTGACCCTAGATGTCATTGATGGTGAAACAAGTACCAAGGGTTTCAACTAGTGGCAGAAAGATCAGAAAGTCAGTAGGAAACAGTGATCCACGGGAATGTAAGGTAGACTAGGTGGACTGCCTAAGCCAAAACAAAGAATTTCTCACAGGGAAGTGCAGTAATGGCTAGGCACAGAAAAATCAATTAAGGAAATGCTGGCCGGCGCCGCGGCTCACTAGGCTAATCCTCCGCCTAGCGGCGCCGGCACACCGGGTTCTAGTCCCGGTCGGGGCGCCGGATAATGTCCCCGTTGCCCCTCTTCCAGGCCAGCTCTCTGCTGTGGCCAGGGAGTGCAGTGGAGGATGGCCCAGGTGCTTGGGCCCTGCACCCCATGGGAGACCAGGAAAAGCACCTGGCTCCTGGCTCCTGCCATCGGATCAGCGCGGTGCGCCGGCTGCAGCGCGCCGGCCGCGGCAGCCATTGGAGGGTGAACCAACGGCAAAGGAAGACCTTTCTCTCTGTCTCTTTCTCTCTCACTGTCCACTATGCCTGTCAAAAAAAAAAAAAAAAAGGAAATGCTGACTGCCTTGCTCAGATTTAGCAAATGCAGGCTGCAGAGGAATTATTCTCATTCAAGAAAAAGCAATGTCCCTATGGGAAGACATAAGATCAGTCTATGGTGTGTTAAAAAAAAAGGGGGGGGGGATCTTTAAAATGAAAGCACATGAGGATTCAGATGCACAAAGAGGAAGACAGAAGAGTGTGAGCCAAGGGGAGAGTTATCAACTAGAACTGGCTGAGTTTTGAACAGTATCTCTGCGAGAAAATCTCCAACCACCTCCTGAGGCAGCTTCTGGTATGACTCCAGGGAAGCTGAGGTCTATGTGCACCCAACCCGTGTGGGTGAAACTGGAGACACCAAACCACCACTCCATGCTGCCTCTGGGGTGAAGGGCTGAGAGGAGCCTCCCAAGGCCAGGGTCTGACTTTATATTTATATCATGTAACCCTTAAATTCAGCAAAAGTGGTGCACAGCACACAAATATGTGGAAAGATACAAAATAATAGTGACTCTGGCAACAGTGTGGGGTTTCTTCCTTCTAAATCCAGGCCTCTGTTTTTACCACTGATTTCTCTCTCAAAAAAAAAAAAAAAAAGATAGAATTAACATCCAGTAGGCCAACATTAAAAGAACTATTATCTGTCCAGGGCTCATTTCAAAAATGAATCTGCTGTGCAGCAACTTCTGAACATGGTTCAGTCTGTGTTCATTAAGGCATCGTAGAATTTAGCATAGAAAGGATTGGTGGGATAATGTCCTGAACAGAAGGAAGTCAGAGTGGAGGAAAGATGGCCCTGGGATGCTCCACACAGATTCCACCTCAGTCACAAAGGCTTCCTGCTACACTGCTGCAGGCCCACACCTCCATGAGCCTGCCCTCTATGAGGACTGAAAAGAGCTTCCTGGCCAGTGCCACGGCTCCCTTGGCTAATCCTCCACCTGCGGCACTGGCACCTCGTGTTCTAGTCCCGGTTGGGGTGCCGGATTCTGCCCCGCTTGCTCCTCTTCCAGTCTAGCTCTCTGCTGTGGCCTGGGAAGGCAGTGGAGGATGGCCCAAGTGCTTGGGCCCTGTACCCGCATGGGAGACCAGGAGAAAGCACCTGGCTCCTGGCTTCGGATTGGCGCAGCATGCTGGCCATAGTGGCCATTTGGGGGGTGAACCAATGGAAAAAGAAGACCTTTCTCTCTGTCTCTCTTTCACTGTCTACCTCTGCCAGGAAAGAAGGAAGGAAGGCAGGCAGGCAGGCGCTTCCTCCCTGAAGGTGACACCCCTGGGCCATGCTGCCTGCAATAGGGGACTGAGCTACCGTAGAGGATGAAGGCACCCTGAGCCAGCCCAGCTTGGGAGCTCCTGCCATCTTGGCTGAGGCCTTTCCCAAGGCTGCTCTCACTCACTTATTCTTGCTCCCTCCCCTTCCTTCTTTCCCGCATGCTTTATTTGGTCTCTGTTCCAGATTTCTGAGGAGCTGCAAGACACAGCTCACAAAGAAGTAAAACTCCAGGAAATCTGACCTGTCTCTGTAATGTTGGTTTATAAAAAATTTAATGGAGGGAGGAAGAAAACGTTGCACTTATTCATCTAGACTTGGAGTTTATTATTCTGGGGAATACTGAGATCAAGTAGGATAAGAGTTCCACCATATAAGACTCAGGTGATGTAGGTCCTGACCTCTACCCTGATGTTTGCATGGATCTTTGTGGACCTCAATTTATTCCTCTAGGCATATGGTCTCCAAGATAACTTCTGACTAATAAGGTAAGACTGGTTGCCATCTTAGGAGCACATGCTGTGTCCTGATCACCTGAAATCCAAGGAGTTTGTTCATGCTCCTTCTCACAACAGTGAGCCATCATCTATTTTTTTATAGTAGAGTTGCTTTGGTGGGAGGAATTTAAAGAAATATCTTAAACTATAAAATCTACTCTTAAAATTTTTGAATCACAGTCAACCCCCACCTATAATTACAGGTGATCTCTGATTTTTAAACAAAGTCTACTATAAATGTTTGTAATTCAAAATCCATTATGTTAATGGAAACCAGAGCATAAGAAAAGGTTGGTTCAGATCAATAAAAAAAAAAATGACCAATGTCTGTTGTGTCCAAATCCTCTTGTGAGATTCCAGAGGCATCAGTTCTTCTTCAAGGGCTAATAGCTTTGAACTGGGAAACTTTCTTGGCCCAGTCACAAAAGTCTATTCAATCCACATACAATTCTGGTACCCATAACCACTGCCTGGAACATCTTCTTTATAAAGGGAAAACATATCCTTTGTTGGACCCATGGATATCAGAAACACATCTCTCCCAACTATTGTAAGTAATGCTGTAGTCTGAATGCAGTTTGTCCCTGTGAACTCATTCTGAAATGAGTTTAATTCTGAAAGTCTTACTTGGTTGGATGAAGAGAATGAGGACTTAATAATCCAACTAGGGTGTATTGAGGGAGGGCCTCTGGGAAGTGATTAGATTAGATCATTGTGGGGAATCCCCCATGATTGAATCCTGGAGGCTTTATAAGGAAGAAGAGAGAGAGGATCTAGATACATAGACAGACATTCACACTCTCATCATGATGTGACACAGCCAAGGGGGACACTTGCTAGAGCCTGTATTGTGTTGTTAGAACTTCACATCTACTTGGGCTGGCACTGTGGCTCACTAGGTTAATTCTCCGCCTGTGGCACCAGCATCCCATATGGTGTGCCGATTCTAGTCCTGGTTGCTCCTCTTCCAGTCCAGCTCTCTGCTGTGGCCCGGGGAGGCAGTGGAGGATGGCCGAAGTGCTTGGGCCCTGCACCCATGTGGGAGACCAGGAGGAAGTGCCTGCCTCCTAGCTTCAGATCAGCACAGCTCCGGCCGTGAGGCCATTTGGGGGGGGTGAACCAACGAAGGAAGACCTTTCTCTCTCTCTCTCTCTCTCTCTCTCTCTCAGTATCTAATTCTATCTGTCAAATAAAAAAAAAAAAGAATGTCACATCTACAGAACTGTGAGCCAATAGAAATCTCTTTTCCTTATAAATTATCCTATCTCAGGCTTTTCCTTATATTAAAGAAAATATGACTTATGCAGGGAAATTATAGATGCTTTCAGCAAGCAGAAACTTGCTTATTAGAAAATATTGTCCAGAGTGGGTGTTGCAATACAGTGTGTTAAGCCCCCACTTGTGACACTGGCATCTCATATCACAGTGTTGATTTGAGTCCCGACTGTTCTGCTTTCAGATCTAGCTTCTGGCTAATGTGTCTGAAAAGCGGATGTCCCAAGAACTTGGGCCCCTGCCGCGCAGGTGGATGGGGCTTCTGGCTCTTAGTTCTGATCTGGATCAGATCTGGCTGTTGTGGCCATTTGGGAATAAATTAGTGGATAGAAGATCTCAGTCTCTCTGTCTCTCTGTCTCTCTGTCTCTCTCTCTCTGTTGCTCTTTCAAATAACTAAATCATTTTTTAAAAATAGAGAAACAACTGTCCAATACATTGAGCACAATACAAGATTTTTAAAAAGTAATCATAAGAATAGTTTTCTATTTCTGTTTCTCAGAGATCCTGCCCAAGGGTTCCATGACCAAAGAAATTTAAGAACTAGTCAATTTTAACAGATTTCTTCGCTGAAGATTTCATTAAATGCCTCAATATGTTATTACGCCTTTTATATCTCTAAGTACAAAAGTACTTAACAGGACTGAACTGTACACCCAGAAGCAGTTAAGATGAAAGCAGCACCTGATGCAGCAGTTAAAATGCTGCTTGGGAGGCTCACATCCCTCATCAGAATGTCTGGGTGTGAGGCCTGGCTCTGCTCCTGATTCCAGCTTCCAGCTGATACACAACCTGGGAGACAGCAAATGATGGCTCAGGTAGTTGGCTCCCTGCCATTCTTGTGGGAGACCTGGACTGAGTTCCTGGATCCTGGCTTCAGGCTTCTCTAGTCCCAGCTATTGTGGGTATTTGGGGAGTGAATCAATAGATAGAAGCTCTCTCTCGCTCTCGCTCTCTCTCTCTCTCTCTTCTCTCAGATTTACTTATTTATTTGAAAGTCAGAATTACAGAGAGAAAGAAAGATGAAGAAAGAGAAAGAACCTTCAACTCACTAGTTCACTATCCAAATGACCACAATGGTCAGGGCTAAGCTGTCTTCTGCTGCTTTTCCAGGCACATTAGCAGGGAGCTGGATTGGAAGTGGAGCAGCCAGGATTTGAACCAGCACCCATATGGGATGCTGGTGTTGCAGCAGTTTATTCCACTACACCACAGCACTGGTCCCATGTGTTTACTTTTCAAATGAACTCTTCAAAATTTTTTCAAGAAAGAAACAGTACAAATGATAAATTCTAAGTTGTATGTTTTTTACCATAATTTTTTAAAGGCAAAAACAACAGGAAGCAGTTTATAAGCTTCTTTGACCACAGAACAATTTAGTGCTCAGTTTCTCTCAGTGCTAAGGGCAGGATGAGCATCCATGCTCATTTTCCACAGGCTAGGGGCATTTCTGGGAAAGGGTAGGGGAAGGGTGGTGGTAAGAACTTTCAGTGTTAAAATCATGACATTTGGGGCAAGTTAAGACAATTGATCACCACTGCTAAAGAAGTTCTGAGACTAATTCGGGAAAGAATCTAGCTCAACAAATTTGAGGGTGCTTAGAATTAAGAAACAAGGCTTCTTGTTCACATGGGGGCAGATAAGGGCTGAAATCTGCTACAACTGCCCCTGCCACTCCCATCTCTACTGCCTGTGTGGCTGTCAGCTAAGCACCAACAGTTAGACTTGATTGTGGAGGGGTGGTCATGGCCCTGTTTTGAAATACAGATAAGAAGAAAATCTGTGCTTTTCCTCCAGAAAAGTTGAGGCTCAAGAAATTTTTTACCTACCCAAAATTCTGAAAGAAGACTGCTTGAGTGAGAAATCAACCTTAAGTCACAAGAATCCCAGTACAATCACTTATTACTCTGCTTAAGTTGCATCTACTCTGATGGTTCAACTAAGAAAGCAAAAGAGAAAAATAGAGAATAACTATTCAACTGGCTCAAAAATAGCTCTCCACCCTTGCTTCACTCTAGCAAGTGCATCACTGTAAACTGGAGCAGCTTAACAGGCTGAGACTGAAGAGGTGTTACCTTTCTTGGAAGCAGTGATAGCTTAGTGGATGGACTGACCCGCCCACACACACACACACACACACACACACACACGGTCACTTTGTCTCATGTCTAGAATATTAAGTCTGAATACATTTGCAACAAGGATATCCCTAAACCTCAATTGGTGCCTTTGCAACTCAGGGTGGCAATGTTGTGAACCTTAGGCCAGCAGTGGATTTACTTGAAGTTAGGCTGAAAGGATAGAGGTCCCTGGGCACTGGTCTGTGTCTATGAGCAAGTGTCTCAGGGGGGCTGGGCTTGCTACAAGGAATGTGAGCCCAGCATTTACATTCAGGGCCCAGGACAACACTTTCCACAGAGTAGGCATGCTATAAATGTGTTTTCCCAAATGAATAAGACTTCATTCAATTGGTCCTCCATGTCCTCAGGTTTAGCACTCACTACTTTGAATAAGCTGTATTCTACCAGGAATTTGAACCTGCAGGAAGTCCTGGAACCAATGCCCAACAGACTCCAAAGGATGACTGTACCGCCTTCTTGGACCTTCAGTCATAGATGTCTTCACAGATGTTTATATGATCCGTGACCAGGTACCACACAGACTAAACTGAGGAAAAGTCAGACAGGAAACAAGGGTCAGATCAGTAAATCAGTAGATCCTGTGCTTCCTGTCTGCTCGCCAAAAGGAAGTCCTCAAATGGCTGTGGTCATCCCAGAAGCTCAGGGGAAATCTGGGTGAAGAACATTCCCAACGAAGTAATGAAATCAGCAGCACCAACCCCACATAATTCACTCTTCCAAAGATCTGCCTGCTAAAGTCACCTAGTTTATCCCTCAAAGCCTCAAACATAGAAGATTCTGGTACCCACAGTGGATTCCCAGAGAGACTTGCAGCCCCTGTAGGTCATACTAGGGTGAGGCCTTTGAATCTGTGCTCAGGGGGCTTTTCCCTCAAAGCAGAAGGCATCGGTTCTTATGATGAACTGGGAGAGCTGTCCATTAAGGAAAGCGTGTGGCAAGGTCACTAGGTAATGACAGAGTTTGTGACAGGCTTATCATTGTCAGCTTTGTTAATTTCTCCAAGCTGGGAGAAATCAATACTAAGGCCAAGAATGGAGCTCACTACTTTGAATAAGCAGCATTTTGCAAATACTCTGACCATGGGCATTTGTCAAGCAGCTATTAGCCAAAAGGGCACTAACATGCATAGACTACAAGTAATTCCCATATTATTTCCACTCACATGTATAATCCACACGGTTGTCATAGCTGTTTGTTAAAGCCATTATGCTCCCAGAGTCTCAGGTTTCATAGTAAGTAATCACTTAGCACTCACACATTCAAAAGAAAAGACAACATTAAAAAACAGATTGGAACATTTACCTCACAAACAAAAACGAGGAACGACACAAATCTCATCCATTAGTTTACTATTTTGACACGACACCCAGCGGTTGGTTTCAGTGACTCTATCCTTAATCCACTCTAAAATTCTGTTTAATTCTCTTATTTATATGATGGCACACACATGCCAATGGAAGGCTCTGGTATATATTTTTTTAAAGTCACACACACACACACACACAGATGTTTAGTGTTGTAGTGTTGTCCTTAATACTAATCCAAAAAGAGATTAGCATGAGTATTTCATGTGTTTCTTGTGAAACTGGGTTTTGGGTTGACATTCCAAAATACATTTCATTTCATGGTGTTTTTTATGATGAGGCAATGAAAGCAGTAATATGCAAATACTCTCTAAACTGCCCAAATTCAATTGCTTTAAATTTTAAAACAAAAGGGTGGTATATATTTCATTTTTGTTTCCAGGTTTAATGAGAATAAAAATCAAACCTTATATAATCATGATTTCACAGGCTAAGGGGCATTTGCAACACAGAGAACCCATGGAAAGCGTTTAGTACTTCGTGAACTGTGGTTAGAATGGAATTACTTTTTCTGCACGTTAGATGTTTAAAAACAGCTGTTTTCTGTTTGTTTTGTTTTGTTTTTCTGAAAGAATTTTGTTACCAAAAAGTTTTTTTCCTGGCACTGAGTGGCTTTTGCACACGGTGTTTGGAAAATGTACCTCTGATTCCCCAGTTAATTCACTTATTACAACTTTTGTAAACTACACGAGGCTCTCACATCCATCATCACCACCTGATGGAAAGAGGACTCCACCCTTCAAGTCTTGGCAGCACCCAAAAGTCCCCCCTCCTCACCACTGTCCCCTAGAGCACTGACGATGGTTAGAATAATCTCCCTGGATGAATGAGAGAACCGCTTGGAATTTTAACCTACTTAACCACTTTCTGAGGTGACACGTTTGGACAGGGAATAAGTTTCACTATGGCCACTGGTTCGAGATCTGACTGCTCCACTTCCGATCCAGCTCTCTGCTATGGCCTGGGAAAGCAGTAGAAGATGGCCCAAATCCTGGGGCCCCTGCACCCACCTGGGAGACCCGCAAGAAGCGCCTGGCTCCTGGCTTTGGATTGGTGCAGCTCTGGCCATTGTAGCCATCTGAGGAGTGAATCAGCAGATTGAAGACTCTCTCTCTCTCTCTCTCTCTCTCTCACTCTGCCTCTGCCTCTCTGTAACTCTGTCTTTCAAATAAGTAAATAAATCTTTAAAAAAAAATAAGTGAGGCCTCGTGGGCTGAAGTGTTTTCTGCTGGGCTTTCAGTTTTGCTCCACATTGGACACGCGTCGAGATGACAGCCTGCAGGAATCAGCCTCACGGTACCTACTCAAGGATTTGAAACACCAAGGGTTTGCTTTTTTAGTTCTTTTGTTTCAGCTCTTGAAAATAAAGCTTTGCTGAAAACAGATATGTTTCCTAAGATTAATGCAGCAAAGTAACAACAAAACCTGCCTCTACCTCTGAGATTTGGGAGCTGCCAAAAAGTTAAACAGCTTCAAATTCAAATTATAAAATATGATAATTTACTCAACTGTATTTAAATATCTTTAACCTAATTAGGCAAATAAGATAAAGAGAAGTAGATCAAAAGCAAGTCTTTCTCACTGGTTTTTGCTGCATAGCAAATTATTTCAATGCATAGTGGCATTGATGTGGGTAATGGCTATATTAATTTTTAATCCAGGTTCTTGTCTTTCACAGAGACAAAAATGCTACACGGCAACTGGTATTGTGTGCAAATGGGAACAGTTTATTTCACAGTGAGGAATCAATATACATTCACACACAGGTATGGGCTGCCCCACGCTGAGAAGTACCCAACATGAGGAGGCCAAAGAGTTGCCCAAAAAATAGAGAAAAACAAAACAAAACAAAACAAAAAAACAGTTCCTTAGGGACTGGTGCTGTGGCATAGCGGGTTAAGCCATCACCTGTATTGCCAGTATCCCATATGAGCATCAGTTCAAGTCTAGGCTGCTGCACTTCCAATCCAGCTCTCTGCTATGGCCTGGGAAAGCAGTGGAAGATGGCCCAAGTGCTTGGACCCTGTGTCGCTCCCCCTCTTCATGGAGGAACGACACTAAACCCTGCCTAGGCTTCATATCCGAGTCACGGCACCATTATGTCGCTCCCCCTCTTCATGGAGGAACGACACTGAACCCTGCCTAGGCTTCATATCCGAGTCATGGCACCATTATGTCGCTCCCCCTCTTTGTGGAGGAACGACACAGGACCCTGCGCTGTTCTTTCGTCTGCTCGGCCCTCCCCGGGTTTGCTGCTGGTTCTTCCCGGGTTGGCTACTATCCCTTCCACCTCCGTGGAAGGGCAGTTCCCCCTGGCCACATTCCCCACTTCCGCAGGGGAGCGGCACACCGCCGGCCAGCTCTCTCGGGGGCTGCACAGGTGTTCCTTCAGATGTTCCCCTTAGATGTTCCTGGTGCATGCCGTCTCTCTCCTCCTTTATAGTCCTCTTCCACCAATCCCAACTCGGCTGCCCACACGCCGAGCACGCTGCTCTCCTCCAATCAGGAGCAAGTCCTACAGTTTATTGGCTGAACTGGAGGCAGCTGTGTAGAAGCTGTTTTCTTCTCTCCCAGAGCCATATTGTGGGAGAGCAGATGCATAGAATAAGTCTTAATTCCAGTAACTTAGTCTAGTCCGAGTTGCTCCCCACACCCTGCATCCACGTGGGAGATCTGGAAGAAGCTCCTGGCTCCTGGTTTCGGATTAGCACAGCTCTGGCTGTTGTGACCAAATCGGGAGTGAACCAGCAGATAGAAGACTCTCTCTCTCTCTCTTTCTTTCTCTCTCTCTCTCTGTAACTCTTTCAAATGAATAAGTAATCTTAAAAAAAAAAGTACCTTCTCAGGAGAGATCCATCCAAGACAGGTTTGTAGTGGAAAGGAGCACAAGCTAGAGTCTGAAAGTGTTCTACGGTGGAAAAGAGAAAACATGAGTGATATTTCTCACCTCCCAACTCTTTTTATAAGGAAAGGGGTCATACCCCAATCAGATGTACAAAATGGGCGGGGTCTTAGCATGAGCTCTGGTCCCCAGTGTGACGAGTGCATCCTGGAAAAGTGGGTGTATCAAATGGACAGTTAAAGAGATCGGGTTACATTGCAGGGGTACAAAACTTCCAGCTCACTTAAACTTTAACTGCCTACTTAGGTCATAGCAGCATCAAACCATAATTCTTTATTTAGTTCACAATAGTGCAGCTCAATAATTTGGGTTGGACCTAGCTAAGTGATTCTGCTCCAGTCAGTCCTGTGTGCATGATCAGCTGCTAGCTATGTGGTCAACTAGTGGGTCCTTCAGAGGCTGACTGATGGGTCTCATTCATAAGCCTAGTAGGTGGCTGGCTATGGCCTGGAGGACCTGAGTTTTCATCCACATAGCATCTCTCTCATCTTGCAGCTGGCTAGCCCAGGCTGGCACAGGAAGAGAGAGAAAGAAAGGGATGGATGGAGGGATGAAGGGAGAGAGAGGGAGGGAGGGAGATCACATAGGTTGCAGGGTCTCTTGCGACTTGGGCTCAGAAATGACATAGATCCCAGGTTCAGGAAACACAAACAGATGCCATCTATTATTAATGGAAGAGCCTCTCTGTCATCTTGCAAGGGGGAGGATACAAGGAAGCACAGAATTCATGGCCATTTTTTACAATCTAGCAAAGTGTCAAATTGCTTGTTTGAAAATAAAAACAAGCATCAGGACCTAGACTGCTTAGTAGCTACAGTTAAAACTATTAAATGGCAAACTTGACTTTAGGCAAGTCAACAAATCCATTACTGCTTTAATTTCTCTAAGTAGAAGCAGTCCAGCTGCTAGCTTTTATGGCTTCTACACAAACGTCCAAATCCTCTGTGCAGCTAAGCAGACACAGTCTTTTTGGGCAGAAAATCGCACCCCTTCTTTGGCTGAATGCATGCAAAACCCTTCCTTACAGATTGCATGGGTACGTGAGAGAGAGGAGTTCTGGATGACGCCAAGCTTTGTAGCCTGAGCACCCAGAAGGCTGAGATTGCCCTCAACTGACACAAGGAGGATGTGGGTAAAGCAGATCTTGGGGAAGTCTAGAAATGTGTTTTAAGCATCATAATTTGAGCTATATCCCAGGAATTTGTGGGAGCCTGGAGTTGAAGAAGGTGGCTCAGATAGGAGGCCTACATTTTGGGTTATATACCTAAAGTAGAATTGCTAGATCATATGCCAACAGTTTCTACAGCAGAAAATAAGTTTCAGAGGTGCTCACTGTCCACTTGTTCACTCAACTGAAATCTGCTAAAAGTCAGGGACTACGAGTCACTCTTCTCTGCACCTAAGGGATGCTCAAGAAATATGGGTTAAACTCAACAAAACTGCTTCCTGGACATAGACTGCTGTGTGACAGACTAATGAGCAGGATGAGAGAAGAGATTGTAACCTTGATGTCTTGACGCCTGATGTAGCATGTAGTTCACTGAGTCATATTTTAAAAATGCAGATGCTTATGCATCATTTATCATAACACATATACGCAAATATGCACACAACAGTGAATGTGGGTCTTAGGGAAGCATTTATCAAATTCAAAATCGCCTAAGTCTTCTAAATTTCAGTTTCTGTTTCTAAACTTATTACTTTCTTGTCAAAATGAGGCAAGGCTTTTCTCCTTCCTCCTCTTTGCATGTTTTTCTCTGATTTTTTGCACATGGTTTCATTCTCTCACAACTTGAAGAAGTAGGAGTACTGAAGGTACCAACTGAAAGTGCTGATTCTTACCTAGTGTTTCCCAAATATTTAAAAATGAAAAAGTCATGCTTAACCCATAAACCATACATAAATGGCCAGATTTAACCCATGGGAGGTGGTTTGCCAAACCCTTGCATAGTCCATCACCTACCATATAATTCTATGTTTAAAAGTTTTATAATTTTGGGGAGAGTGGTGCAGGTTGTGGTATAATGATTGAAACAATGCTTCAGACATCCCAATTCGTATCAGAATTCCTAAGTTTGAGATCTGGCTCCACTCCCAATGTCCAGCTTCCTGCTAATCACACCCTGAGAGCCAACAGGGGATGACTGAAGGAGTTGGGTTCCTATCACCCATATAGGGCACCTGGATTAAGTTCTGAGCACCTGGTTTCAGCCTGGCCCAGTCCCAGCTCTTATTGGCATTTGGGGAGTGAATCACTGGATGGAAGATCTTTCTCTCTCTCTCTCTTTCTGATTCTCTGACTTTCAAATAAATAAAATAATAGATACATTTTAAAAAAATGCTAAGTGTTATAACTTGAGAATTTATATTTTTATATAAATATTTTAACAAAGCATTGAACAGGTGTATTTCCATAGACAGATGACATACCTTGGAAGTGCTTCTCAGGCATGTGTGCCTGTAGATGACCAAACGTAAAAAGTGTCCACCCTGTTAGGAACCAGAGCTGTGCATGGTACCAGAGGAACACACATAAGGCGAAGCCCTCTCTTGTGTCCATGTCCTGTAAATAGGAATAATAAAGGAGGAAACAAATCCAGGCAGCTTAGAGAATTTCAAGAATGGCGAAGAGAGCCAGGCAGCCAGGAGTGAAGTCTTGTGGAGTCATCACCAGAGCAGAGAGCTCAGATGAAGATAAGCCTGGTGTTGTAAACATCTGGGACCAGACTTACTAGTTAAGAAGCTGGGTCCTGCAGCAAAACCAGAGGAGCTGGAGGCCAGGGAAAGCAGCCCCAGAAAGAGAACCTGATAAATACCCAGGTTCCACAGACCACTGTGCTTGGTAACACTCGAAATCAGAAATTTGTGTGACTTTTTCAGCCTAGCTTTCACTTTCTTTCCCTAGAAATAGACCCAAAGAATAACTTACCATTGACCCAGAAGAGATTTTAGAAGAAATATCTTTTTTTAAAAAAGATTTATTTACTTATTTAAAAGGTAGAGTTACAGAGAGGCAGAGGCAGAGAGAGAGAGGTAGATGGGAGAGAGAGAGAAGGAGGGAGGGAGAGAGGGAAGAGAGGGAGAGAGGGGGAGAGGGAGAGGGAGAGGGAGAGGGAGAGGGAGAGGGAGAGGGAGAGGGAGAGAGAGGGGTCTTCCATCCGCTGATTCACTCCCTAGATGGCCGCAATGACCAGAGCTGCGTTGATCCGAAGCCAGGACCCAGGAGCTTCCTTGGGGTCTCCCACACAGGTGCAGGGGCCCAAGGACCTGAGCCATCTTCCACTGCTTTCCCAGGCCATAGCAGAGAGCTGGATCGGAAGTGGAGCAGCCAGGACTTGAACTAGTGGCCATATGGGATGCCAGCACCGCAGGCAGCGGCTCTACCCGCTATGCAGCAGTGCCAGCCCCTAGAAGAAGTATCTGAATTACATCCTTTTGTTTGTGCTTTTTTTCAATCCTCTGGATGACAACTCCTTTTCTTGGCAGCCTCTTGTAATAATGTCTCACTATGACTTTTGAGAACTTGCTATGGATGAGAAATCCTTGCTCTTTAAGTCCATGTCCACTAATCAATCAATCTCTCTCTCTCTCTCTCTCTCTCTCACACACACACACACACACACACACAGAGACACACACACAGCCAATGGAAAACTAGTGCAGGTTCCCCACATTAAAGCCTTTCATTTTCCTAAAGGTCATCATTCAACCTTGTTCCACCTGCTTTTGTCCCACAAACAACCCCAAATCCTTGAACCTATTCACACAGACCTAACCACTGTTTTGTTTGTTTTTGTTTTTGACAGGCAGAGTGGACAGTGAGAGAGAGAGACAGAGAGAAAGGTCTTCCTTTGCCGTTGGTTCACCCTCCAATGGCCGCCAAGGCCGGCGCGCTGCGGCCGGCGCACCGCACTGATCCGAAGCCAGGAGCCAGGTGCTTTTCCTGGTCTCCCATGGGGTGCAGGGCCCATTGGGCCATCCTCCACTGCCTTCCCGGGCCACAGCAGAGAGCTGGCCTGGAAGAGGGGCAACCAGGACAGAATCCAGCGCCCCGACCGGGACTAGAACCCAGTGTGCCAGCGCCGCAAGGCAGAGGATTAGCCTAGTGAGCCGCGGCACCAGCCCACACTGTTTTCTCACAATAGAAACAAACAAGCACAAACCCAGGTGACCACTCAAAGGGAAAACACAAAGGAGGTCATTCCCCACGCACTTCTGGCACCTCCTTGTCATGCTGGCTTTTCACCACAGAAGAACGTATCTGAGAAATGTTCATCTTGTAAACCAGGTCCCCTCCGATGCAGGTCCTTCTGTCCCTCTACTTGTACCTCGTCATAATCTCAAAGTGGCAACAGTAACGGCAGTGTCTAACTTTGTTGCTCTACAACACCCGCCCCACACGGTTGTCCTATCATTATCTGCACCCTGCAGCAGAGGATGTGGGCTTGCAGAGGCTGAAGAATTTTGCTTCAGAGCATCCCATCTAAGAGCCATGAAGCCAAGACTGTAATCCACAGCTGGGTCTCTGGGTTCACTCGGGAGCACTACACTGCATTCTTCTCAGTGTCTGAGGGTTGTAATTTTGTCATAGCTCAAGCTGTTACAATAAAAATGCCATAACATGGGAAGCCGAAACAACAGAGATTGGTTGGCTACCACCCGGAGGCTGGGAAGGCCAAGGACAAGGTACTGGCAGATCTGATGTCTGGTGAGGTCTCTCTGGCTTGAAGACAGCCACCTTCTTACTGGATCCTCAAGTGGCTAAGAGCAGAGACAGTAAGCAATCACTCTTGATTCTCCTCTTAGAAGGGCACAAATTAGGGCTGGCACTGTGGCATAGTGCGTAAAGCCTCCACTGCGATGCCAACATCCCCTGTGGGCACTGGTTTGAGACCTGGCTGCTCCACTTCTGATCTAGCTCCCAGCTAGCGGCCTGGGAAAACAGCAGTAGATGGTCCAAGTACTTGGGCTCCTGACACCCATGTAGGAGACCTAGCAGAAGCTCTTGGCTCCCAGTTTAGGCCTGGCCCTGAACTGGTCATTACGGCCATCTGAGGAGTGAACCAACAGATCGAAGATAGATCTCTCTCTCTTCCCCAACTTCCAACCCATAACTCCTTCAAATAAATAAATAAATCTTAAAAAAGAAGGAGATCCAGGCCAGCTCTCTGCTATGGCCAGGGAGTGCAGTGGAGGATGGCCCAGGTGCTTGGGCCCTGCACCCCATGGGAGACCAGGAAAAGCACCTGGATCCTGGCTCCTGCCATCGGATCAGCGCGGTGCGCTGGCTGCAGCAGCGGCCATTGGAGTGTGAACCAACGGCAAAGGAAGACCTTTCTCTCTCTGTCTCTCTCTCTCACTGTCCACTCTGCCTGTCAAAAAAAAAAAAAAAAAAAAAAAAGAAGGAGAAAGAGGAGGAGGAGGAGAAGGAGGGGGAGGAGGAGGACGAGGGAGAGGGAAAGAAGATGAGGGGAGGAGGGGGGGAGGAAGGGGAGGAGGAGGGGGGGAGGAGGGGGAGGAGGAAGAAGAGGGAAGAGAAGGGAGGAGGAGGGAGGAGGGAGGAGAAGTTCTTTAACTGTCTTTAACAGTGTTTCTTTCTGTACTTGCCAGATTTGTACTGGTTCTAGCAATTCCAACTAATGAAGTAAAAGCTGCAGTTGCAGCATTTCCATTATCTTCATTCCTAATAGGAAAGATTACAAGTTTAAACTTTAAATTACGAATGTTGCCAGCAGTCAGAGCTAACACTGTGTCCCTGACAGTGTTGTAGGCTGGCACCCAAGGCAAGCCTTGATGGTGCCTGGGAATGGAACTCAACATTTCCAAAGTGTTGGGACAGCCCCCAACTGTTCCATCAAGAGAAACGCTAGGCACTGTTTCCTGGTTTCACAAGTTAAACACAGAATTGTGATAAACAGCCAGTCGGTAATCACCGGAATGAAAACAAGCACAGGCAGACAGAATCAGATGGGTTTTCACTTCCTCGCTGCACATCCCCACCTCATAGAAAACTAACTTCAGCTACAATATATAATTTTAAATTCGGGGGCTGGCACTGTGGCATAGAAGGTAAAGCCTCCGCCTGCAGTGCTGGCACCCAATATGGTTGCCGGTTCGAGTCCCAGCTACTTCATTTCCACTCCCATTCCCTGTTAATGCGCCTGAGAAAGTAGTGGAGTCCTTGGACCCCCACACCCACATGGGAGACCAAAAGAAACTCCTGACTCCTGGTTTCAACCTGGCCCAGCCCCAGCTGTTGTTGCCATTTGGGGAGTGAAACAGAAGATGGAAAATCTCTTTCTCTCTTTCTCTCTCTCTCTCTCTGTATCTCTGCCTTTCATGTAAATGAATAAAAAAATTTCTACTAGTCACATTAAAGAAAGAAAATAGAAGTGAGTAATTGTAAAATGTATTTTATTTAACCCAAAGGTTATTTCACAAAGAATCAAAGAATCAATGAAGAACTATATCAAGATATTTTCCATTCTTTCTTCCAATGTATTATTTTGTAGTAAGATGTCAAACTTGGTGTTTATTTTATACTCAGAGTAATCTCAAGAATGCTGCTCAATAGGCAAATGTGGCAGCAGTTTCCAGATTGGACTGTGTTGGTCCAGAACACACTTCCCTTTCAGAATACCACTGATTCTAAAACCATATCTTAAGGATGAGATCACTGGCAAGGTTGAATATAAACATAATTGGTCCACACATGAAGATGTAAATCACATCAATAAATAATAATGGATCTTGCCACACAATAACATGGTAAGGATTTAAGATCAGGCACACTTCTTTCAAGAAGAGGCTTCTACCAAGAAGCACTGGGAATCTGGTTGTTAAATTAACAAATGGGATTCGTAGCTGGAGAAATTGAGTTGGTTCTCCTCTTTTTTTAATTTTTAATTTTTAAATTTTTAAAATTCTTTTAATTTTTGAGATAACGTACTCAATTTATGTTATAGTCAAAGGCTAAATGAAGAGTTCAACAAATAAAAAGTAAAAAGACCATAGTTAAGCAGGAATATAACCAAGAGCTATAAACAATAGTCAAAAGAAAAGATATCAATTTAATTCATATACAGCAAGTTGCAAGATAGTCAGCGATCATTTAAAATATAGTGGTATATGGGGCCAGCACTATGTCATAGCGGGTAAGGCCGCCGCCTGCGGTGAATGCATCCCTTGTGGGCACCAGTTTGAGTCCTGGCTGTTCCACTTCCCATCCAGCTCTCTGCTATGGCCTGGGAAGGCAGTGGAAGATAGCCCAACCCCTTGGGCCTATACTCCCAGGTGGGAAACCTGGAGGAGGCTCCTGACTCCTGGCTCCTGGCTTCAGATTGGCGCAGCTCCAGCCATTGAGGCCATCTAGGCAGTGAATCAGCAGATAGAAGACCTCTCTCTCTCTCTCTGTCTCTCTCTCTCTCTGCCTCTGCCTCTCTGTAACTCTGCCTTTCAAATAAATAAATAAATCTTTAAAAAAATATAGAGAGTGGTATACCATTCTTAACAATTTGTTTGAAAAGGTTTAAAACAAAATTTGACAAAACGTATTTGAAGCAAAAAAAGAAAAACAGAAACAAAGGTTATTAAGACTTCTTCCTTTGATCAGTATTTTGTAATTTAGCAAATGCATGCCCAAGAATATCCACTGCAGCTCTTGCTCACAACAGCCAAATATGGGAAACAAACCAAATATCTTCCAGTCAAGGAATGCCTAAGCAATCTGAGGTATATCCATCACATGTGCGTGAGTCCACTGTCTATTGCTTTCAGAAAATACCTGTGGCTGAGTAATATACAAAGAAAGGAGATTTTTTTGGCTCTCAGGTTTGAAGGCTCAAGAGCATGGCACCCGCTTTTGCTCTGCTCCACTGAGGGCCTGTTGGCTGCTGGCATCACAGTATCAGGAGTGTGTGTGAGAGCAAGAGGTCACATGGCAAGAACAGAAGCCAAGAGACTGGGGAGGGGCCAGGCCTCCTCTATTATAACCATCCTCACATGAGAACTAACCAGGGTCCCACAAGAGTTGCATTAACTCCTTCCAATGACCTCCCACTAGGCTCCTCTTCAAAGGTCCCATCACCTCCTAACATTGCCACACGGAGGACCAAGATTCTGACACAGGAACCGTTGAAGAACAAATCACATCCCGACCACAGCACTATGGAACACAACTCATCAATGAAAAGGAATGAACTGTTGACAATTTGGATTGACTTCAAAGGAACTGTGTTGAATGATTATGGTTCCCAAATACAACATTTCCAAAATAACCAAATCAGAGATGAAAAACAGATTAGTGACTGCCACAGGATAGGGGTTGATAGAGAAGTTGGATGTGGATGTAAAGAGGTAGCGTGAGAAAGACTTGTGGTAATGATACAATCCTGTATCTTGATTGTGGTTGTAGTTGTAGTTACATGAATATATACATATGATAAAATTGCACAGAATTTACCACACACAAATAAGTGCCTATACAACTGAGGAAAGCTGAATAAAGTTCCATGGATTGTATCCGCATCAATTCCTGGTTTTATAATGGACTGTGGTTAAAGTAACCACAATGTACATGACCACTGAGGAACGTAGGGTAAAGGCACAGGGGATCACTGTCCATATTTTTAAATACAACTTCCCATGAACCTATATTAATTTCAATTTGAGAATGTATATAAACTTTAGGAAAATTAAAAAGCTGTTTAGCAAAGCCAGACCCTACAGCCATTATCTCTAGAAGAAAACCCAAAAACGGGCTTCTCAGAAGCCCAGTGAGAAAGGAGATGGTAGCACAACATCCACTTCTTAAATCCAGAAATAAATGCAAGGGCACAAGGAGAAAAATAACCAATTTGGGGCAAACCAAACCAAACCAAACCAATTCCAATCCCAGACCCTCTGCTCCAGTTACAGGAGTTTCTTGCCTTCCAAATCCACAATGTAGGTCTTATGTTCCTAAACAGCCCAATTATACACTTACCTTCACATTATGACACAACATCTAATTGTACAAACCAACAGTTAAGTCAGGGCAAGGAGAGAAACAATAGTAAAACTTAAACAATGTGATTGTTCTTTGACTTTCATTAAAACTACAGCTTAGGGGCCAGCGCTGTGGCGTAGTGGGTAAAGCCACCACCTGCAGTGCCGGCATCCCATATGGGCACTGGTTCGAATCCTGGATGCTCTTTCTGATCCAGCTCTCTGCTATGGCCTGGGAAAGCAGTGGAAGATGGCCCAAGTCCTTGGGCCCCTACACCCATATGGGAGACCTGGAAGAAGCTCCTGGCTCCTGGCTTTGGATTGGTGCAGCTCCGGCCATTAAGGCCAATTGGGGAGTGAACCAGCAGATGGAAGACTTCTCTCTCTCTGTCTCTCCTTCTCTCTGTGTAACTCTGACTTTCAAATAAATAAGTAAATCTTTAAAAAGAAAAAAACACAGCTTAAAATTGATCTATTTCTTTGTAGGAACTCAACTCTTTCAGAGCAGATGTTAAAACATGGCTTTTCTAGTGTGTGTTATCCTTTTGTCAGTGGTATAACATTGATGGAAAATGGTTTTGAAGCTTAAAATGTCAGTCTTATAAACTTCTGAAACTTTATGTAAAGCAGTTTGCATTTTCTGATCTGACCACAAGAGGGCTTCTTGCATGCTCTGTGTTGAAAACTAGCAGCATCCTCTGGAACATGCAACTTGCCAGCATCTTACAAGGGGGAAAGAGTTGAAAACTAAGGACCCCTGCAAACACCAATATTTGACAGCACAGTTTTGTAAAACTTGACTGTTATTGATGAAACTCTGTAACATCTGCTTCAAAGCTCTATTTCCTGTTTTTTAAACCTGGCATTCTACCTGGTGATAACCAGCCAACTGCTTCTCAAGCCTGGTCCTGAGTTCACTGCCAGTTGGTGGATCAAGTAGGGCCAAGTGCCATCTTTATTCTGTTGCTTTTGTTATCAATATCTCTAGTTCAGCATATGACTGTGGCTCAGTGAAAGCTCAAGGGATAGTGAAGGGATCCTTATTCATTTGTTGAGATAATTCTGCCACACTGGAAAAAGAAATTCTCAAAGTATATCCTAACACTGTACCCACCACTATTTATAGCTTTCAGTTCATTTGACTGCAAAGCACATGTTGAGAAGCTCATATTCCTGCTCAGATGTAACCTTGAGTTAAAATAGAAGTTTCAGAAGTCAGGAAGACTTCCTTGGAAGCAGGAAGAGGAGATTAAGGGCACGTCAACTGTGGCAGCCTCTTCTTGTCAGGGTTTGCTTCCTCTGTTCTCAACCCCTGCCTAGGGTTCCCCCAACTCTATATCTGCCACTTCTTATATTTGGGTCCCATTCCTCTATTATTTGACTATTTATGGGAGTTACTGGAGCTAAAACAAAACACTACACCAAGCAGAAGATGTCATTAGTTTTTTGATTCATTGTCCAATTTGCAGAATTTTCTAAATTCTATTAAAGTTTTTGCAAAACCTATGCAAATTAAACCAAGAGGAACTATTATTTTGCTAGTCATCCAAGGAAGGTTGTTTTCATGAAATTCTTTATTTTTTGTTCTAGAAACTCAACTGAGAACCAAATCAATGAATATTCCCAACCTATGTCTTTGCTAGAAGGAAACTAGGATTAACTGTGCTTGCCCATGTTCTTCTTCCTTGTGAGAAAGAAACAGTGACTGGTGCCTGCAGTGTCTGTCCTTGCCCTACCTCCTGTCCCAGGAGAGGAAAAGGCAGAAGAATGGGCACTGAAGGATGGCACTGAGCAGGGAAGTACTGGAAGTACTGCTTCCAGTACTTGTGCCCACTTCATTGTTTGTGAGTTAGAGCGGTCAAATGGGCTTTTAGAAAGTATGACCAAGATGTACTCTGGGGACGCATGGTCAGATTAAAAGTATGACTGCTAAAAACACTAAGTCTTTGGCCTGGGCAGAAGGCACCAAAGTGGGAAACTTGAACTCCAGCTTTGAGGCCCTGGTCACTGTCATGTGGCTCTGTGAACTGAGCTCCTCCCCAAACACCATTTCCCTGCTACATGAAATAAAACAAACAAAAATGTAAAATTATGTTGGGTGTATAATTGCTAAAATTAATCTCACCGCTACCTTCCACCTAAGACTTAGTTTGTATTATGGACAGCCTAACAAGTATTGGGTCATTCTGGGAAAATAGAGCCCTTTAGCCAAAAATCTCTTCCCATGAGATTAAAAAGAATAGTTTGTTCTAAAGCCAAAACTGAGAGTCCCAGCTAGAATGTGCTGGATGTGATTTTTTTTAAGTATAAGTGATGATGGCATAATCCACAGGGTCCTACTTGGAGGTACATGGTTGAAGACACAGGCCCAGAAAGAGCTGAGTTTTGATGTTTGATATTTCCAAGGAAATTTTCATTCAAGTGTCATGGTCAAGGTCAAGGTGACAAAGGTCAGAGTATGTTTTTTGGCTTGGCCTGACTTCGGTGGAGATTTGATGAGTGTGTTTGCTTTGTGTGTTCCCTGTGCAGGGTGCACTTTCTGAGAGCCTATTAGCTCTGTAGCAAAGCCAAAAGCAGCAGCCATTTCTGTGCCTGCGGCAGGAAAGCTGCACTTGCCACATGCCACGTCTTTCTGCATCACTTCGGTCAGTGTGGGTAGCACCAAAAGCCGCCTAAACACCGTGAGGCTGATGGCGATTGCCACTTTGTGTGCTTTCTTTACCGGGAGTAGTCCTTACTGGCCTTGGATTATGACCGGGTCCTTCTTGGCAAGGCCTGAGCCTCGCCTGGTGGGAAGCAAGGGCAGTGGAGACATCATTCACTCTCTTCCAGACTGTTTGCTTTTCTCCCCTAAAGTCTACAAGAGCTTTTATTTGGGATTTTTTGTGTTTGGAGATTTTTTTTTCTTTTTGGCCATCTGGTGCTTATAGTTGCCTGGTCAACCCTCTCAGAAACTGTTACCAGGGTTGAAACTGATGGGAAGAAAGCAAGAACATAGGGGTGCATGTGTAACAAAAGAGGGGCAGCTTCTGATGAGTCAGGCCATAAAATAAACGCATTGCTGGTCTGAGCAGTACGGTTCCCCCTGTGATCCCTTTAAATAACAGGGCCTGTCCTGGAATACCCTTAAGGTCCTCACGGGGACCAGATGATACGCTCAGGCCAAGATCTCAAAATTTTCCCAAAAGGTATTTAGATACAGAAAGTAATCATTATTTTCCCAGAGAGATCTTAGCTTTGTAAGAGAAACTGTCATTTTTATTTTATTTTGAGGGTTTCTTAAACATGTACAGGAAAGTAACATGATTTGCCCAACAAGATAGAAGTTGAAGTGTGTTTTGCCTTTGCACATATTTCGTTTTTACAAAAGGATCCTGTTTCTTTGCAATATGCTATAGTTTGTCATCTTTCTGAGATTTATATTCTTATTGGACAAAGACTTTGATGGGAATAGGGAAAGAAAGAGGGAATTTTTTAAACTCTACTTCAATGGTTAGGGTTATTAATTCTCACAAAAAGAAGTATTTATTTAAAGAGCTGATTCATTATGTTATAGCCTTGTGAATAAACATACCAAGAGTCTGAGTATGGGGAGGAAGCATGGAGAATTAGTAATGAAAGGGATAGGAGGGAGCAGGGGCTGGCCGTTACTACACATCCAGTGTTGACAGATGTAGAATTTTCTTAGCTTTAGCCACAGTGAACATTGTGTCTCCACGTCACAGATGTGGAAATAAGCACGGTAACAGTACATAAACCCCTGTGGGCTCTTTCAGGTAGCAACATGATAGATCAAGGATGGGGAACTAGGTGGATCCCAGGAAACACTTTCCTGCTTCACATTCTGTGCTAGGAAGAAAACTGGGCTCAGACACAAGGAGGCTGTGAGGGAGCTGGTCTGAATTTTAGACCCAGCTCTGCTACTGGGTGACTATAACCTTGGAGAAAATGCTTTGTTTTAATCTGGGCCTCAGATTCCTGAGGGATCAAGGTCAAGTGAGGTGCAAATGCACTGCTTCTTTGGAAGAAATAGCATTTATTCTGTTCACACAGTTAACTGAAACCAAGCTAGGACCCTGTCATCCCTCTGTGTCAGTGCTGACATGGACGTGAGCCCACTGGGCACAGGGATTGGCTCAGGGGTAAATTAAGATATCATGGGTTATTGATCCAGTTGCAGAGTTTACAGATAATTTCTTCTATTCTGTCGGTTGTCTTTTCACTTTCCTGAGTGTTTCTTTTGCAGTACAAAAGCTTCTCAATTTGATGTAATCCCATTTGTTAATTTTGGCTTTGATTGCTTGTGCCTCTGGAGTTAATAACCAGAATATATAAAGAGATCAAGAAACTCAACAACAAAACAAACAACCCAGTTAAGAGATGGGCAAAAGACTTAAACAGACGTTTTTCATAAGAGGAGATCCAAATGGCAACAGACACATGAAAAAATGCTCAGGATCACTGGCCCTCAGGGAAATGCAAATCAAAACCACAATGAGGTTTCACCTCAGCCCAGTTAGAATGGCTTTCCTACAGAAATCAACAAACAACAAATGCTGGCATGGATGTGGGGGAAAAGGTACCCTAATCCACTGTTGGTGGGAATGTAAACTGGTAAAGCCACTTTGGAAGACAGTACAAAGATACCTCAGAAATCTGAATATAGACCTACATATGACCCAGCCATCCCTCTCCTGGGAATTTACACAAGGGAAATGAAATCAGTAAATAAAAGAGTTACCTGCACCCCCATGTTTACTGCAGCTCAATTCACAATAGCTAAGACATGAAATAAAACCTAAATGCCCACCAACCAAAGACTGGATGAAGAAAGTATGGGATATGTACACCATGGAATACTATACAGCAGTAAAAAAAAGAAATCCGGTCATTTGCAACAAAATGGATGAATCTGGAAAACATCATACTTAGTGAAATAAGCCAGTCTCGAAGGGACAAATACCATATGTTCTCCCTGACCTGTGATAACAAATAGAGCACCTAAAAGGCAATCTGTAGAAGTGAAATTGACACTTTGAGAAGCAATGACTTGAACAGCCCTCGTCTTGACTGTTGAGGAACAGATTTTCTTTTTCCACAGTATTTGTTGAACTGTGGGGAGCAACCCGGACTAGACTAAGTTACTGGAATTAAGACTTATTCTATGCATCTGCTCTCCCACAATATGGCGCTGAGAAGGGAGAAGCAGCTTCTACACAGCTGCCTCCAGTTCAACCAGTAAACAGCAGGACCTGCTCCTGATTGGAGGAGAGCAGCGTACTCGGCGTGTGGGCAGCCGAGTTGGGATTGGTGGAAGAGGACTATAAAGGAGGAGAGAGACAACATGCACCAGGAACATCTAGGGGGAACATCTATCTGAAGGAACACCTGTGCAGCCTCCGAGAGAGCCGGCCGGCGGTGTGCCGCTCCCCCGCGGAAGTGGGGAATGTGGCAGGGGGAACCGCCCTTCCATGGAGGTGGAAGGGTCGGTAGCCAACCCGGGAAGAACCAGCAGCAAACCCGGGAAGGGCCGAGCAGACGAAAGAACAGCGCAGGGTCCTGTGTCGTTCCTCCACGAAGACGGGGAGCGACATAATGGTGCCGTGACTCGGATATGAAGCCTAGGCAGGGTCCTGTGTCGTTCCCCCACGAAGACAGGGAGCGACATAATGGTGCCGTGACTCGGATATGAAGCCTAGGCAGGGTTTAGTGTCGTTCCTCCACGAAGAGGGGGAGCGACATGAACTCTTAACATAGGTTCAACATATGTATATAAAGTCAGTTGAAAATAGATCTCATTAAAATATAAGAGTGAAGGGGCAGTGCTGTGGCAGAGTAGGTAAAGCCACTGCCTGCAATGCCAGCATCCCATATGGGCGCTGGTTCAAGTCTCACCTGCTCCACTTCCAATCCAGCTCTCTACTGGCCTAGGAAAGTAGAAGACGGCCCAAGTCCCTGGGCCCCTGCAACCACATGGGATATTTGGAAGAAGCTCCTGGCTCCTGGCTTCAGATCAGCGCAGCTCCGGCCATTGCGACCAACTGGGGAGTGAACCAGCAGAAGGAAGACCTCTGTCTGTCTCTGTCTCTCTCTCCCTCCCTCCCTCCCTCTCCTCTCTCTGTGTAACTCTGACTTTCGAATAAATAAATAAATCTTTTAAAAAATAAGAGTGAAAATAAGAGAGGGAGGAGGAGGAAGGGTGGGAGTATGGGTGGGAGGGCAGGCATGATGGGAAGAATCATCATGTTCTAAAGTTGTAATTATGAAGTGTATGAAGTTTGTAACTATAAAAAAATCCTTTCATGTTAATACATGTAGATATAATTAATTCATTTTAAATGGCTATATCATATTCAATTTGTGAAAACACAAAAACTTGTTTATCCATTTTTTTGAAAAAAGATATAATAAGGATGGGACTGGATGGTGTAATGGTATAATAGGTTATGCCTCTGCCTGTGGTGCTGCTGGTTTGAGTCCCAGCTCACTTCTGATCCATCTCCCTCCTAATGGCTTGGGAAAGCAGTGGTAGATGACCTAAGTGCTTGGGCCCCTGCACCCACGTGGCAGACCCAGCTCTAGCCATTGTGGCCAGTTGGGGAATGAACCAGCAGGTGGAAAACTTCTCTCTCTGTCTCTCCCTCTCTCTGTCCGTAATTCTACCTCACTAACAAATAAATAAATCTTTTTTAAAAAAAGATATAAAGGGGGCCAGCGCTGCGGCTCACTAGGCTAATCCTCTGTCTTGCGGCGCCGGCACACCGGGTTCTAGTCCCGGTCAGGGCGCCGGATTCTGTCCCGGTTGCCCCTCTTCCAGGCCAGCTCTCTGCTGTGGCCAGGGAGTGCAATGGAGGATGGCCCAAGTGCTTGGGCCCTGCACCCCATGGGAGACCAGGATAAGTACCTGGCTCCTGCCATCCGATCAGCACAGTGCTCCGGCCGCAGCGTGCTGGCCGTGGCAGCCATTGGAGGGTGAACCAACGGCAAAGGAAGACCTTTCTCTCTGTCTCTCTCTCTCACTGTCCACTCTGCCTGTCAAAAAATAAAAAAAAAGATATAAAGGGGAGTGAGTGTGTTGGGATAGAAATCAGCTTTATGACGCTCATCTCAGGCATTGTCTACTCATTAATTGAAGCATAATTTAATAATCATGAAGTACATAGACACCTGATTCAATGGGCTGTGACCATCACATTCATCTGTGTAAACTACCATTCCAATCAAGCTAAAAATGCTATAGAAAATTCTCTCATGTTCCTTTCCAGTCACTGTTAATGCCCTTCACCCCAAGAAGGCATTGTGATTTCTGTAGTCATAGACTGGTTTCATTCATTCTAGAACATGTCTCTGGAATCTCATCTTTGAAGCTATATGGTTACAGAAGGCAGATAGTGAGTTATTTTCCCATTGACTTGGGAGTCAGAGGCTCAAGGCCCATCAGGCAGCAGAGTGAGTGCCAGATGGAGTGTTGGTATTTGCTGCTTTTCCCAAAGAAGCATATAAATTCCTTAAAAGCAGATTCTGGTTCTTTTACAGGGTTTACCAATATGATGCACATATTACTTCCTCAACAGTAGTTATTTGGGTGATACCGTTATATCCTCTACATTCACTCATTCAGCAGAAACCTACGATTATCCATTTATGTGCCCAGGACTGTGCAGGTGCTGGTTATAAACAGGGTCCACTGAACTTACGTCCTCTGGGGCTCACATTCCAGATGGAGAGACAGTTGCCAGAGGCAGGTTTAATATTGCTCTATTGGCTGGACCATGAACTAGAATTTGAGCCTCGGGGCCACATTTCATTACTTATCCCACCATTTATTCACAATCCACTGTGCACCAGACACAGTTCAGTACTGGGACAAGGCAAAAATAAATGAAGCATGGATAATAATAAATGAAGCTACCTCCAGCAGTTTGCCTTTTAGGAGTTATTGATCTCTGGCAAGAAGTCTCTGCTTTAAAAAAAAAAAAAAAAAAAAAAAAAAAAAAAAAAAAAAAAACTCTATCTGCTTTCTCCAGTGTTATGCACAGGAAACAAAAATCCAGCGAATCTTTTCCAGCTAACCCACACTTTGATCCATTTTCATGAGTCACGTCTCAAGCTGCTTTGGATGGGAGTCACCAGGCAGCTTTGAAAGAAGTAAGAAACCAGCACTGCAAGGCAAAGACAGAAAGATTTTTCTTTCCTGCAATATTTCAGGCACTTTGCAGTCTTGGTCAGTTCACTGTTAGCAGAGACTTAAGAAAATAAACCACATGCTATAAGAAGGTGTACTTTGGGGATTTATACAGTTCCTTGAAAACACAACATAAAGTGTCTCAAGCCAATAAAATCAACACCCGTCCCTCCCAATACATACACATTCTCTTGCTTGCCCTGACCCTCCCTTTCTCAAGGTAAGCCACTGTAGCTATGAGAGGACAATAAGTTTCAGCCGTTTTCTACAGATGAATGTTACAGATCATGGGACAGGACAGAGCCAGAACAATCGAGTCCTCCTTGGCCAAAACTTTCCCATTAGTGTATCAGAAGTGTGCAGGCTCTGATTGCAGAATAAGTAAACAGGACATAATGGGTTTTCAATAAATGCTACCGAGCCAGACTCCAAGACTATTTGGGGAGGTTTATTTGACATGCAGAGCCGGCTGGGGGAATTGAGGACAGAAGGGTGAAGGGAGTTGAAGTTCAGGAATAAAACTGACACCCGGGGGTGGGTTGTGACCCACATGCAACATGGCAAGGAGGTGAGGCTGTCACAACACCTGAGACTCTGGAACGACACCTGGATTGGAACAGTTTGTCGGGATAATTAAAATCTCTGAGGGAGATGAGACTTAAAGAGTTTGGGGACTTCTTTTTGTCTGTTTTATTTTCATTTTCGTCTGGGGGAACATTTTCTGTTAGTTTTGTTTAAAAAGACCTAAAACCAAGTATAGCGAAGAGTGTAAAACCACAGAGCTGGTTTGAGCCAGAACCTGATGCTGAGTCTCTCTATTCCCAGTCCAGAATATTTTCTCACCCACTATTCCCCTTCCCTTCTCTGCCGCGGGCATAGCCATAGGGAAACACCAAATGGAGAACACCAAGCCTCAGGAAAAATTGTAAATGTTTATGCTCTAATAGGTTGCAGTTAGTTTTTGTAGAGTGACTGAATTTCTTCCTGACTTTAACTAGAAATAATTTACACATACACTAGAGTTTACTTGAACTAAGATTTCTTGGAGAAGAGCAGGCTGAACAATTGGGAAAGAGAGAGAGACTCTAGTTCCAGTGAAACCAGGGTGGCTGCAGAACAGACCGTCCTTGGGAGCCCCTAGCCTGCTTGCTCACTTGTGGTTAACCAGGTAATGAGATAACCAACAAAAGGCCAGCACATTTGGAAGCGAATCCAAACATGGTTTCTTTTGTGCTTTAGTGTCTTTGGTCAAGTTCTCCAGAAGCCGGCAGGTCTGAGACCAACATCCTGGTGCTTGTGGTGTATGGAAGGACGGCTCTGTAGGAAAACATGTCCCAGAGCCTTCATCTGTTAGTGCTGCCATAACAAAGCACCCTGCATGGGGCCTAAAACAGCAGAAATTAGTTTTCTCACCATTCTAGAGGTCGGAGTCAGCGATGGGGTGCTGGTAGGTTTGGCTGCTTCTGAGGTCTCTGTGCATGGCTTGCAGATGGCAGGTCTCACTGTAGCTCCACGTGACCTTCCCTCTGTGTCACACATCCCTGGAGTCTGCCTGGGTCCTACTGCTCTTTTCTTGTGAGCACACCCATCAAGTGGGACCGGGACCCACTCCTACAGCCTCACTTGGTCTTGATCACCCAGTCTGCAAACACAGGCACAAGCTGAAGGTCAGGTCTCTAACATGTGGATTTGGGAAGAAAAACAATTTAGCCCATGACAGGGATTGAGAGAAGGGGATAAGGATGAAGGAAGAAGAGTGGCAGAATGTGTTCTCCAACAGACTCAGCCTTAGCCTGGTCTGTGGGGTAGAGGTGAGGGTGGGTTCTACTCCATTCATCAAACCACCGTGTTGTCCCACCCTGAAGGAAAGAGGCTGAGTCTTGTTAGTTCACTGGCAGCCCCCTCCCCATGTCCACCCCCGCGGACATGTGATGAGGGGGAAGGGGAGGATTGGGGAGATTCTGCCCAGACATCTCCAGGCAGGGTGCTCCTGTGCATCAAGAGCATTTTCCAGAGAGGGTCAGATGTGTGCAAGCCACTGGGGACGACACCCTGCAGAGTAGGCCTCTGCAAAGCTACATCACCTGCCATACAGAGTGTCCTCAGCCCTTAGTGCATTCCACATTTCTAGACCACAGAGTGCCACTGGCTGAGGAAGAAGCAGGCCAGACCCCTCCTGCTCCCAATCGAATTTCCAGGGCCTTAATCACTGACTACCAATCCCTCAATCTATTAGCCCTGCTGCTTTATTTATTGTTTGTGTTTTGTTTTGTTTTGTTTTGTTTTTTTGACAGGCAGAGTGGACAGTGAGAGAGAGGCAGAGAGAAAGGTCTTCCTTTGCCGTTAGTTCACCCTCCAATGGCCACCATGGCCGGCGCACCGCGCTGATCCGAAGCCAGGAGCCAGGTACTTATCCTGGTCTCCCATGGGGTGCAGGGCCCAAGGATTTGGGCCATCCTCCACTGCACTCCCTGGCCACAGCAGAGGGCTGGCCTGAAAGAGGGGCAACCGGGACAGAATCCGACGCCCCCACCGGGACTAGAACCTGGTGTGCCGGCGCCACAAGGCGGAGGATTAGCCTAGTGAGCCGTGGCGCCGGCCTTTGCTTTATTTGTTTTCAAATCCATCATCCCTCCAGGGTCACTGCCACTGCATCAGTCCAGGAATCCAGCATTTCTCGCTCCTGAGAAGTGGGGTGCTTGAAGCAAGTGGAGACATGCTTCTCAGATCTCTCTGCTTCTAGTTGAAGTCCATTCAGTTGAGTGTCACATTGCAGCCAGTTCACTCCTGCAGCCAACACCCTAGGATGGCCTCCTATTGTTGAAATTGTCTGCTCTCTAGTGTGACTCATGGGGCCTTCCCCAGTATGGTCCCTGCCTCCTGCCTGAACACCTACTACCATCACTGCCACTACCTCACTCTTAGTATCCCAACCACATTCAGGACTTTGTACTTGGATTTACAACATCTTTTCATTCAAAGTCCCTTGCTCTGCCAACACCTGCCCCCTAATCCCAGGCCATCAAATGCAGCTCACACAGAGTACTTCAAAAAGTTCATGCAAAACTGAATGAAAAGATGTTTATTTTTGTGGCAAAAAAAAAAAAAATTGAAATCCATGCAGATGAGGAGTCTTCCAAAAGTTCATAGAAAATGCATATGACAAAGGAGCATGCAAGGATTTCAAAAAAATTTTACACCAAATAAATGTTTAATTCCATTTTATACCAATTTTTGGAAGTACTTGTGTCCATCATTTTCTCTGGACATCCTTGCCTGACCTCAGAACCTAGTCACTATCTCTGCTTTGGGTCCCTTTGCTCTCTCACTGCTATGACTTGGATGTGGTTTTAGTGTGTTCTCAAGGGTTCCTGTTTTGTGTAGTATTCAGGGAGTGGAGGCCTAATTCTACTATGGTGTTTAAGGCTTTGGGACTTTATTAAGATAAGATTATTGGGGTGGAGACTCGCGAATGATTCTTATGGTTTAAGAAGAAAGACCATGGCGCTGCAGCTCACTAGGCTAATCCTCCACCTTGCGGCACTGGCACACCGGGTTCTAGTCCCAGTCGGGGCGCCAGATTCTGTCCTGGTTGCCCCTCTTCCAGGCCAGCTCTCTGCTATGGCCCGGGAAGGCAGTGGAGGATGGCCCAAGTGCTTGGGCCCTGCACCCCATGGAGACCAGGATAAGTACCTGGCTCCTGCCATCGGATCAGCGCGGTGCACCGGCCGCGGCGGCTATTAGAGGGCGAACCAACGGCAAAAGGAAGACCTTTCTCTCTGTCTCTCTCTCTCACTGTCCACTCTGCCTGTCAAAAAATAATAATAATAATAATAATAAAATAAAAAAAAAGAATTCAGGCATGAGACAGCGGAATAATAAGGCTTTCTTGGGGACAGGGTATCTGTCAGAACCGAAGGGACACAGAGAGAGTGCCCAGTTGCTCGGACTGGGGGAGAGCGAGGTTACATGGCTGAATGGAGAGAATGCACCTGGGCAGGCCAGGTGGGCGGCTCAGCAGAGAGGCAGAGAGCTGAGCATGCAGTCTGTTTGGACTCCCTAGGTTTTTAAGGGAGCCTGTTTACCCAGTTCCCCTCTCTCCGCCAGGACAAAGGATGGAGAGTCCTGGGAGAAGGGTTTGTTGGGTGAAAATTAGCAAATTCCTACCCAGATTTGCTGGTGCAGGGCAGAGCAGAGTGGCTTCCCTTAGGGTGTCTGTGAAGGTTTGATTGCCCCATGTTATCAGGTAACCCTTTTGGTCCTGAGGAGAGAGAATTCTCCTAGGAGCTTTCCTTGGGGGAAGGGCTAGGACCATCTGGAAAGTTATCAGGGTCTGAGCAGGACTTTGAAGTGCAAAATGCTAGGCTTCTAGAGCTTCCCCAGTAGGTGCTGGTCTTCAGGCCTGTCTCCACACACACATAGGCTAAATTTCTGACTTGCTACCTAACACTTAGACTATTGTTTGGTGTGGGATGGGCATTTAGCCTGGCAGTTAAGACACCAATTAAGTTTCCAACATCTCACATCAAGTGCCTGGGTTCACTTCCTGGCTCCAGCTTCTGATTCTAGCTTCCTGTTAATGCAAACCCTGGAAGGCAGCTTTGACAGCTCAAACATTCAGGTTCCTGCCTGGGTTGAGCTCTCAGTTCTCAGCGGCAGCCCAGGTCAGTCCCAGCCATTGTGGGTATTTGGGGAATGAACCAGCAGACGGGAGCTTGCTCTGCTTTCTCCTTCTGTCTCCCCCTTTCTCCCTCTTCCTGTCTCTCTGTCTGCCAAATAAAGGTGTTTAAAAACATAATACAATTTGGAGAGTAAGCATGCATGAGGGTAGGCTGTTGTTAGTCCTATTGCTAGTGGACATAGCAAGGATAGCAGCCATGTCCACTAGAAGAGTGCTGGGCACATAAGGGGAGAAAAGCGGAAGCTTCTAGAAGTGGGCTGGCAGCCAGTCTGGATTAATATCACTATAATTTCTCTTGATATCTCTGCAGTTGGTGAAACCAGAACATGTGATCCCAGTTTCGGTCTTAATCTCTGACTTTACTGGCCTCCAAGGTAAATATTTAAAGTGAGTTTATAGTTGACACTAACAGAGTATGTTAATATTAAAGTTAAGAAAACATCCTCTCATCAGAAGAAGTAATTAGGTTAGAGCCAACCATGGCAGATTCACCTGATATTAATAATTTCACAGGGTAAGAAAAAAATAACCCACAGGGTGATATTTGCTGATTTTATGAGATTCTCACTTGCCACTTGTAGCTGTGGGCTAAAGAAAGTACAGCCACCGGGGAACTGAGCCACGTAACTGCATCTTTCCTGTGACTCCCTCAGCAATCTCCTCCATCACTGCCCCCAGCTCTCTGTGCCCTTCCCCCTTCCAGGTCCCATCCACCAGGACCTGAGGCTTCCTCCTTCCAGGTCCCATCCACCAGGACCTGAGGCTTCCTCCTTCCAGATCCCATCCACCAGGACCTGAGGCTTCCTCCTTCCAGGTCCCATCCACCAGGACCTGAGGCTTCCTCCTTCCAGGTCCCATCCACCAGGACCTGAGGCAGGGCTCTGCTGACTCACCCAGCTGCTGGCTCTGCTGGAGGGGAGACGGCCCACAGTCACCTCTCCCCCTGTGGCTCTGTCCTCCCTCCCTCTTCCTCTTCTACACAACTCACCCCACAGCAAGAACCTCTGAGATAACCCCTACATGATGCCAGAAACAGCAGGTGATTAATACACCCTCCACAGGGAGCAAGTTTGGGCCCACACGTCCACAGGTGGAGTGCTGGACACCAGATCATTCTCTCTCCATCAAAGCCAAGGCAGAAATCACCACAATAAGAATGACCTTTTAAATGCGGCTCCCCATGCTTCCCGTTTTCCCGTTTTCCCCTGATGCTATTTCTATGCATCTCATTTCTGCATTTAATCACCTTTTCTTCTTCTGTTTTTGCTTCCCCCCCTCCTTGGTTTCTGTTTTGTTTTGTTTACCAAGTTTGGTCTATCTGCTTGAGTGGATCTCATTTGCCATCTCAGCACTCAGGCTATGATGCTGTACCGACACAGAGCCATAAAAAGGCAGGAGGAATCAGATCCCACCACACAAGGCTGAGTAACCTGAGGACATTGTTCCAGCAGCTTCTGCCATTCCCCTGCTGCCCACAGACAGGAACATGAGTCATCAGTGAGACACTGTTGCCACCCCCTTTCTCCCCAAGCCTCCCTGAAGAAAAAGAGGAAACGGCCTCTGACATTGGGATATACGAACAAGAGTTCCACACACCATACAAAGCATGAGAACTTCTGCCACGGACTTCCGCTCTGGTTAGAGGACGCCAACCCCATGTTTGGTTTGTCAAACCCCAAATCCAAAGAATGGCTTCCCTGGTGGTTTCCCTGGTGGTAAGATTAGTAGGGAATAACAGAAAGGCTGACTTGGAAGGAAAAGCAACAGCCAAATGGTACAATGGTTACATGGCTTCTGCAATTTTTAAAATAAATTATAATTTCTAAAAGGAGCATTTTGGCAATAGAGAAGGTGGAAATTAAAAAAAAGCTATAATTGCTTTTAAAGCTCATTGTATTATATTATATGATGAGATAAAGAAGATCAATTAGCCACACTGGTCAATGAAGCTGCCATGAGATATAATTAAGCTAGTTCAAAGAAGAGTTTGATTAAAGATTACAAAAGCTCTCTAATTATGAGGAAATGGTAGAAGAATCTCAGGCAAGACTGCCAAAGGAGGTTACACACGCTGCGGACTGAAAGGAGAAACCCAACAATTAGAGACAGTTAGGACAAAACAGCATCACCCCAACAATGGGCAAGTTCCATCTTCTGGTTAAAACGATCTACAACCAGCTTTTAAATCGTTAGCCACGTTCTTTCCAGGTGCTCAAAACCCTGTGAGTGAACACGTGTGACGAGGCCCACGGTGACTCACCCTCCTGTGAGTGTATCTTATCAAGCAGAAAGGAAACCGGTGCGTTTCTTTGAGCTTTGATTCCCACAATGCCAAACAAGAGATATTAATAATATGCTCAACATCAATTAAATCATCTGTGAAAAATAAAGTTTTTAGGCACGTTGGAAATAAAAAGGACTAGAAATGACAAGTTAGTCCAGAACTATAAAGCCCTCTATGGTTGCACTATTCTGCTTTCTTTTATTCCACCAGCAATCTAGAACAAAGTGATTTTCATTGCTTATGTTTAATGTTAGCATTCAGAATCCTGTTTCTTCTCCTTTTTTGAAAGGCAGAGATGAGAGAGAGAGAGAGAGAGAGAGAGGAAGGAAGGGAGGGAGGGAGGGAAGGAGGAAGGGAGAGAGATCTCTTCCATTGCTGGCTCATTCCCCAAATGCCTAGGAACAATATTTCAATCCAGGTCTCCCATGTGGGTGACAGGGACCCAAGTATTTGAGCTATCACCTATTGTCTCCCAGCATGCACACTGGCAGGAAGCTAAAGTCAGAGCCAGAGCTGGAAACTGACCCAAGATACTCTGATGTGGGATGCAAGTGTTATAAACTCTAGACTAAATGCCCACTTCTATATCCTATTTCTTTCTTTTGTTTCCTCTGCTGAGGAAGAGAACACACCCTACATTCTGGAATGACTTCTTCTTCTTCTTTCTTCTTCTTTCTTCTTCTTTCTTCTTCTTCTTCTTCTTTTTTATTCCGATGGCAGGAGCCAGGTACTTATCCTGGTCTCCCATGTGCAGGGCCCAAACACTTGGGCCATCCTCCACTGCACTCCCTGGCCACAGCAGAGAGCTGGCCTGGAAGAGGGGCAACCGGGACAGAATCCGGCGCCCTGACCAGGACCATAACCATGTGTGCCGACGCCGCAAGACGGAGGATTAGCCTAGTGAGCCGCGGCGCCAGCCTGGAATGACTTCTTATCTTGCATTGCTACAGTCAGTTCTGGCCCTACCGGGCTCTGCAAATGTCAGACCAGACTTCAGAGACCATCACCCCCAACCATCAGCTCTGCACCCACATCCGCTGCAGGACCTGCCATTCCCATCTCCTCTCCTGCTGCAGAAGTTGACTTTAGCGGAATTGGCACTAAACTGGCATTTGTTCTACTTGTGTCCTATAATTTAAAAACAAAACAAAAAGAAAAAAATCTTGCCTCAGAAAACAGGTAGTACTTTCTCCAAAACAAACTTAAAATAAGCAGTGTGTTATCTCAGTTATAGGTGATTAGCAATGAAAGGGAACATCTATGCGTGAATTTCCATTTGAATTCTCACCAAGAAGGCAGACTCAGCAAACCAATTAACTAATTAAACCAATTAACAAAGTGTGTAATTAACCTTGAACAGAGGTGTCAACAGAAGCACAACAAAGATGTTACCCTTGTCCTGGATCGCCTGGTGGCTTAGACTTCTAGTTGTAGGTCTTAAACAGTCCACAGAGGGAAAATCATCTCTGGGCATAGGCCTGGTGGCCAAGCAATATCATATAGGCTGGACAGAGGCAGGCCAAGGTCAGTGTTTCCCTTTCATTAAGATCCATCATCAATGGTGGGCATTAGGCACAGCAGTTAAGACGCCTGCATATCACAGCACCTGCATTCAGTATCACCTATGGCTACTGATTGCAATTGCCTGCTAATGCACACCCCGGGGAAACAGCTTTGATGGCTGAAGTAATGGAGCCCCTACCAACCACATGGGAGACCTGGCTTGAGTTCCCATCTCCTGGTTTTGGCTTTGGCCCAGCCCCTACTGTCACTGTCATTTTGGGAGTAAACCAGCAGATAGAATCAATATATATCTCTCTCTGTTTCTTTCTATGTCGTTCATATAAATAAACAAACATTTTAAAAGTAAAGGCCCTTGGGGCCTGCGCTGTGACAGAATGGGTAAAGCCACTGCCTGCAGTGCCAGCACCCCTTTTGGGCACCTGTTGGAGTCCCGGCTGCTCTACTTCTGATACAGCTCTCTGCTATGACCTGGGAAAGCAGCAGAAGATGGACCAAGTCCTTGGGCCCCTGCACCCGCAAGGGAAGACCCTGAGGAAGCTCCTGGCTCCTGGCTTCGGATTGGTGCAGCTCCAGCTGTTGTGTCCAATTGGGGAGTGAACCAGAGGATGGAAGACCTCTATCTTTGTGCCTCTCCTCTCTGTGTCTAACTCTTTCAAATAAATAAGTAAAACTTAAAAAAGTAAAGGTCCATCATCTGTAAATAAATATAAATGATTTTTAGAGGACACATATGATAAGCACTGGCCAACTCAAGGTCACTTGTTTTGAAACTACACATGCCCTTGATTTTCATTAACTAGAAATAGCTAAGGCACAGCCCTACTTGGAGGAGGTCAACACCTAGTAATTCAAACAATTACTTCTTGAAGTAAGGGGACCATGAAAGGAGCAATAAACTGTGCTAAACACAGTTATGGGAGGCTGCTGTTGGGACTGAGCAAGGTACTGGGCCCCAGCAGATCAGGCAAGAGTCTGGACTCACACTGATCGCCATGTAACCAAACTGAAATGACCAGTTTTCCAAAAGGCAAGAGAGTCCCAGTCAGAAAGGACCCAAGTTACCTGAGCCCCAATGACAAGGAAGTCTCCTATGTTTTCATCTCACAGGAAACTAACCTTGAAATGCCCAAGCCACGTTTTAGTCCCTGATTCTGTTTTTTTCAGTCCTTTTCTGCCTAGAAAGCCAAACTCCTCTGCTCAGCTCATCAGTATACTTATACTATTTTACAGAATGAGGTATTGCCTGATTCTAGAATCACAAGTAAAAGCCAATTAGATCTTAAGCTAAAATTCCTATAATCTTCTCTCTCAACAACTGTTTGTAGAGGTTTGAATCTGAACACAGAAATCTCAGGGAAAGATGAATTTCTGCGACTGTGGGAGTTCTACAGCTCAGTTCTGGAGTGGAACTTAGTCTTTGCCAAAACAATAAATGAATGCCTTGCCATAATTATAAACCTTATACAATTCTGGTTTTTAAGCAGCTTCAGGAATGTTACTTAGAATTAATGATGTGAAAGACACAAAGCTGGGTCTGTTGCCTCTAAAAAGCTTTCATTGAAGGGTGGAATGAAATTCATTAGGAAGAAATAACCAACAAAGAGTTATATGTTAAACAGCAAATGGATAATACAGACAAGAGTCAAATATCTATTGACTGAGTAAGGTCAAGATTGACTTAGACTATTTCTTTATACCATTTCAGAGAAACCCAAATAACAAAGGAAAGGTAGACTCGCATTAATGGGATGCAAAACCTGCACCATTAGGAAATAGGAAGCTTATCAGGAGAATAAATACATAAGTGAAATCTCATACTGGATTTTCCTGTTCCTCTTTTATAAAAGACGCCATTTTCCACATTGACCTTGGGCAAGATCAAAGCTCACCTGTGCTAAGTCAGCACACAATCTCTAATCCTGAAGTAAAAAGATACACTTGTGAACTGCAACACTTAGCCAAGCTCACAGGCTCTCACGTAATCAGCGTCTTAAAGGGCAATTTATAACCAGGCAAAGATGTTTGAGGAATCCCATTTCATTCTCAAAAAACAAAAAAACAAAAAAAAAAAAAAAAAAAAAAAAACAACCCACGCCAGGATCCCTAAGGGCGCCATTTTCACCCTAACGCAGAGCAAGCACTAAGGATTATTTTAGTCAACTTTTGGGCCTTGGTTTGCTCACCTGAAAAATGAAGGGGTTTGGGAACAGAAAATCTCTGTGATCCTTCTCATGATTCTATTAGATAATTTCTCTTTCCCACCAACAGAGGAAGGGACTTGCTGACAGGATACATTTCCATCACTAGTGTTTTGGATCAACCTTCAGAACACTGAAAATTTTGTACAAAAACTTTCCTTAAGATAAAGAAATAGCATTTCCTTGAGAATGTCACCAGTCTTGCTGAAACTTTAGCTTATCAAATAAAGAAACCAACTTATTCCAGACCACAGGCTGAGTCCAAGAAAGTCAAAAACCCAACATCTCATGGGAATTTAGAATTACACAGTTGTTGGTCAAGTTGAGAGTAAAAGAATGTGAATTGATTTTTCCAAGATTCTCCAAGACCATATGAGCTTAGGCTCAATCTTCCTTGAGTCATATAACTGAAGAAAACAAATATCTAGGAGGCTATATGTATAAATCATGTAAGTACAGAAAACAAACCTTTAGGAAGATGTTTGTGTGACATTAAGAAAGCAAACCTCGGGGCTGGCGCTGTGGCACAGTGGGTTAATGCCCTGGCCTGAAGCGCCAGCATCCCATATGGGCACCAGTTCTAGTCCCAGCTGCTCCACTTCCGTTCCAGTTCTCTGCTGTGGCCTGGGAAAGCAGTAGAAGATGGCCCAAGTCCTTGGGCCCCTGCACCCACGTGGGAGGCCCGGAAGAAGCTCCTGGCTTCAGATCGGCGCAGTTCCGGCCATTGCAGCCAACTGGGGAGTGAACCATCAGATGGAAGACCTCTCTCTCTCTCTCTCTCTCTCTTTCTCTCTGCCTCTCCTCTCTCTGTGTAACTCTCTCAAGTAAAAAATAAATAAACCTTAAAAAAAAAAGAAAGAAAGCAAACCTCTAGAGATGTATCATCCTGATGATTGGTCCCTACTCTGTGTGCCCTTACTTTTCTCTGTCTCATACCCCAAGACAGGCTGCTGCCTTTACAGACACAGCCATAAGGATGTCTGGTGGCAGAGGTGGCCAATCCTAAGTTGCTTCATACAAATAAAATAATTTGATTCTGTCGACCCCTATGCAAATTAAGTATATTAATACTGACCTGGCATGGATTTGTTAGTAACTGTAATGTTTGACAGACTATTAATACTAAATAGAAAATGGTAAGTATTAAATATAATAATGTTAATGCTAAATGTACAGTATTAATGTTAAAATGTTTTCTTAGTTTCTTAATCTCATTTAATAAATTCTGTGGTGGTCTACACAGGGATGAAAAGTGAGTCCAGGTGCTGGAGCTGTGGCATAGTGGGTAAAGCTGACATCTGGAGCACTGGCATCCCTTATGGGCACTGGTTCGAGTCCTGGCTGCTCTACTTCCAATCCAGCTCTTTACTCTAGCCTGAGAAAGCAGTGAAAGATGGCCCAAGTCCTTGAGCCCCTGCACCTGCCTGGGAGATCCAGAAGAAGCTGCTGGCTCCTGCCTTCAGATGGGCCCAGCTCCAGCAGCCATTTGGGAAGTGAACCAGCGGATAGAAGACTTCTCTCTCTTTGCCTCTGCTTCTCTGTAACTCTGCCTTTCAAATAATAAATAATCTTTTTTTTTCAAAGTGAGTCCGAGTGTCTTAGGCTTATATTGAATCCCTCACAGTGACTTATTACCAAACCCTTGCTAAGCCTCACCAAGGTCTAGGAAATACAAACAGAATTGCGAAGAACATGCCAGTCACAGTTCCCATCCTCTGGCATGTTGCAAGTCACAATGATGGAAAGATATCTATTTGGATAATTAATATAAAACATCAGGATTTAATGCCACAAGAATTTGGACTTTACACTCTGAGAATTATTTGGAATATGTAGTTTCATTTCAACCAATGAATTACAAATTACAGGAAATATGAGGGCACTTCAAAGAGTTTTTGGAAAACAGAGTTGAAAGATCAGTTTATTTTGGTGCCAAACATTTTAAACTCCATGCGTAGTTTTCTCGTAGTACACATTTTCCAGGATCTTTTTGAAGGTCCCTTTTGCAGAACAATTTGGTAAATTATTCAAGCAATTTTTGAAACTCATTCGTAATATGGATGGCAAGTTAGTTTTTAGGATAATGACCATTTGGGACTCGAACTGCAATATTGAGATCAATATTAGTTCGCTGATGGAACCGGAAACAATAGTAATTGTTGAAAGACATTCTACAGCCCCAATTTCCTTATATCTTACAGACTAAAAAACTCATCAATGGTTTGTTTGTAAATGTCTCCAGATGATGCTTCTTCAGCAGAAGGAATATAAAAACAGATCTGGAGCAAAATATTCACAGCCTTAGCATGCGGGGAGTCACCAGGCTGGAATCTGATTTCTGAAACTGCCCGAGATGCAAAGGTCAAAGTACTTCCTCAAAGCAGCCAAGAAGCTGGAGAAAATTCCCAGGATTCCTGAACCATCAAAACTGATTTTGTCAGAGGAGGAAGCCACTGCTCCCCTCAGCCGACCCCACTTAGTGTTTTCGTTTTCATCCCCTGCTCGCCAGAGCCAACTGCTGGGTTGTTGCCTCCTTACATGGGATTCAACTTCACCATACATTTACTTACACACAAAGAAATAAACATCTTAATGGCAATATAAACATTCCAAAAATCACAGAATAGAATCTCACATCTCATTTTAAAAATTTTATAGAACTAATGGCTTTTTCATAAATGAGAGGATTCCAGAAAGTTCACAGAGTGGAATTAAAAGATAAGTTTATTTTGGCACAAAAATTTTTGAAATTCATGTACATGAGAAATCTTCAAAAAGCTCCTGGAAATGTATATTCTAAAAATCTGTGGGAGCAAGCATTGTGGTGCAGAGGGGTAAGCCACCATTTGGGATGCTCATGTCCCATAACAGATTGCCAGTTTGAATCTTGGCTACTCAGCTTCTGATCCAGCTTCCTGTTAAAATGCCTGGGAAAGCAGCAGATGATGGCTCAAGTACTTGAGTACCTGCCTCCAACATGGGAGACCTGGATGGAGTTCCTGGCCCCTGGCTTCAGCCTTGCAGAGCCCTGGCTGTTGCAATTCACTCATGCTCATTCATGTGCTCTCTCTCTCTCCCACCTTCATTCTACTTCTCAAATAAATAAATAAATAAATCTTTTGAAAAAAATCTATTCATGGATTTCCAAATGTTTTCAAAATAGACTTAAATTTCATTTTTTATTTAAAAAATCTTATTTTCATTCTGTTTGAAAGGCAGAGAACAGAGACACACACGGAGAGAGACCTTCTGTCTTCTGTTTCACTTCCCAAATGCCTGCAACAGTTGGGGCTGGCCCAGACCAAAGCCAGGAGCCTGAAACTCAATCTGGATCTCCCACATTGGTGGCAGGGACCCAGTACTTGTGTTATCACTTCCATCTCCCGGGTTGTGCATTAGCATGAATTGGGATTGAAAGCAGAGTAGCCAGGACTTAAGTCAGGCACTCCAACGTGGGATGCAGGTTACCCAGCAGTGACTTAAATACTGCATCCCATGTCCATCTCAAACTTATATTTTAACTCCATGAACTTTTTCAGTACCTTCATATTACCATAACACATACTCATGACATCTGTTACATTTCTGGGCAAGAATCATGACTGACTTATCCTGCCTCCCGGAACACATTGATTTCAATGGATTTGCTATTAAAAAAAAATAGAGATTGCAGCAGCTCCTTTAAGACTCTGGAGACTGAGCTTTGGGGTAAAATCAAAATAATGTGTTAGTAATTCATCACTATCAACATGTGATAACATGTGATGGGGCCACAGTAGTTAAGATTTACAGACTCGATTAACGTGCTTGAGAGCAATGGCTTGTTTTTCCCTACATACTGTGCTGCCAATACACAAATGCACACAAACATAGGCTGAAAATAATTCTTGTTTTTTTTATTTGCACACTCAGTTCAATTCAAACTGTTCCTATTGCTGTTTGTTAACACAATCTCCCAGGAAGCTGATTTAGTGTCACTCATGCTTCATTCAGTCTCCACTCTTGTTGTCACAGAAACTTGTAGAGAGAGTCCTTCTGCACATCTGCACACAGCACCATTATGTATTTGAGCATTCACTACAGTAATGTTTGCTATGGAAAGGAAAATTATGCTGTTAGAATGTCTTATAACTTACCCTTGTGTTCCCAAGTAGAAATAAATATCTGAAAACTTACTACAGGCAGGATCTAACTTCCATACAAGACACATTGCATGTACTGATGAGTTAAACAGTTTACTTGCAAATAACCTTATTTATTCATAAGGTTTGGGAACTAGCATACGTAAAACCATTGGTAAACGAAGCTTGAGATAATTTTTCCTCCATATAATCTCTTTTAAATGGACAGTTTGATTTATGAATGGAGTGATCATAATACAGACCTCTGTCCAGGAAAGCACACATGCAAATAATTAGAAACTACAGAGTATCTTCATGGCATATTACATCTGTGTGTGATATATTCTTGGTGGCTACAAAATCACGTGCATCTTTCTGCTTCAGGGCTGCAGAGTTTGTACAGACTCATGAATTTAATTAATAGGCTCGGGCACCAAGACCTATGCACTAAAGCAAAACTCATCTCTCAGTATTAACAAGAAAGCCTGATCAGATGGTGGGGAAAAGGGAAAGTGAAGACAAGGAACAGCAGGGCCTAAACCACTTCCACCGGCAGATCTGATTTCTAGGGAAATGCTTCCATTTTTTCTTTTTTCTATTGCTTTAATTTTTAAAAATCCACTCTTCCAGTTTAAAGACCAAAGATTTTTTTCGTTTTGGCCAAAGTATAAACTTCCAAAAGAACCTGAAGCAATTGTGTGTCTTTGTAATAACTTGGATAGTTATTTAGCACAGAATATAATTGTTTTTCCATAAAGAGATAATTAGAATGAATTTTTTAAATTAGAATTAAACATTACTGACTTACATCATTAAAATATAAATAAAAGATTCTCTTCCTTTAAGTTATAGAGGCTTTTAAGTCAAAAACACTTAAAGGCATGGTAGGAGGGGAGTACCAGTTTTATTTTTAAAAATCCTTTGAAATATTTGAGGAAATAGTTATAAATAGTAAAAAATCTACAATTATGGGGAGGGGAGTAATTACAGAAAAGGGAACAGAAAGAATTCAGTTATCTAAGGGGAAGCCCCTCTGGAAAGGATCTCAACACTTCTACTCCCATTAAGGAAAAAACATTGAGCAAGTGATTAGAGAGTTCCAGAAGAGAAAATGTGAAAACAGAGTTCACCATAAATACCAAGGAGCCAATATCAGATCCTCAGTAATGAACAGGGCCAGGGAGTCATGTTTGGTGCTAGAATGAATACCAAAGCACATTGCAAACAATGGAATCTGTCTAAACGTGGATTATAGACTACACTCAGAATTCAGTGGACATGTGATTGTCTTCTAGAAATGGGTTCTAAGATGTTCACTGAGCTTTCTCCTGTGCTTTATGGCACAGGACATTTTGCCAATTCCACAGCTCCCTATGCTGCTCCTTGGCTGTGAATTCCGGATGCACTTCCCTCCTTCTGATTGACATCCCTTAGGTTGTTTCCCTTGGTTAGCCCACATAGGTTGACACAGAACTCGGTTCCTTGGGTGGGATATCTTCCACTCTCCCACTTTGGAGCAGGAAGTAACCACCTGCTTCACGGTCTCCCTTGTTTTCATCATCAGTCTATACCTTGGCCCAAGATTATGGATGGGTTGAACTGTGTGATTAGGATTAAAGAACAAAGTTCCATCCTTCTGTTTCCATCTCTTATTTTCTCCTACCATTTTATATCAATTATCAGCTACAGAAAATTGACCACTAGAATAGCTAACCATTTTTATGAACTGAAACACTAGGAAAACAGTCTCCAGATTGTAAAAGTAACATTATAAATGTGATCATGGGGCTGGTGTGGTGGTGTAGTGGATAAGCCCACTGCCTGTGATGCCAGCATCTCATATGGGCACTGTGGGGAGCAACTGGGAGCAACTCGGACTAGACTAAGTTACTGGAATTAAGACTTATTCTATGCATCTGCTCTCCCACAATATGGCGCTGGGAGAGGAGGAAACAGCTTCTACACAGCTGCCTCCAGTTCAACCAATAAGCAGCAGGACCTGCTCCTGATTGGAGGAGAGCAGCGTACTCGGCGTGTGGGTAGCAGAGTTGGGATTGGTGGAAGAGGACTATAAAGGAGGAGAGAGACAACATGCACCAGGAACATCTATCTGAAGGAACACCTGTGCAGCCCCCGAGAGAGCCGGCCGGCGGTGTGCCGCTCCCCCGCGGAAGTGGGGAAAGTGGCTAGGGGGAACCGCCCTTCCACAGAGGTGGAAGGGATGGTAGCCAACCCGGGAAGAACCAGCAGCAAACCCGGGAAGGGCCGAGCAGACAAAAGAACAGCACAGGGTCCTGTGTCGTTCCTCCACGAAGAAGGGGAGCAACAGGGCACCAGTTAAATTCCTAGCTACTCCACTTCCCATCCAGCTAACTGCTAATGGCCTGGGAAAGCAGTGGAAGATGGCCCAAGTGCTTGGGATCCTGCTTCTGACTCCTGGCTTCAGCTTGCTTGCAACCAATTGGTGATTGAGTCAGTAGATGGAAGATTTTCTCTCTCTCTTTCTCTCTGTAACTCTGCCTTTCAAACAAATAAATAAGTCTTTATAAAAAAATAAAAAACACATGTGATCACTAATGACATCTTTGCTAGACCACAGCAGGCACAGAGCTATGGTGAAAAGTTACCAACTTGTACAAGTGTCCCCACAGGAAGCCTCTATGTTGAGACTGCAAGGCTTGATTGTAAACAATAGACTCATTGGTTCTTTTTTGTTTGTTTGTTTATATTTATATTTTATTTTATTTAATGAACATAAATTTCCAAAGTACAGCTTATGGATTACAATAGCTTCCCCCCCATAACTTCCCTCCCACCCACAACACTCCCCTCTCCCACTCCCTCTCCCCTTCCATTCACATCAAGATTAATTTTCAATTATCTTTATATACAGAAGATCAATTTAGCATATATTAAGTAAAGATTTCAACAGTTTGCATCCACACAGAAACACAAAGTGTAAAATACTATTTGAGTACTAGTTATAGCATTAATTAAACACCTAAGAGTAACTTGTATTAATTACAGAGTTCAACCAATAGTTTTAAGTAGAACATAAAAAATACTAAAAGGTGTGGGGAGCAACTCGGACTAGACTAAGTTACTGGAATTAAGACTTATTCTATGCATCTGCTCTCCCACAATATGGCGCTGAGAAGGGAGAAACAGCTTCTACACAGCTGCCTCCAGTTCAACCAATAAACTGTAGGACTTACTCCTGATTGGAGGAGAGCAGCGTACTCGGCGTGTGGGTAGCAGAGTTGGGATTGGTGGAAGAGGACTATAAAGGAGGAGAGAGACAACATGCACCAGGAACATCTATCTGAAGGAACACCTGTGCAGCCCCTGAGAGAGCCGGCCGGCGGTGTGCCGCTCCCCCGCGGAAGTGGGGAAAGTGGCTAGGGGGAACCGCCCTTCCACAGAGGTGGAAGGGACGGTAGCCAACCCGGGAAGAACCAGCAGCAAACCCGGGGAGGGCCGAGCAGACAAAAGAACAACGCAGGGTCCTGTGTCGTTCCTCCACGAAGATGGGGAGCGACAAAAAGGGTAAAGTATTAAGTTCTTTTTTTTTCTTTTTCTTTTTTTTGTTTGTTATATAGTTTTTTTATTTAATAAAAGTGCAACTTTTGTATTGTTGTGGCTTCCCCCCCAACCTCCCTCCCTCCCGTGGCCCTCCCCTCTCCCACTCCCTCTCCCATCCCACCCTTCATCGAGTTTCATTTTCAATTACCTTCATATACTGAAGATCAACTTAGTATATACTAAGCAAGGATTTTAACAGGCTGCCCTCACACAACCGCACAAGGTATAGGGTATTGTTTGACTAGTAGTGTTGTTTTTTAAGTTTCATAGTAGAACACATTAAGGACAGAGATCCTACGTGGGGAGCATGTACCCAGTGACTCCCGTTGTTGATTTAACAATTGGCACTCTTATTTATGACGTCAGCAATCACCCGAGACTCTTGCTATGAGCTGTCTAGGCTATGGAAGCCCCTTGAGTTCACCAACTCTGAACTTGTTTAGTCAAGGCCGTATCACAGTGGAGGTTCCTTCCTCCCTTCAGAGAAAGGCGCCTCCCTCCTTGATAGCCTATTCCTTCTGCTGGGGTCTTGTTCACCAGGATCTTTCATTTAGGTTGTTTTTGCCACCGTGTCATGGCTTTCCATGCCTGTGAGACTCTCAGACTCATTGGTTATTTATCACAGATGAACTTTTCATCAGGGCCCATTGACTGTCCATTCTTATAGTCAGGCAGCTACCTTTGTCATAACCATTGTGTCTTTGCTTTTCTTTTTAAGATTTATTTATGTATTTATTTTAAAGGCAGAGCAACAGAAAGATAAGGAAAGACAGAGAGAGAGAGAGGGAATCTTCCATCTGCTGGTTAACTTCCTAAATGGCCACAAAAGCCAGGTCTGGGCCAGGCCAAAGCCTGGAGCCAAGAACTCCATATCCAAGTCTCCCACGTGGGTGGCAGGGGCCCAAGTACTTCCTAGGAAACTTAGCAAGAAGCTTGATCAGAAGGGGAGCAGCTGGGACTCAAACCAGCACTCTGATATGGGATGCTAACATCATAAGTGGCAGCTTAACCTGCTGCGCCACAGTGCCAGTCCCACCACTATATCCTTGGATAAAGGTATTTCATACACCAGTGCATTTTTGAACCCAATGTTTCAAGGAATTCTCTGACAAACCCTTTGGAAAAGCAATAAAAATTTCTGAATTGAAAACATGTCCTTCAAATGCCTGTTTTATGAGTCTACTGTTTCATGTTACTAGGTTTGCTTAAAGTAGGGTTTGCATATTGGTTATAGCATTTTCTCACATCAGTATAACACCCATTACCATTTATTTCCTGTACTGGGACTGAGTAGACATGGGAAGGCAAAATGTCTACCAACACCTATTAAAGGGAAAGCAAGTAAGAATAAGCTCTGCCCCACTCCAGGTAACTCCCCGGGTAGACACTGGCAAGTACAGAGACAAGTGTGTTGTTGAAATGCACACTGGATTTGGATGGTCTGGCTTTGAACCCCAGTTCTACTACTAACTGGGATGAAGTCTCTAAACTTCAGATCCTACTCATGTAAAATAGGGACAATAATATAACTCCTTCTACCCAGTCAGGGTGAAGACTTTAGTTAGTAAGATAATGAATGCTGGGGCCAGCGTTACAACCTAGAGGGTTAAGACACAGCCTGTGACACCAGCATCCCATACCGACTGGAGTCCTGTGTGCTCCTTTTTTGATCCAGTTCCCTGCAAATTGCCTGAGAAAAGCAGCAGAAGACGGCTCAAGTACTTGATCCCCTACTACCCATGTGGAAGACCCAGCTTCTGGCAGTGGCCTGGCACAGAGCTGGCTGTGGTAGCCATCTGGGGAGTGAATAGTAAACGGAAGACTCTCTCTCTCTCTCTCTCTCTCTCTCTCTCTCTCTCTCTTTCTTTGTGTAACTCTGACTTTAAAAATAAATAAATCTTTAAAAAATAAAGATAAACACTGAATAAGTGTTAGCTACCATTACAAGCATAAAAACTTTCCAATTTTTAAAAAATATAGAAATGCTCAGAAATCACTCCAGTGGGACGTAAGAGGCCCCTCTCCCTTCCTAGCTGCAGAGAAAACGTTGGAATCACAAGTTTCTGCCACTCAGAACCAATGTTGGCAGCTCTCTCACCGCCTCCTTCCTCCCTCCTCACTGGCTCCTGCCCACGCTGTGCCAAGCAGATCAGCAACAGGATATGGAGTCATCTTCCGTGGTCCCAGCTGGCTTTGATTGTGCTGTGATGACTTGGCTGTTACAGGGGCTAGACTGAAAGCGTATCTCAATCTCACCTCTTGGATGCAGTGTTGTTTGTATTTGCCCAAAACTTTCTTCGCCTTGGGTCATTTAAAGATCATGCCAAAATCCCTGTTTCTTTCATCTGGAAAAAGTCTTTCTTATGAATATCTGAGAGCAGTTATTCTCGCCTTCATTTTGTAGATCTGGAAGGGAGTTTTATAGCTTCACAGCCGGAGTCTACATAGAGCAAAGTGATCCTTCCAACATCTAAGCCAGCTCAAGTCACTGCACTGCTTCAAACCACAAACTGCCTTCATCTCAAAGTGGAAGCCAATGTCCTCAGATGGCTTACAAGGTACTGCAGTCTCCACTTATTTCCACAACCTCTTCTTCCATCCCCCCCACCCCTTGCTTCCTTACTAACCTTTGAAACTCCAATTATGCTCCTGCCTCAGGGTCTTTGCACTGGTATTCCCTCTTCATGAAAGCTCTTTGTCCCAGAAACTACACAGGTGACTTCTAACCTCAATTCAAATGTCACTCATCATCCTCCATAAAAATAGGACTCTTCTCATGCTCTTTATCTCCTTACTCTACAAGCATCAGTGTCTTACATATTGTATTTGTTTATAGATTTATTGGCCTTTGCTTTGTAGTCCATTGTAACACCAGCATCTGCCCCCCTGAAGGTACTTAACAGGGGTTCAATAAACATTTATTGAATGTTGAAGTAACAGACCTCTACGGGATTTGGCACCAATTAGGCCTCTTGTTGTGTCTGCAGATTTACCTATCAAATTGGCACATTGCTAATATCCTTTTCATTATTTGATTATCATTCTTAACTTCCTAATATGTCCTAAGATTTTCTTATGTGCTTCTCATCCATGACTCCAGATTCCCATTCTCACCAATATTCTGTGATTCTTTATGTCATTATCTACTCGTGCTGTTTTTCACAAAAATCTATAGAATATTGTTTAACAAAGAACACAACACAGCAGCACACTTCAGAAATGCTACCATATATGAAAATGTACAAAGTTGAGCTTAAGGGAAAAAATGCTTCTCCATTAAACTTAGCACAGGGCCCCTTCTTCATGGAGTTTCACAACCATCCCTCTTGGTAGCCATAGGTGTATATCCTCTGGAAAAATCTGGGCCCCCATAAGTGGTGACCCAGTCTGTCTTTGGATTTGGCCCCTGTGTTTTGATGATGCTCTGGCACTAGGGGTAAGATGCGCTTGTAGCAAGATACAATATCTGTGCACATATGATGAACATGCTGGTGTGAAGCCAGGAGGCTGGATGTTTGAGTTCTGTCTTGCTTTCCTGTTCCTACTGAAAAGCACTGACAAAGCAGAAAGCAGGGGCTCTTCCAGAATTTAAATTTCTATGACAGAGATATGGAGGGAAAAGGATGGAACCATCAACAAAGTTCCTGTGTTAAGGGGAAGAACACTGAGCAAAAGAAAGTGGCCCTTAGCATACTTTCAAACAATAATAACATTTATCAGTAAGAATGCCAAAGAGAACAGGGAAATCTGGAAGAAAGGAAACAGCAAAGAATTAACTTTGATTTTATGATCTTACTTCATGAACATGCTCAAAATTCTCTGTCAGCTCCTCATTTCCCTGTGTCTTCTACTTTTTTTTTTTTTTTTTTTTTGCCACGATTGCCTTGCCTTTCTAGAGCTACCTATGCCTTGAGGAAGAGGTTAAAAAAAGAGAAAGATGTTAATTCTTCAGTCCAGGGTCTCCCTGCCTGGCTTCAATACCTGACTCCACCACCCAGCAGCCATGCCTCCAGGGAAAGCTGCTGATCTGTCAGACAGCCCTCCTACCAGCAGCATCATCCACTTCTTAGAAGGATGATGTGAGTGAGCAAATACAAAGCACTTAGAACAATGCTCCACATGCCAAAAGTAGTCCATAAATGGCATCTGGTATTCCCAGCCACTTAGGAATTTCTCCACTTTTTTCTCACAAACTCAAAGTCAATAACTTGATATCAGTATTGGCTTTAAAGGAACTAAAGAATTCTCTCCTCTAACTCCAGTTCTGCAGCCCTAACCCAGAGGGAGAGCCACCGACTTCTCTGTAGATTTGTGGTGGCTCTGCTCCCCAGAAGTCCTCTGCCTATCGCAACCATCTTACCAGGGCCAACCTATCCTCCTCCAGGTCAGGTTTCTGTGCAGGGTGGCACACTACTTAGAATTCTGACTAAGAGTCGGTGTTGACAGTGGCGAAACCTGAGGATGTTTCTCGAGTTGACTTCCTAATTGAATTTTTTTTCTCCCCACATAGTATGTGCAGCTAAGATTCAGTTGTAACACCCTAAAACAGCTGCAGCTACCAAGGACCTTATACATAAAGACAAGACACAAACTTGTGGAAAGAAACTGTGCAGCAGAGGAAATCCGGGCTCAGTTCCTACATAATATTTTTCCCCTGAGCCAGTTGGCCCTGAGTAGAATGAACAAGACAAGGGAACACTGCAGGTCAGGGGTGGGGAGGGGATGCAGCTTTTGTTCCTGAAAGAGAAGAAGGTCAGGGCCAGCCCCTGCACCTGCAGATGCTGATGGCCTCCAGTCCAGGTGGCCACAGAAGTGACAGCCATGGCAAACACCTGCACAGCCAGTGTCACTCTAGCTCTGTCACAGAGCAAGATGATATGCTTGTACAAATCATAAACAAGACTGCAGAGATTACTGCAAAATGCAGAGTCTGCATGAAGGGTTATATCACAAGAATAATCTAGTACCGTACAACTAGGTTCACACTACCACTGGGGATGAAGATGCAAGCAAATCCAGGCAATGTCTGCTCAACAGGAGAGGAGAGGAAAGAAAGCTGTCAACCCCCTGTCAACTTCTTTACATAAGGATCTGTTACTCTCAAGCTACCACCTAGCTTTTGTGGGAATGGGAAGGGAAATTTATTAAGTAAAGTTACATGCCAGGATACACATAAATTATTCAGTCATCAGTCATACGATTAGCTATCACTATTTCCACTGTAGAGATGAAGACTGTAAACTGGTACTTATCTGACCTGTTCAAGGACATTGCATGGATATTTGACAAAATGGGCATGGACATCCATCCAGGGAGTGACCACAGCACTCACTGGGGACATGAAGCCCCTCTGGGAGGCTCAGTGCCACATCAGTTTTCATGAGCTAGGTAGAATTTTAGCCCCATTGAGGATCTTCATTGGCCTAATCTGCAAAATCTGTGAATATGTGATACTACACGGCAAAGGGAGACCAAATGATGGAAGAGGAAATTAAATGTGATTATGCGGGGCCAGCGCTGTGGTATAGCAGGTAAAGCCTCTGCCTACAGTGTCAGCATCCCATATGGGTGCCGGTTTGAGTCCTGGCTATTCCACTTCTGATTCAGCTCTCTGCTATGGCCTGGGAAAGCAGTAGAAGATGACCCAAGTCCTGGGGCCCCTGCAATCGCATGGGAAGACCCAGAGGAAGCTCCTGGCTCCTGGCTTCGGATCAGTGCAGTTCTGGCCATTGAGGCCAACTGGGGAGTGAACCAGCACATGGAAGACCTCTCTCTCTCACTCTCTCTCTCTGCTTTTCCTTCTCTCTCTATGTAACTCTGACTTTCAAATAAATAAATAAATCTTTAAAAATATAAAAATAAATGTGGCTATGTGTATGGGCCCATGCACCCCAAGGTCTCTACAAGGGAAAGAGGCAGCAGGAGGGCCATAACTGCAGGAGATGTGGTGATGGAAGCAGAGAGATTAAGGATGCTCCACTGTTGTCTTGGAAGATGGAGGACGAGGCCATCGACCACAGAATTCAGAGACCCTAGAAGGGGGCAAATCCAATGAAACAGATGCCCCCTACAGGAGCCAGAAGCAACGCTGCCAATGGGAACTGGGCAGGAAGAAGCATCTTCCAACTCCTTGTCCCTAGAACCAGAAGCTAATACATTCGCTTGTTTTAAGCCACTAAGTGTGTTACAACAGCAATGAGAAATGAACAGAACTCATTGATACATTTTGATTTACATCAAGAGTGGGCAAACATGTTCTGTAAAGGGCTGGACAGTATGTATTTTAGGTTTTGTGGGCCAAGAAGCCACACAACCTGCTACTATAACACAAAAGCATCCACAGATGAGGTGGCTGGGTTTGTTGATGAACAAAACAGGCTGAGCAGGGCAGAAGGAGCAGCACACACAGGAGGAAACTAAGAATTTGACCTCCTGAAATCCTGCACCACTTTGAAGGGCATTATTATACTGTCCTGCAGTTGTATAAAACGGAGGGTAAGCTTCATCCTTCCGGAATCTGGCATCTCTGGGAATCACAGTGTGATAGGATTTTTTTTTAACAACAAAAGCACTAATTTAAGAGTCAGAAGAATCTGGTTCCAGTCCTGGTTCTGTTGTGTCCTGTATGACCTTGGGAAGAACATTTTCATCCCACAGGCCTCAGCTTTCTCACCCAGAAAACGTAGCCACAAAGCTCCGAAGTGCTCTGTAAGGTGTCTTTCTGCTTTCTTTTTCTCGTGATTTCTTTTTTTTTAAGATTTATTTATTTATTTATTTGAAAGTCAGAGTTACATAGAGAGAAGGAGAGGCAGAGAGAGAGAGAGAGAGAGAGAGAGGTCTCCCATCTGCTGGTTCACTCCCCAAATGACCGCAACAGCCAGAGCGAGCTGTGCCAATCTGAAACCAGGAGCCAGGAGCTTCTTCTAGGTCTCCTACGCAGGTGCAGGGGCCCAAGGACTTGGGTCATCTTCTACTGCTTTCCCAGGCCACAGCAGAGAGCTGGGTTCACATGATTTCTTTTTTTTGTTTGTTTGTTTTTTTTTTGTTTTTTTTTTTTGTTTTTTTTGTTTTTTGTTTTTTTTTTTTTTTTTGACAGGCCATCACTGATTGAGGCAGATAAAACCCAGGAATGATGAGCAACTTCAGGATGGTCGTGGTATTCTTCCATGTGAAATTCCAGGGCTATTCATCACTGTCACAGAAACAGCACAGATCTTCCTGAAGCACGCAGCTCCTTCAAGCTGTCTGACCACAATTAAACTTACAGCATTTAAGGTGAAAGAATGCCTGAAGGCACAGAAAGAGAAATGCCACATGTTCCCATTCATGGGCTGAAGTTTAAAAAGCTAATCTTGTGGAAGTAGAGAGTGGGGCAATGGTTACCAAGAGCCCAGGGAAGGGTGTGGGGAGCAAGGAGAGATGATGGTTCACAGGTGCAGGGGTGCAGCTGGATGGGAGGAATCACTTCTGTTCCAGGCACAGTAGGATCACCAGGCTGACAACACTCAACTGTGTATTTCAAAGCAGCTGGTAGAGAGGATTGTGCACGTTCCCACCACAAAGAAATGACAGACATCTGAAGGGACAGATGTGCCAGTTATCTTGATGGGATCATTACATGTTGTATGCATGTCTTGCAATGTCACACGATCCCATAAATATGTAAAATTACTATCTGCCAATTGAAAATGGTGCCTGAAGTAGACACCGAAAGGAAGCAGGAGCCTGGAGACGCTGGAATTCAGAAAATAAACTTCAGTGCATTCATTGAAATAAATCACATGGACAGACAAGGGAGCAGCCCCCGTGTGCAGCTGTTTAGGAAGCTGGGTCTCAAGCATGTGGGGCTAGAGAGAGAGCATTCCTGGGGAAAGGGCACAGCCTGAATCACTTTGCACCAAGCAGTCTGGGGCTGGAGGAAGGGGAAGGTGATGGAGAATACAAATGCTTCCAGCATAGTTCTTGTTCAACCAAGAGAGTGGGGGGCCACCGTCCCCAGGACAGCAGAGCAAATCTTCCCAGAGCTGCAAAGCCTTTAAACTCTGCTGCCCAATGCTGTATGGCTTTACAAAATTAAATTTACAGTCATTCACAGCAAACAAAACTAAAACGAATGTTCCTCAGGCTCACTAGCTGCACGGCAAGAGCTGCATGGTCACGTGTGGCAAGCAGCTGCCATCTGGGTCAGCGCAGAGAGAGAATCCAGCATTGCAGAAAGTTCCATCATCCTGTGCGGGCCCAATAGGGCAGCCACTACCCACAGTGTGCTCTTTAAATTAAATAACTGAAACCAAGAATTCTGCTCCCCAAACACACTAGCCACCTTTCACTAAAGTTCCATGTGACTAGTAACTACCATTGGAACAGCATGGGCAGAGAACATTTCCTTCATTCCAGAAATTTCCACCAATCAGCACTGCCTGTTATATATTTTCCTAGATTTGCTCCTGGATCATTTGAATGGATTTCAGAGTCCAGCACTGTGACCCTCTCAGAAAGGGAACATGGCTGGATGTGGCCAGATTCACTGTGATTCACCCAACACTGACATCAAGGGTCCCCCCCGCCCCCCCCCCCCCCCCCCCCGCCATGCACACAGACCCCCTCCCTGCTGCTTTCCTTGTCACTCCAGTTCTAGCAGTCACTCTCCCAGCTGCAGCAGCGCATGACAGGCCCTTCCTGGCTCAGGTTTCAGATGCGGTTTCCTCTTGAAAAAGGAGCAGAGGCCAGTCCCTGACTCCCTTCTCACTGCTGCAGCTGGCTTACCCACCTTGAAGCTCTGCACCACAGGAATTCCCCCAGCGCGAGCACGGGGGAGGAAGTGGAGTAAAAGAGATGTACCATGGCCTCAGATGAACTACCAGTCACGCGTCAGTGCCCTCTTTCATGATGAAGAGGTGGCCTTCAGGGCCGATGAGGGAGGGAGAGATGCTCAGGTATCACCTGAGCCCACATGGCCTGTCCTCCACACACACTGACATCCAAAATGCAGTGCAGTCCTAGGAACAGATGGCCTGATTCTCCACAAACTCCATCCCCCGTAGCCACCAAGGTTGTACTCAGCCTGTCACTCCACCGTGCGATTACTTTGGGAGTTGGATTACAGAAAAGTATGATTCCCCTCACTGGCTTGCCATCCTCTGCTGTTTGAGAAACGCTGCCTTCAAGTCAGTTGTTTGGATTAAATCTTGAGGCAGTGGAAGAATCCTGTCCTGGAAAAAGCTCCAATTTCACTTCACAGGTTTTCACATTTAGCTCGGCTCTATTTATCACATTTGTTGAGAGTCTTAGTGGGATTTGAGGAAGTACATGAGCAGCCAGGGAATGTCAGCAATGCATTTGCACGTAGGCCACAAGTCTGTGAGGCCTGGGTAGGAGGACCCTTGGCCGGATTCCATTATGGTCCAAATTGCCATCAAAAATGGGATGTGGGAATCCCCATGTCATTCCCGCAACTAAGTTCTCAAGGCTCAGCCTGACACAGCAGAGGTGAGTTTCATTTTTGTTCATTCAAAGCACCAGGGATCAACACAGATCTGCCATATCACTCTCACCCAGCCCATGTTCAGATACGGAGTACACGTGAAAGAGAACACACGTGCTATGTTCCATCTCTCTTCCTCTCTGTCTCACACCACCCAGGGTGCAGACTCACTCTGTGTTGGATTTATGCAGTTTGTCACTTACTCAGCCTTTTCCTCCCACAATTAGAGGATCAACTTCCTCTCCATCTATTGTGTGGTTCTAGAGAATGGGTCAAGTTTCTCTCTGTTGCCAAGTTTCAGAAGCGTGGGTGGTAGAAGTAATATATGCAGCATTTCTGTCGCGGCAGTGAGTGTAATTTTTCTATTTAAAGCCAACTCTTGTCTTTTGATACAGCCTCAAGAGCCCAAACACTGAAAGCCGTCACAGCCTCCAGTTCTGCCTTTTCCCTGGAATAGGATCTTTGTGTCCCCTCCCAAGTTTGGTGAACTTGAGCAGCAGGGTCAGAATACCCTGTTACAGTCATCCGAGAACAGGAACAATCCTGGTGCTGAAAGCACACCTGCTTTCTTTAGAAGAACAGTGACTAGAAGACAGCATGGAAAAAAGTATACCTCTAACTTCAGGGGAGGCACATCATGTGCAGCAACTCAATCACGAATGTGTGTGCTTTTGTTTTGCTTTGTTTTTTTGCCAGGCAGAGTTAGACAGTGAGAGAGAGACAGAGAGAAAGGTCTTCCTTCCGTTGGTTCACTCCCCTAATGGCCACTGCGGCCGGCACCACGCCGATCTGAAGCCAGGAGCCAGGTGCTTCCTCCTGGTCTCCCATACGGGTGCAGGAACCCAAGCACTTGGGCCATCCTCCATTGCTCTCTGCCACAGCAGAGAGCTAGACTGGAAGAGGAGCAACTGGGACTAGTACACAGCGCCCCAACCGGGACTAGAACCCAGGGTTATGGCGCCGCAGGTGGAGGATTAGCCAAGTGAGCCATTGTGCCAGCCCATGAATGTGTTTTTAATGAAGACAATGAAAGAATCCAGGATTAGGAGAGTTGGTGTTAAATCAGAAGTAGGGTTCACTTTAAGACTCTGGGATTTTAGAATTTATTATATGTCTAAATTGAGTAACAGTATGGACTCACTTAAAGTCAAAAGGAAGATGAGGACCTAATGTTTTTAAGTGCTTGTGAACATTATATATTCAGTGATAGTCACTCCTAAGAGAAATAAGCTATTGCCTGTGAGTTGCTCTATGTCCCCATTGATCAATGACTATGGAGAAATCACGGATCCTCTTCTGAATGAGGTCCAGTAACTTTTTTTTTAAGCTTTGTTCTTTATTTGAAAGGAAGAGTTACAGAGAGAGCAAGGAAGAGACAGAGAGAGAGAGAGAGAGGCAGAGAGAGAGAGAGCTTTCATCTGCTGCTATACTCCCCAACTGGACCCAGTGGTCAGGGCTGGATCAGGCTGAAGGAACAAGCCAGGAGCTTCATCCTGGTCTCCCACATGGGTCACAGGTACCCAAGCACTTTGGCCATCTTCTACTGCTTTCTTAGGCACAATAATAGGGAGGGGGATCAGAAGTGGAGTAGCCAGGACATGAACCGGTGCCCATATGGGACACCAGCACTGCAGGCAGCCGCTTAACCTGCTGCACCACAGCACCAGCCACCGTAACTTTTTCTAAGGGGTGCTGTCAGCCTTGCAGTGATATGACTCACGGTAAACCTGTATCCATAACTTGAAGTGGAAAATTCAAAGATCAGGGATCTTATGTGAAAGAACAAATACTGTTCACAATCCAACCTAGATTCCCTGTTTTTTTTGTATTTAGTTTTTTCCTCCCTGGTGATTAGAGCCACACATTCTTCATCCATATAAATCCTAAACTTCACCCTACCTTCTCTCCTTCATTCTTTTTTTATTTAAGATTTATTTATTTGTTTGAAAGGCATGGTTACAAGAGAGGAAGAGACACAGATCTTCCATCTGCTGATTCCCTCCCTAGATGGCCACAACAGCTAGATCTGAGCCAGACTGAAGCCAGAAGCCAGGAACTCCTCTGAATCTCCCATATGAGTGGTAGGGACCCAAAAACTTGGGATATTTTCCACTGCTTTCCCAGACACATTAGCAGAGAACTGGATTGGAAGCTGAGTAGCCCAGAATGGAATCAGTGCCCCAGTGAGAGATACCAGTTCAACCCACAGGACCACAATGCTTGCCCCTTTCTCATTCATTTTTCCCTCCCTCTTTTCCTAACCCACCTCTCCCACTTCTCACCTTAAACCTCCTGTCATGATTAAACATCCCAGTTAAAGGCCAGGGCCTAAGAAAGTCACATATTGTCCAACTACACAAAAAAATCAGAGCCATGTTCTGGGCCAAGTCAAGGTTTGAGGGGCCCCACTAGTGCATGAAACATGTGGCAAGCTCTTCAGAACATGACTGTCAGTGTGAGACGCCAGAACATACCCCATGCACTTGCTTCTCACCTTTGACCTCAAACCTTAGCGCCATCCGTTGCAGTGTTTTCACTGGAGTGATTTAAATACAAGCCTCCTGACTTTGTTCCTGTGTGAAAAGAGGACAAAAACCAGTTTCAGATCCCAGAGGTACCCACCGCCACCTGACTTGTTTCCATTTTTAAGATCAGCCTGAAATGCTAGACATTGGGTCCAAAAATCAGGTGTGGAGAGCCAAAGGAACTGGTCTCCAGGGGATGGTTTTCAGGTCAAATATTATGCCTACCCCAGAAAATGTGAGCTCCTATGCTAACAGATGCACCCTGGGAGTAGAAGTGAGGGCAGAGGGCAAGGTCTCCATTGTAATTCAGTTGGGATTTGGTCCCAGCCCCTGCTTTTTGAATGAGACGGCCTTTCCATCACCTACTCACACCAAGGACAGACCCCACAGTGCATGTAAAGATAGTTCCCTCACCTGAACCCCCTACTGTGGTGGGTGGACAAACTCGGGTGGTGGAAGTGTTCATCAGGAGAGCTTGCATCTGCACAGTGCACAACTTCAAAGGACTCCCAGATGTGATCTCCTTGGGCATTTACAAGATCCTGTGGCCTCCTGACAGCACAGAGAACTAGACACAAGGCAGTGATATCCTCCAGGTCATAGGGGCGGCTCTGGGATCACACTGAACTGAATTCAAATCCTGGCTCCACTATTTATTAGCTGTGTGGCATTGAGTTTATCATTTCACATCTGTTAGCCTCAGCTTCTTCATGTTAAGCTGGAGAAAATGATGTTAGCTACTTCACCGAGTTGTTCTGGGGTTCAGGGAGCCCTTGATTTTAAGAAGCCACATGCAGCATTTAATACAACACCTGACAACACTTGCAGAGTATTTAGTAGGTGTCAGCTATTATTAGTAGTAGTAAATATGTTTAGCTCACAAAAGGAGCCATTGCAAAAGAATACCTAATATTAAAAGTTAATCTTGGGGCCCATGCCGCAGCTCAATAGGCTAATCCTCCGCTTTGCGGCGCCGGCACAGTGTGTTCTAGTCCTAATCGGGCGCCGGATTCTGTCCCGGTTGCCCCTCTTCCAGTCCAGCTCTCTGCTGTGGCCCGGGAGTGCAGTGGAGGATGGCCCAGGTCTTGGGCACTGCACCCTCATGGGAGACCAGGAAAAGTTGCCTAGCTCCTGACTTCGGATTGGCACGGTGCGCCGGCCGTAGCATGCCGGCCACAGCCATTGGGAGGTGAACCAACAGAAAAGGAAGACCTTTCTCTCTGTCTCTCGCTCACTGTCCACTCTGCCTCTCAAAAAAAAAAAAAAAAAAAAAAAGTTAATCTGTCACAGGGCAGCATGTACGTGAGAGGGACAGAGGGAGATAACTTGGATAAGAAAATATAAAATAAGTATTCAGGATATGTATACATTTTATTGTATGCTCTTATAAAAAATGCTTGCTTGACTGTTAAAAAGTTTCTCTTCTATATTGGTTGACTGGCAAGGACAAACATGTGAGTTGACACTGGAATCTGAAGATGCAGAACTTAGCACTTGAAGGCAGTAATTTATGAGCCAAGGATGCTCTGAAATGGTCCCCAACTGGGCTCAGCACTGTGGATGGATTTTAAACATAGTTTAAAACTATGCATGACATTTATACAGCATTTAAAAAAAAATAGTTGCAGTGTTGCTATTTCAGTTTTGGATATACATTACTGTGGGGAGCAATCCGGACTAGACTGAGTTACTGGAATTAAGACTTATTCTATGCATCTGCTCTCCCACAATATGGCGCTGGGAGAGAAGTAAACAGCTTCCGCACAGCTGCCTCCAGTTCAACCAATAAACTGTAGGACTTGCTACTGATTGGAGGAGAGCAGCGTACTCGGCGTGTGGGCAGCTGAGTTGGGATTGGCGGAGGAGGACTATAAAGGAGGAGAGAGACGGCATTCACCAGGAACATCTATGGGGAACATCTAAGGGGAACACCTGTGCAGCCCCCGAGAGAGCCGGCCGGCGGTGTGCCGCTCCCCTGCGGAAGTGGGGAATGTGGCCAGGGGGAACTACCCTTCCACGGAGGTGGAAGGGATAGTAGCCAACCCGGGAAGAACCAGCAGCAAACCCGGGGAGGGCCGAGCAGACGAAAGAACAGCGCAGGGTCCTGTGTTGCTCCTCCATGAAGAGGGGGAGCGACACATTACTCAAAAATACAAATTATTTTTATTGTGTTTGTTTTGTGGAGTTCATCATTCCCTGCATTTCCTAGAGAATCAGCTATTGTGACCACATTATCTTGCTATACATGCCTCTTTATTCTGCTTTACTAACTTGCCTGGCTTAGAAGTATAAAATAAGCTTTACCTCCTCTTGAAAATGAACTTTATAGATAAAATAAAAAATTTAGAATTATACTTTTAAGTTTATCCACAAGTTAAAACATAGTCCGTGATTTTGATTCATGTCTGTTTGGTTCAGAAGTATGGGACCAGCCTGAAATAGCATCTGTAGGTACACAGCTAATTTTATGCGCTCATCAACTCTCATATTATGCAGCAGAAACAAGCAAACAAACAAATCATGAGATTTGTTGTTGTTGTTGTTCTCCAAAAACAAAAAGTTTAGTCCTTGCTTCCTTTATAGGTCAATTATAAAGAGAGTTGGTTGTGACTCTGCTCCAGGTGTCTTTATTCTAGGATCAAACCCGTTTGGATCATGTTTATCTTGAGGAAGGAGAAAACAATGCCAGATCCCTCCAATGGTGGATCTATACAATGATTGATCCACACAATGATTCATGCCATCGCAGACCCATGCAATGACAGAACAATGCAACAATGCAACCATACAATGGTTCTTCAGTTTCTACCAGGAAGGGACACATCATAGTCCTACTGTTTCATAAAAGCAAGCCATGTTTTCTGTGTGCACCCATGCACATGTGTACGTGTGTGTCTCCCCTTCTCTAACTCTGCCTTTCAAATAGATAACTCTAATTTTTTAAAAGTAGCAAATTAATCTGTCACCTTCAATGTTGGCATTCCACTGGGTGCCAGTTCATATTCTGGCTGCTCCACTTCCAACCCAGCTCTCTTGAGTCCCTGCTACCCACTTGAGAGACCTGGATGGAGCTCCTGGTTCCTGGCTCCTGGCTTTGGCCTAGCCCAGCCCTGGCTGTTTTAGTCATTTGGAGAGTGAACCAGAAGATGGAAGATCTCTCTAACTCTGTCCTTCAAATAAATAAATCTTAAAAAGCAAGCAAACAAACAAACAAACAAAAAAAAAACCAAGGCATGTGCTTAAGCCTGACATCAGAGTAAGGGAAAGTAAATTTACCAATCAGAGAGAGTCGGGGAGAGAGGACAGGGCAAGCCACGTGGCGGGAGCAGGTTCATGCAATCCTTGCACCAGGGGCAGCCTGGTGAAAGAGAACACCACAGTCCACCACATTTTCAATTTTGGTTAACTTTGAATCAAATTCCTGTTTCATATTTTTTCTGGTATTTTAATGGTAGTCTCAAGATTTAGAGAACAGAGAAGAAAGATTTAAGATATGCCCCAAGATAGAATAGGATTGGCCAGCTCCAGCTTGTAGCCCATTTTGTATGGTCCATGAGATATGGTTTTTATATTTTTAAGGATTATTTAGAAAGAGAGAGAAGAAAAATAGTGACTAAGATCAACTGTGGCCCATATAGCCTCAAAAGCAGCTTGTGTGGTGATAAATTGGGTCTTTAATTTGGTGGGTGCTAAGCTGTATAGAATGACTCCTCTAGTATAGGGAGCCCAGACTCCTATGACTCTATCCAATCCTGTTCCTGGTGTTGAATTCACCACTCTGGATTCTAACTACATTTGTATGCCTCCATGTTCCGCAAAGCAGCTATGATGATTTCCTTGAGGGAGGAGAATGCAATGTCCCACACTTAGCCCATGGCTTGGACAACAGTGTTTTTTTTTTGTTTTTTTTGTTGTTGTTGTTGTTGTTTTTGTTTTTTTTTGTTTTTGTTTTTGTTTTTGTTTTTTTTTTTTTTTGTTTTTTTTGACAGGCAGAGTTAGTGAGAAAGAGAGACAGAGAGAAAGGTCTTCCTTTCCTTTGATTCACCTTCCAAATGGCTGCTACAGCCAGCCCACTGCGCTGATCCGAAGCCAGGAGCCAGGTGCTTCCTCCTGGTCTCCCATGCAGATGCAGGTCCCAAGCACTTGGGCCATCCTCCATTGCCTTCCTGGGCAACAGCAGAGAGCTGGACTAGAAGAGGAGCAACCGTGACAGAATCCAATGCCCCAACCAGGACTAGAACCCGGGGTGCCAGCGCCGCAGGCAGAGGATTAGCCAAGTGAGCTGCGGCGCTGGCCGGACAACAGTGTTTTTATAAATGTTCAATTGAGGGGCCAGCGCTGTAGTACAGAGAGTAAAGCTGCTACCTGAGGTGCTGGTGTCCATATGGGCACCAGTTCAAGTCCTGGTTGCCCCTTCTTCTGATCCAGCTCTCTGCTATGGCCTGGGAAAGCAGTAGAAGATGGCCCAAGTGCTTGGGCCCCTGCACCCACATGAGAGACCAGGAAGAAGCTCCTGGCTCCTGGCTTTGGATCAGCCCAGTTCTGGCTGTTGTGGCCATCTGGAGAGTGAACCAGAGAATGGAAGACCTCTCTGTCTCTCCCTCTGTCTATCTGTAACTCTACCTCTCAAGTAAATAAATAAATCTTTTAAAAATGTTTAGTTGAATTTAAACTACAGGCATGACAGAAACTTATGATATTGTATCAACTCTCAATTTCATCATGAATCCTTTGTTCTTAAATTCCTTGTCTGAATTTACTAATGTGAAAATGAAAATATAAATGTTTGTCACTTTAATTCTTCTTTAAGTGTTTACAGATGACAGAAGAAAGTCATGTGGACTCTAATGCATTTGCTGAAATCAATCAAAACAACAAAAAGACCAAAAGAGTGAGGAAATTCCATGTAAATTGAAATAAAGGCCTCTTCCTCAAATTAAAAATTATAAAGAACATCTGCTAAAAAAGTTTAAATTTATTGAAATAAGACAGCAATGGGAGGGTTGGTATAATTTTTAAGGAATAGGACAAGGGAACTGGTTGACTGGCTACAAAGAGATCACACGGAGACATTCTTTGAGTGATGAAACTATTCTTTACACTATGGTGCTGATAGACACATGATTCTATTCATTGGCCAAAACTCATGAAACTGCTAATGAAAAAGAATAAAGTTTAATGTACACAAATTTTTAAAAACCTAACCTGGGGGCAGGCATTTTGTATAGCAGTTAAGTTACCACTTGGGACACCCACACATCCTATATTGGAGTGCCTGGTTCCCAATCCTGGCTCCTCCACTTCTGATCCATCTTCCTGTTAATACACACCATGGGAGATAACAGATGATGGCTCAAGTACCTGAGTCCCTGCCACGCACCTGAGAGACCTGCATTGAGTTATGGGTTCTTGGCTTCAGTCTGATGCAGTCCTGTGTGGGTGTTTAGGGACTGAACCAGTGGGTGGAAGATACCTCTCTCTTCCCCTCCTCTCTCTCTCTCTCTAAGAAAAATTAAACAAAACCTGGATTTTGGGGAATGCCAGGATGAATTTCAGACTGTGACAATAAGCAAAGTTCAGTCTTCCACACCCTTTCCTGTCTCCATCACTCCACAGATGATTTTTTTTAAAAGATTTATTTATTTATTTGAAAGCCAGAGTTACAGAGAGGCAGAGAGAGAGAGAGAGAGAGAGAGGTCTTCCATCTGCTGGTTCACTCCCCAGTTGGCTACAAGGGTCAGAGCAGCACCAATCTGAAGCACTTGGGCCTTCTTCCAACTGCTTTCTCAGGCCGTACCAGAAAGCTGGATTGGAAGTGAAGCAGCTGGGACTGGAACTGGCGCCCATGTGGGATGCCAGCACTGCACGCATCCACTACGCCATAGCACCGATCCCACCACATCTGATTCTTTAGCAAAGAGAAAACTCACATTAAACTGCCTCTAAAGATAGGTCATACATATAAAGGCTCTTAGGATTTATCTGTTGATATATGAAAACTAGAAGACAAAAACAAAGGCATCCAGGCCAAAAACATTATAAGGAACATATGTAAGAAGAGGAATTAGTCCAAGAAAATAAGGGAAAATGGGGCTGATGTCATGGCGCAGTAGGTTAATCCTCCACCTGTGGCACCGTCATCCCATATGGGCACTGGTTGTAGTCCCTGCTGTTCCTCTTCTAATCCAGCTCTCTGCTATGGCCTGAGAAAGCAGTAGAGGATGGCCCAAGTGCTTGGGCCCCTGCAACTGCATGGGAGACTGGGAAGAAGCGCCTGGCTTCTGGCTTCGGATCGGCACAGCTGCAGCTGTTGCGGCCATTTGGGGAGTGAACCACCAGAAAGAAGACCTTTCTCTCTGTCTCTTCCTCTCACAGCCTATAACTCTACCTCTCAAATAAATAAATTAAAAAAAAGAAAGAAAGAAAGAAAATAAAGGAAAATGTCCCTAGTACAGTTTGGATATGGTTGGAGTTTTTCCTCCAAGGATTCTTGTGTTGGAAGCTTGATCCTAGGTGTAACAAGATTAACAGGTGGTGGGAACTTCTACAGGTGAGCTCCAGTGGGAAATCATTAGGGTATAGGAGGCATAGCCCTAGGAAGGAGTTGAGGTAGTTCTGCTAGAACCCTGATTAGTTCTCTAAGAGAGCTGCTATGAAAGAGTGAGCCATGCCCCTACCTTCTCTCTGGCTTCCTGTCTCACCAAGTGACCCCTTCCTCATGAGCACCCACCATCAGGATACAATCTACCATGAGGTCCTCACCAAAACCAAGCCAGTGCTGGTACAGTGCCATTGACCCTCCAGAATTAATAATCTTCTTATCTTTACAAAGCATGGAGCCTCAGGTATGTTGCTATAGTAATGGAAATAGGACAAATACAATCCCAAATTGTTTTTCAAAATCTCAAAGCAATTAAACATGATATGACTACTTTGTAAAGAGAGGTCATCCAAAATTTACAAAAATTTGAAATGAAGGTGGTGAGACTGCATTAAGTTGGCCATGTGTGAGAAAGAAATGCAAGAGAAAATGAAATCATGACAGAGATGAAAGGCACATGAGAAGCAAAAAACAACAAAACAGAGAGAATACACAAAAGTTAAGATAATCATGGACATGGAAGGAAAAGTTTGAAGAAATTACACACCTCATAAAGGAAAAGAACAGTGATGTAGAATAGTTAGAAAGAGAGGCCAGTGCTGTGGCACAGCAGGTTAAAGCCCCGGCCTGAAACCCCGGCATCCCAAATGGGCACCGGTTCTAGTCCTGGCTGCTCCTCTTCCAATCCAGCTCTCTGCTATAGCCTTGGAAAGCAGTGGAAGATGGCCCAAGTCCTTGGGCCCCTGCACTCACGTGGGAGACCTGGAAGAAACTCCAGGCTCCTGGCTTCAGTTCAGCGCAGCTCTGGCCATTGCAGCCATCTGGGGAGTGAACTAGCGGATAGAAGACCACGCTCTCTGTCTTTACCTCTCTCTCTGTAATTTTGTCTTTCAAATAAATAAAATAAATCTTTAAAAAATAAAAAAGAATAGTTAGAAAGAACATCAGCAATATAGAAAATAGGGAAAGGATATCCAATAATACATAATTGATGTCTTGAAGAGAATACAACAAATGGATCATAAAAGTAATATAATACTGGAGTTTAACCTCAGACATGCAGATGAAGAAGGCACACATGTCCCTGTGAAAACTTACACAGACCTACTTATTACTATATCTTATGATGGAAAACCCATGGAAGTTTAAGAAATAGAGAAATAATTCTTCAGGCATTTAGGTTCAAGAAGAAATTTAATTTACTTGAGAAAAAAATTACTTCAGCCTCAGACTTCTCAACAGTCAATACCAGAAACTCTTGTTTCATGTTTACAGAATTATGTGGAAAAGTGTCTCTCTGGAATCTTGGGTCCAGCTGAACTGTCCTTCAAGTATAAAAGCACATCCTTAGACATGCAAGAACCCAGAAAATACAGCACCTGTATATATGCCTTTTTCAACAAAAGGCACTTAAATATTTCAGGCAAATCATACAGACAAATCTAAGAGTGGAACTGCCAGTTACCGTGTGACTCTGGTCCAGTGACTTAATGTCTCTGTGCCTATTTTCTCATCTGTAAAGAGGAAATGATTATAGTATCTACTTCAGAGAATTGCTATGAGAATTAAATGAGACACTACAAGAAAGTGCTTGGTATAATGTTTGGTACTCAGTCAGCACTAAATAATCTTAACCATTTTTAAGATTTTTTTTTTATTTGAAAGTCAGAGAGACAAAAACAGATAACAGAGAGAGTGCTATGGTCTCCTATATGGGTGGCAGAGACCCAAGTTCTCAGGTGGGCCCATGCTGTCTCCCAGCATGTGTATTAGCAGGGCACTGGAATCAGAACAGGAGCCAGGACTTGAACCCAGGTACTCTGATATGACATGCAGAATTCTAAGCAACATCTTTTTTTTTTTTTTTTTTTTTTTTTTTTGACAGGCAGAGTGGACAGTGAGAGATAGACAGAGAGAAAGGTCTTCCTTTTGCCGTTAGTTCACCCTCCAATGGCCGCCGCAGCCGGTGCGCTGCGGCCGGCGCACCGCGCTGATCCGATGGCAGGAGCCAGGTACTTATCCTGGTCTCCCATGGGGTGCAGGGCCCAAGCACTTGGGCCATCCTCCACTGCACTCCTGGGCCACAGCAGAGAGCTGGCCTGGAAGAGGGGCAACCGGGACAGAATCCGGCGCCCCGACCGGGACTAGCACCCGGTGTGCCAGCGCCGCAAGGCGGAGGATTAGCCTAGTGAGCCGCGGCACCGGCCCTAAGCAACATCTTAAGCACTGTGCCAAATGTCCACCCCCTGTCGGGTTTTTCCAAGCATATGAGTCTCCAATACACGTTCTGAGCAGTACTCAGAAGCCATTGGAGTCAACTTAAGAGCTTTAAAAAGCAGCAATGTCAAGCCCATCCCTGGAAGTTCAGACTCCATTGGTAAGGGAAGGCAGGCAGGGTAAACCACAGTGAACATTGTCAGCATCGAAAAAGAGGCCTCTATGTGGAACCCTAATAAAATGGAGGCAGTAGCCTTGAGGGGAAAGCTCTCAAACGCACACACACCCATGGTAACTATTACAAGGACTCTGCAAGCCACAGCCTTGAACAAATGCCACTGCAACCTTGACAAAGAATACTTTTTTGAGAATATCTGCCCAGCAATTGCCCTGGGCTGACACCGCCCTCATGATTAACCCTTGTAGGCTCAGATAATTGTTCCCAAACCACTTATGTCACCTTCCTCATTTAACATTTATAAATTCACACCTGTTGCCTCTGTGAAGGTGCTCCAAATCCACAGGCCCCCCAGAGTACATCTTTCATTCCTCAAGTTTTGAGAACTGTTCTTTCCATTGTTATTTTACTTGACATGTGTGTTTTTTAAGTCTTTTTTTTTTTTTCCAAACATCTCTTTTTGGGGCCGGCACTGTGGTGCAGCAGGTTAATGCCCTGGCCTAAAGTGCCGGCATCCCATATGGGTGCCAGTTTGAGACCTGGCTGCTCCACTTCCGATCCAGCTCTCTGCTGTGGCCTGGGAAAGTGGTAGAAGATGGCCCAAGGCCTTGAGCCCCTGCACCAATGTGGGAGACCAGGAAGAAGCTCCTGGTTGCTGGCTTCAGATCGGCGCAGCTCCGGCTGTTGCAGCCAATTGGGGAGTGAACCAACAGATGGAAGACCTCTCTCTCTCTCTCTCTCTGTAACTCTGACTTTCAAATAAATAAATAAATCTTTTAAAAAAATCTCTTTCCTCATTTTTTTTACCTTTCTGGGATTCTTCATACTTACAATCAGTCCACAAACCTCATAATTTTTTATAATTCTTTGTTCTTTCCTACTTGATTTGTCTGTTGGTTTATTTTTGAAAGATATATTCATTTGAAAGGCAGAGTTACATAGAGAGGGAGAGAAAGAGAAATCTTCCATCTACTGGTTCACCCCTCCAGAATAGCTGCAACAGCCAGGGCTGGAGCAAGCCAAAGTCAGGAGCCTGGAGTCTCCTGGGTCTCCTAAGTGGGTGCAGGGACCCAGAGATTTGGGCCATCTTCCACTGTTTTCCCAAGTGCATTAGCAGGGAGCTGGATGAGAAATGGAGCATCCAGGTCTCGAACTGGTGCCCATATGGGATGCCAGCATCACCTCTGGCAGATTTACCCACTATGTCAAAATGCTGGCCCCACTTGGTTTTCTTCTTTTGGGATGAGAAGGTTTCTAAATACAACTTTACAATTTACAAAACCATTAATTCTGTAGATATTCCATCATGTCTCTTCTTTTATTGCAATATTATGCATTTACTGATATTTCTTTTTCCTAATATATTATTATGGGAGGTACAAACATGCAGAAAGATTGTCTTTAATTTTGCAGTGAACTCACCTATACTCCCAACCTAAATTCTGTCAGTAATATCATTCAAGATTTGCTTTATCATATGCCTGTCCCTTGAGCCATCTTGTTTTTTGGACATATTTCCAAGTAGATCACAGACATCAATATACCTCCCCTCTAGATTTCAGCATCAGATCAGTATCTTTTAACTCATTCTCCAAGCCATTCTTAAATACAACCCAGCTTGAAAACCACTGTGAACCTAAACAAACTGCTAGCTCACAGCTTCCTGGCTCATGGCACTCAAAGGATTTAAGAAACTTCTTTCTTCTACTTGCTCCTGAGAAATCCTCTCTAAAACCCTTGTGGAAAAAGCCAGACCAATGAGAAATAATGTCTAAATCCAACATGAAGCAAATACAAGTTGAGCAGATCAATATTAGGTTAAACTCCAGGAAAAGACAGAACAATGTCTTACACATCACTCACACTGGTAGTCAAAAGGGAAGGACATAATCACAAAGTTTCAACCCAGGATGTCTTTCAACGGATGGTCTTCCTGTGGGTAACGAGAAGGGTTCTTTTCCTTTCTATTTGACTTACTGTGGAGTAATGAGGATTCGCCCCACCAATCTTGGCAGTTGCCTTTAAATACTGCCACTGGGGTGGGCATTTCGCTCAGTCTACATTGATTGGAGTGCCTGGGTTCAAGCCCCAGCTGTGCTCCCAGCTTCCTGGAAATATGCACCCAGGGAGGTGCACTCCTATCATCCCTACTGCAGATACCTCTGGCCCTAGCATTTACCAAGGTCACAGATTTAGTGAGAGTAAGTAAGGCAATTTGAGGAACATTGACCCTCTCCCCAAGGGGGCTGATTGGGTACCCCAGGCACTTGTGAGGAAGGGATTGATTTCAAGATCTCAGTCCTTAGGTAAAACCTGGGTTTGCATGAGTTAACAGCATTCTAAAGTGCTTGCGCTTATCAATTTTATATCTAGAGTTCCTGCTGAGTGAAACTGTCTAATTATGCATACCCTTTGTTAACTGGCCCTAAATGTGTGACCTCCTAATAGGCTGAAAGAGAGCACACCTGAGACGCAAACTAGTTTGCTTATTGGATTCTAACTAATTTCTGAGACTAACTGCCTCATCTGTGCTCAACTTCATGTGAATTTGGCTAAAACTTTTGAGCATAAAGTGGATTTATTGTAAATACTACAGTACAGTGGAAGAGACAGCTTGGCTTCAACTATCTGCTCATTCCAAAATAAATGCTGTACTTTTCCTCTTTCACTAGGATGCTATTTGTTCTCATTTTTCTTTGATTTTTCCAATCAAATCATATAATAATGTATGCAAACTACTGAAATTTCTGTGACTTTAGAGATGAGAATAATCACTTTTCAAGAAGTTCAAAAATTCTCATGTGCATGTGCACCTCCATTCTCAACTAGTACATGTTCAGCAAATACTTTGAGTTTAAGCAAACACTGAGTGGGAAACACAACTCTGGCTTGTGGGCATATTTTTATTCTTTAGCAACCAACTCTACAAATTTCTGAACCAGATTTCTTCCCAATAGGCATATAAATAAACTTTGCTCTGCTTTGTGCCAAAGGAGGTGACAGGCAAGTCCACTTCTCACAGGATGTGTACTCACAGTGCTGGACCAAGGGTGCAGAGAACAATGGGAAAGCTGGAATTGGCTCTCCCCTCTGCTGCTGCCTCCTGGGTGTCTGATCTTTTGAACACCAAGGCCTGGATAGGCCAGTGGTGAGGAGAAACAGACTCCAGGATCCAAGCTGAGAGCCATGAATGCTCATGGACACATCAACCACCTCCCCAGCAACCACCACTCCCAAAAGGCACAGACCCCCAAGAGGAGGAGGTGCTGGGTTCAGGAACAATTAGGACAAGGAAATTGCAAAAGGAAAGAAAGGTAATCAGGAGAAAAACATGTGAGGCCCTCATAAGGTAGTAATTATTATCCTGGGCTTCTTGTTTTAATGAAAAATGCTAGCGTTGTCAACACCAATGTTGCAATAAAATTCCATGTGTTGAAGCCTGCAAAATGCAAACAAGAGTTCGCAGGCCTGAGGATTTAAGTTTTGTCAGCCTTCTGAGACAAACGTTCTGCTTTAAAACAAAGCTAAAATTCTCCCTTGATAGTTCAGTGCTTGCTGTTAGAAGACTTCTGCAGTGTGGCATCTTCTAGAAGCCTCAGGCTTTACCAGGGGATGACTCACTCTTAGCGAATACCATCTGACATTCATTTTCTTAATTGGATTCATTTTGCAAATAGGGATATGAAATATGGAAAGGGTTCAGATGGCTTCTTTGCAAATCAGAATCCAAGAAGAGCCCCCTATTCCTCTATCTATACTCTTCTCATATCTTCAGAGCTTGCCTCATTCTGACTTCTATTGAACGGATGAATCAAAATGTCCTTACAATCTAGGCAGGGGTATGTCTCTCAAAAGTTTCCTTCCATCAAACACAACCCCTGTCCTATTTTTTTGTACCTTATGAAACCCACATTTACCTATGAAATAGATTTTTTAAATTTAATGTTAACAATCATGTTACTGACACAATATGCCAAATAAACATAACCCAGGACGTTTTATCTTTGTGAAATAGGGAAGAACTGGGGCTGGCATTGTGGTGCAGCTGGTTAAGCCACCACCTGCAATGCTGGCATCCTATATGGGTGTTGGTTCAAGTCCCAATTGTTCCACTTCCAATCCAACTCCCTACTAATGTGCCTGGGAAAGCAGTGGAGGACGGCCTGAGGCATTGGGCCCCTACAACCATGAGGGAGACCCGGATGAAGCTCCTGGATCCTAGCTTTGGCCTTGCCCAGCCTTGGATGTTGGGGCCATCTGGGGAATGAACCAGCAGATAAAAGAGTCATTCTCTCTCCCTTCCTCCCTTCCTCCCTCCCCCCGCCCCATGTGTGTGGGTATGTGTGTGTATGTAACTCTTTCAAATAAATAAATAAATTTTTAAAGAAAAATAGGGAAGAATTTCTCACAAAGAACCAAATGTTAAAATGGGAGCCTAGTCCTGTATTTAGTTAGTCTAATGCCAAGGGGAGTTCAACAAAGAGTGTATCTTGAGCTGACAGCACCCAGAGAAATTTGAAAGCCAGGCTGAACTGGGAAGGAAACCTTGGTTTCCTCTCTCTGCTGATTAAGAGTCTAGCACTCTAGGGTGCAGCTCCAGACACGGAAGGAAGATCTTATCATGACCCGGGAAAATCTCCATTGTTCAGTGGTCCTCATTTCCTTAATGCTGGAAAGGAAAAGAAATAACATTTAAAGCTCATTCTAGCTTGTCAGCTGACTGGATTCAAGAGTTTACCTCTTTTTTTTTTTTTAAGATTTTATTTATTTATTTGAAAAGCAGAGTTACAGAGGGAAAGAGAGAGAGAGAGAGAGAGAGAGTCTTGCATCAGCTGGTTCACTCCCCAAATGGCCGCAACAGCGGGGGCTGGGCCAATCCAAATCCAGGAGCCTGGTGACTCCTCCAGGTCACCCACATGTGTGCAGGGGACCAAGGAGTTGGGTCATCTTCTACTACTTTCCAAGCCATAGCAGAGAGCTGGATCAGAAGTGGAGCAGCCAGGACTCGAACCAGCGCTCATATGGGATGATGCCAGCACTGCAGGCGCAACTTTACCTACTACACCACAGTGCCGGTCCCCAAAAGTTCACTTCTTACCAAGGACTGATGGCTGCCTGAGGTACCCCGAGGAGCCTGGGATACCACCAATAAAATTTCTCAGTAACCTACTGCCATTGGTTGTATCTGTATTCACAAGTTCTAAATTAGGGTAAGAACTATGCCATTTATTATTCTCTACCAATAAATTAGGCTCTACTATGTTAGGCAGAGCTTGGGTCACACAGTGTATTGAGATGTATATTACTGATTACCAAGTTTATTAGCTTATGAGAAAAAAATACAGCCTCTAAAATTTCCACTTTTTGGAGTCTGTTAATGTTTGCTTTGTGGCTAACTACATGATTGGATTAGGTAAACACCCACGTCATAAAAGAACATTTTTTCCACAGGACATGAACTCCTACATATAGGTCCTACTGGGAGTGATTATTATATGCTTCTAAATTTATTCTTTGTTATTTTTATCCACTTGGTTTATTAAATTTTGAAAGATGTATATTAAGCCTCCCAGAACAATTTTTCATTTTCAAGTTCTCTTCACGTATCTATGAGTTTCGTTTTATATATTCAGCTATTGTATTGTTTTTCCACAAGGGCACATGACTATAATAAATTCTTGTGATGTATATATTTTATAATAAAATAACATTATTCTTTGTAACATTATATATAGGATACCTTATATATACATATTATATATGCATGCTTTCATTGACTTTCACCTGACTTTACACCATTTCTTTCAAATGTATTTTCTATCAAATGTAGAAAGAACAATATCTTCTCTGAATCATTATGAACAAAACCTATATAAAGAGTTGGTAATATAATGATAATTAATAGTAAATTATTATTCTTTAAATCTATTTTTTCATTCTGATTATCCTTGTGTGATAAGCTGAAATGATTTTAAAATTAAATGAATTAAATGAATGACTTTTGCTTTTTTCTAGTCAATATTAGGAGGAACAGAGTAATAGAAAACTTGCCTACTACCCCGGGCCCTTCCTTACCAGCTGTTCCTCATCAAACAAGTTAGCTTGGAAAACAAGGAAGGTGTGTCTGGCCACTGCCTCTGGGCAGTCATTAATTTCATTTGGAGCCACATATCTAGTTAGCTGTATTGCTTTTCAGAAGGTGAGGAGTCATCACTTTAAATAAGGTAGAGAAAGAAGCCACACATTTAATTCTTTGGTGTCTTCTTAATGACTTCTTTTCTCTTGAGAGAACAGCTTGACTTTAGGTCCAAAAAGATTGACACAAACTCAGCATTTTTGTAAGTATTCAAAATGGGAAATTGAGAAAGAGTTTATAGTACTGGAAGCTGCAAGGAGTTCTTTCAGAGGATCCTGGGAAGTCAACGCTGCTTGACTTTCTGAGAAACTGGAGAATCAGCCGCTCTCCTGAGCAGCAGGGTCAGAAGAATTTTGTCAGTAGATAGGCATGTCCTCCTCCCTCCTTCAGGCCAAAACCTAGAAAAGTTAGTACACTATTTCCAGTACTCCAGTGCCCTAGAAATGGCGCTGTATGCATTTCTACCCATTGTATACTTAGGCAATCAAAGCCATTCTGTCAGTAAATGGCCCTTTATCATTTTTGTGACAGCTGGAAGGAAGTCTTTAGAAATTTCTCTAGAGGGTGCAGTGGGATGTCAAAGGAATTGCAACTTTTAGCAGGAATCTCAAAGGTGCCAAGTTCACACTTGGCTGAAAGATGTTTAATCCCTAATCAAGCAAAGGGAAACAGGATGGTCAGAGAGAAGGCAGAAGGCACTAGCGCTCAACATTTCTCCAAAAAGGGGAAACAGCTTTTTTTTTTTTTAACTGCCTACCAAATAGGAATGTTCTAGATATAAATCAGGTGAGGGGGTAGTGGGGTGACACACAGTAAGGCAAGTAATTTATGCTGAAGCAGTGATACAATTTTACATATCTATCCCCGAATGTAAACCTGTAGCAAGGGAAGAACTTCCAGAGATCCTCAGTACATCAAGAGGTTTCATTTGAGTACATGAAACTTCAGCTTTTAAAGGCAAAAACCAGGGAAGAGGCTGTAGTGCAGTAGATTAAGCTTCAGCCTGTGATGCCGGAATCCCAATTGGACAGTCAAGTCCTGGCTGCTTCACTTCTGATCCACCTCCCTGCTAACGGCCTAGGAAAGCAGTGGAACATAATAGCCCAGGTGCTTGGGCCCCTGCAACTATATGGAAGACCCTGAAGAAGCTTCTGCCTCCTGGTTTTGGTTCGGCCCAGCTCCTGCTGTTGCAGCCATTTGGGGAGTGAACCAACGGATAGAAACCCTCTCTCTCTCGCTCTCACTCTCTCTCCACACTTGATCTTAGCCAAAAGGCCTAGAAGCGATCACTCTCTCTCAATCTGTAACTCCACCTCTCAAATAAATAAATCTTATTTTTATTTATTTATTTTTTTGACAGGCAGAGTGGACAGTGAGAGAGAGAGAGACAGAGAGAAAGGTCTTCCTTTCCTGTTGGTTCACCCCTCGATGGCCGCTGCGGCCAGCGCGCTGTGGCCGGCGCACCGCACTGATCCGAAGCCAGCAGCCAGGTGCTTCTCCTGGTCTCCCATGGGGTGCAGGGCCCAAACACTTGGGCCATCCTCCATTGCACTCCCGGGCCACAGCAGAGAGCTGGACAGGAAGAGGAGGGACCAGGACAGAATCCAGTGCCCCAACCGGGACTAGCATCCGGTGTGCCGGCGCTGCAGGCGGAGGATTAGCCTATTGAGCCGTGGCGCCAGCCATAAATCTTATTTTTTAAAAAAAGGAAAGGGACCGGTGCTATGGTGCTACAGGTATGAGCCCTGGCCCACAGTGTCAGCATCCCATATGAGTGCTGGTTCAAGTCCCAACTACTCCGCTTCTGATCCAGCTCTCTGCTATGACCTGGGAAAGCAGTGGAAGAGGCCCAAGTCCTTGAGCCACTGCACCCATGTGGGAGACTCAGAAAAAGCTCCTGGCTCCTGGCTTCGGGTCAGCTCAGCTCTGGCCGTTGTGGTCATTTGGGGAGTGAACCAGTGGATGGAGGACCTTTTTCTCTCCCTCTCTGGCTCTACCTCTCTCTGTAACTCTTTCAGATAAATACAATAAATCTTTAAAAAAAAAAGTCAAATAAAAATACCTATCAACTCCTTTCCATCAATTTTTCTCTATATTTGATGTTCAGTCTGCTTCCAAAAGTACAAAACTATCATTTGTACACCCATGTGCTTACAGAAGCATTGTTCAGAATAATCAAAGGGTGGAAGTAAACCGAGTGTCAACAGGCAAATGGCTGGCACCGCGGCTCACTAGGCTAATCCTCCGCCTTGCAGCGCCGGCACACCGGGTTCTAGTCCTGGTCGGGGTGCCAGATTCTGTCCCGGTTGCCCCTCTTCCAGGCCAGCTCTCTGCTGTGGCCAGGAAGTGCAGTGGAGGATGGCCCAAGTCCTTGGGCCCTGCACCTCATGGGAGACCAGGATAAGTACCTGGCTCCTGCCATCAGATCAGCGTGGTGTGCTGGCCGCAGCGCGCCAGCCATGGCGGCCATTGGAGGGTGAACCAACAGCAAAAGGAAGACCTTTCTCTCTGTCTCTCTCTCTCACTGTCCACTCTGCCTGTCAAAAAAAAAAAAAAAAAAAAAAAAAAAAAAAAAAAAAAAAACAGGCAAATGGATCAGCAAATTGTACAATGAAATACCACTCAGCCTGAAAAGGGAAGTAAATTCTGATATATGCCACAACTCAGAAGAACCTTGAGGATATTAAGCTAAATGAAGTAAGACAATCACAAACAAATACTATGAGACACCCAGAAGAGTCAAGCCCATAGAAACAGTAGGTAGACTAGTAGGTAGACTAGTGGTGGACAAGGCTGGGAGTAGTGGAGAATGAGTTATTATTTAAGTGGTATAGTTTCAGGCTTGGAGCAAGAGTCCAGCTAGCATGCACTCCAGGAGGCAGCTGTGTGGACAAGTGCTTGGGTCCCTATCATCCCTGTGGGAGCCCCAGATGAGTTCCAAGCTCCAAGCTGCTACAGGCATTTGGGAAGTGAACCAGTGCATGGAGAATATCTCTCTTTGTCTTTTGTCAAATAAATAAACAAAAACATATTTTTAACAAGATATGAAAAGAGATATGGAGATGGATAAGGGTGTTGCTATTATTAAACACAGTGTAATGACACTGAACTGTACTCTGAGCAATAATTGGTAAATTGTATGTTATATGTGTTTTACCATAATAAAAAAATGGAGAATAACTGCAGAGTCTGTGGAAAGAGATACATTTCTGCAGCAGGGGTGAATAGACAGCAATCCATGATCAATGTTGTTGGTAAGAAACAGCTTCTGTTTCGGGACTGGGGGAGGTGGTAAAGGGTCCGTGATGTGTATGTGTTTTATTTAAACTCGACTTGGCCTTCATGGGTCAAGCCAGGATCCAATGTGTTCAGAGAAAGTGGAACTTCATGTGGTATTTTCAGTCCAAACAGAAACAGGAAATTCCAGTGACCTCTGGACAGAGAACAAGTTCTCTTGAGAAGATCTCACTGAGTTTTCCATACTGAATGGGTTCTGAATGGTTCGGATGACATCCTGAAACACATGTGGACCATTTCAATTTCCACATATCCTCAGCATTGAATAAAGTTCCACCATCTCAGAATGATGTTAAAACTTGGAATACATTGCATTGCAAACAAGCAGAGTTAAATTCTGCTCTGATCACACAAGAGATGAAGGTTCTTATTCATTTTATTTATGAGGCCTTGCCTATCCCAAAAATGCAACCACTGAAGTTATTCTATTAAACAGAGTAACATTAAGTCCCTTATTAAAATTAATGCACACAAAGTCACATGGAGGTGGCACATGTTACCACCCCAAACTGAATTATCAAAGTTAATTAACCATCATTAAGCAGAATGGAAATGAGGAAAGAAAAGAATTAACATTCATTTAGCTCTTTCTATGTACCTATATTCAGCTAAGTTCTTACATAACTTTTTGTATTGCATTCTTATGACATTTTGATATAATGATTATTATTTTTTAATTTCTACAGTTAAGAGAATTAAGACTTAGAGATATTAAGTAAGTTGTCTACAGCTTTATGGCTAAGAACCTGATTTTGAATCCAGGTCTGACCAATCCACCCACCCTCTGCCTAGTTAACACCCATCCCGTGGTTGAGCGGAGAAATGGATATAAAGGAAACAGAGTAGCATTGCTCCACAGAAGTAGAATGGGAGGCATCTATGTAATCATAAATTTTCTTGTGGTCCTGTTTTAAAAAGTAAAACTAAGCTGGTCAAACTTATTTTAATACTATATTTTATTTATTACAATGCATCCAAATCCATATCTTTTTTTTTTTTTTACAGGCAGAGTGGACAGTAAGAGAGGGAGAGAAAGGTCTTCCTTTTGCCGTAGGTTCAACCTCCAGTGGCCACTGCGGCCGGCGCACCGCGCCTATCCGAAGGCAGAAGCCAGGAGCCAGGTGCTTATCCTGGTCTCCCATGGGGTGCAGGGCCCAAGCACTTGGGCCATCCTCCAATGCACTCCCTGGCCACAGCAGAGAGCTGGCCTGGAAGAGGGGCAACCGGGACAGAATCCAGCGCCCCAACCGGGACTAGAACCCGCTGTGCCGGCGCCGCTAGGAGGAGGATTAGCCTATTGAGCTGCGGTGCCGGTCCCCATATCTTTTCAATGTGTAATTAAATGGCATAAAAATCTTTAAGACATTTTTACCTTTTTTTTTTAAAGATTTATCTATTTGAAAGGCAGAATGAGAAGGAGGGAGGGAGGGAGGGAGAAAGGGAGGGAGGCAGAGAGAGAGAGAGACAGAGACAGAAATCTTCCAGCCACTGATTTACCCCCACCAAATGACCACAAGAGCCAGGGCTGAGCCAGGCTGAAGCCAGGAGCCAGGAATTTTATCTGGGTCTCCCACATGGTAGATAGGGGCCCAAGTATTTGAGTCATTGTCCACAGCTTTTTTCTTTTTTATCATCCACAGTTTTCTAACCATGTTAGCAGGGAGCTGGATCAAAAGCAGAGTAGCCAGGATTCAAACCAGGACTCTGATATAGGATGCCAGATCACAAGCTGTGGCTTAACCTGCTGTACCACAACACCCACCCAATATTCATTTTTTCATAGTAAGGCTTTGAAATATACATATTTCATTTTTTATGTGAAAGAATCAGCAAGAGGAGACAGATATATTTTCCATCTGCTGCTTCACTCCCCTAAATGCCTGCAACAGACAAAGCCGGGGCAGGGCAAAGACAGGAGCTCAGTATCCAATCTGTGTCTCCCATGTGGATAGCAGGGATCCAGGTTCTTGAGCCACTACCTGCTGCCTCTGGAATTTTAAGTGGAACCAAGACTTGAACCCAGGCACTCTGACATGGGATGTCAGTGTTCCAGGTGGCGTCTCAGCTGCTGTGCCGAGTACCCACCCCAAGATCCAGTGTGTATTTGACATTTATTGCTTATCCTAATTTGAACTAATTCAAGTGCTGGCAAGTCATGTGTGGCTGTGACTACCATATTGAGCCACATCACTCTGGAGCACTACTTCCTTGTAGATTTCAACCATTCCTAAATTTGATCATTACAGTTTTGTCTTCACCTAAATTACTTAGAAAAATATTGACCAAGACAAAATCCTCAAAAGGTTAACTTAGAGTTATTAGCTTATCCAGCAATCCTACTTTTAGGTATGTACCCAAGAGAAGCAAAATGAAGCACAAACATTTCAAGAGAAATGATAACATACATATATACAAGTTGTATGAGAGTGTTCATACCACCATTATTCAAAATAGCCAATAAGAGGAAACAACCTAATATTCATCAACTGTTGGGAAGATCAGAAAAATGTGCCATACACAGCATGGACTATTAGTCCATGCACTAAAAAGGAGTGAAGCACTGTTGCATGCTGTACCACAGATAAACCTAGAAGTCATTATGTGAGTAAGAAGATCCAATAACAAAAAGACCACATATTATATGATTCTTTGTGTATGAAATATACAGAACAGACAAATCTATAGAGACTGAAAGTGGATTCATAGTCTTCTCGGACTGAGGTGGGACAGAGGAGAGAGGGATTGGGAGGATATGGAGAGTAACTATTAATGGATATGGAGTTTCTTTTTAGAGTGATAAAAGTGTTCTAAAATTGATTGAAGTGATGGTTTCTATTCTAAAAATTACTGACTTACACTATTTAGATGAGTGAATTATATGTGAGATATGAATATATGAAATATATGTGAGATATGAATTATATCTCAACAAAGTTGTCATAATAAACAAACTCACTAGAACCCTTAAAAATATACTAAGTGAGGCAAAGGCTTAAGTGGGAGCCTACAATTAGATGTTCATCAGCTAATCAATAATCATTAAATATAATATTTCTAAAACTGCTATCATGTTTCTAGTCCTCTGGCCTGTACCAGTGTTGATTATGTTCCTAATCTTGTCTCTAGGGAGAAAATTCACCCAAGAAACTCCTGGGGAGGATGTGTTGGAGTTAAGAACTTTGTCAGATACATATGGTAGGCCCCTACCCACTAGAGTTAGTGATCCATAACAGCAGAAATGCAAAGAAATGAACAGAGATAGCCCCTGTAAATAGTCAAATAATGGAGACTCTATAGAGAACCTCATAGAATGTTCACAGGAAAATAAATTAAATGTAGCATTTCTACCAGTATAGTGATCCCACCAAAAGGACTGATTACAATAATTCATCATGGGTTATTTTTAGTGACATTCTACTAAGTCCTGGGGACCTTCCTTTCTTTTGTAATACTCTGAAGCGAATCATATCACATTTTCTGTTTTAGAATATTGCCAGGATTCCTCATCATGCCAAATGGTCAATAGACCCCAGATTCTGTTTTCACTTCTTGAAAATAGTTAAAATGTTTGGTACCTTCAATTCTGAGATCTTTTTCTAATTTGCTGACGATTCCTAAATAAAAAGAGTCTGATAAAAATTCCTCTAATTGTGCACGTGTGCAACAGGAAAAATGTTCATCAATGTTATTATCAGTGCTATCCATAAGTACCCATCAACAGTACAGTGATTAAAAGGTACTAATTTTCCACACCATGGACTATTACATGGTAGTGAGAATGAATGGACCATGCAAACACACCAATGTGACTGAATTTCAAAAGCAAAGTTGAACCAAAAAAATAAATCACCTGGAATGATCGCATATAGAGTTCTAAAATAGGCAAAGCTAAATGTGAGAGCACTTCTAAAAATTCAAGGAAAATGGAACTAAAAGATAAATTTTTAATGTTTATTTATTTTCATTACTTTAGAGGGGAGAGAAGGAAGGAAGAGGGAGGAGAGAGGGAAGGAGGGAGGAAGGGTGGGGGAAAGAGAAAAAGAAAGGGATAGAGAGTTAGAGAAAGATTTTCTTTCTACTGGTTCACTCCCCAAATGTCCATAAGAGCCAGAGTTGGACCAGGTCAAAGTCAGGAACCCAGAACTCCTCTGAGTCTGCCACATGGGTGGTAGGGGCCTAAGCACTTGACCCACCATCTCCTGCCTCCTAGGATGCATCAGCAGGAAGTTGGTTGGGAAATGGAGCAACCAGGGCTGGAACCAACACTCTGATATGGGATGCAGGCATTCCAAGCAGTGGTTTAACCCCCTGTACCACAATTCTTACCCCAAAGTGCAAAACAATTTTAAATCCATACAAATGATTGCATAAAATGCATTTTATGAACTTTTTGAAGACCTATCTTGCTCAGATTTCAAAAATTTCTGTACCAAAATAAAAATTTTTAATCTACTTTCAATGAACTTTTTGAATTACCCTCATACACTTATGCATATACACTATTTACTAATACACAGAAACACACAAAAGCAAGGATACGATTAATATAAAATTCAAAACACTGGTTTTGAGGGAGATGGGGAAGGATGTGCAGTCTGGGTAGAGCACATAGGAAACTACTGGGACACTGCTGATATTCCATTTCTTGGCATGGATGTGGTTGAAGAGCTGTTCATTTATTTTGATGTTTCATCTATACCTATGCATTTTCACATCTGTTTGTTTGCTTTACAAGTAAATAACAGCTCCACATTCTGCCAGATGGGAGAGGTTTCCATAGGCCTCTATCATTTAATGTACATATTATTCTGCCTTACTGGTCTATAACAGAGCCAGCAGTAGCTGGAATCTGAAATTCAACTCTACTTAAAATATATAGATTTCCTTGTCAGCCAGGAGTTTTAGAGTTGGAAAGATATTTGAGACAGAGGCTTCCTGGAACCTCGGAGGGCTGCCAGGGAGCAAGCACAAGCCTCTCACCTCATGTCTCATCTGGCTAATGGCCCAATCAGACCACCCCCAAGCAGAGCAAGTCAGGGAAGCTGGTGGAAGATGTGCACAGAGGCCTGATACATCCATTTATTAAATCTTTGTTCTTGGACATCAAAAACTTCCAAAGATGAAGAAGAAGACCATCCTAGACCCTTGGGCAAATGATAATGGAAGTAGATGCCATCTGCCTACTCATCATGATCATAAATCATTCCTCTGGACAGAGGCCTAAAAGGAACTCTGGCCCAGCAGTTACCAGTGCACTCAGCGGGCTGGGCTATCCGTAAGTGCCCACCATCTTCTACATGCCCACAATGCATGTAGAAGAGCCATGAGTGTGGAAGGAAGGGATGGTTATCACCAACCAGCGACTCACTCTCCCTCTAGAGGACTTGCCAGACAGCTTCAGAGCATCTTCTCTACAGACAAACCCCACTACCCACAGAAGATGAGTGGCCTTTCTCCCAGTCTTGGTTGAGATCAGCTTTAAACCACATTCATCAAACAGTCTTCACAAGGATCCAGAGACCCCCCTCATTTCCTCTCCTTTATAAAATCCTCTCATTACTTGGTTAATGCTACTATTAGGCTCATTGGTTGCTATTCTCACCCTATCTTTTATACTATTGTGTCTGTTTAAATGTTTACAGCAGTTGATAATGGAATGAACCAAGGCCTTCACCAGCTAGGCAGTCAACCAAATGCTGCTACAGGGATATACTGTTTCCCATCCAGGAGACAGCGGCTTGAGACATCACCCCATGCCAGCAAAGAGTACCTCATCACCCCATGTCAGCAGGAAGTAGCTCTAAAGACAGATCATCATCTCTGTACCCTTCCTGGACTTTTGGGACTAATGTAACCCCATACAACTCTTGCTTTTTAAAAAGCAAAAGGGGGGAATGTTAGTAAAATGGCAGACTTATTTATGGCGCAACCTTCACCCCGGACACCAACCTCTGCAAGAGACTCTAGCCCCCGCCTCCATGGCTGGAAGGCAGGTGGCCACAGGGCCCCACCACTGGTGTCAGCTCCACCCACCCTAATGGGATTCATTGCTCTTACTTCCCTGGCTGCCCCCTCACAAAGGTTTAAGAGGACCTGTTCCTGAACACGTGGCTCTTAATCTTTCTTTCTTTCTTTCTTTCTTTCTTTCTTTCTTTCTTTCTTTTTTTAATTTTTGACAGGTAGAGTGGACAGTGAGAGAGAGAGAGAGAGAGAGAGAGAGAGAAAGGTCTTCCTTTGCCATTGGTTCACCCTCCAGTGGAGCGCACCCGATGGCAGGAGCCAGGTGCTTATCCTGGTCTCCCATGGGGTGCAGGGCCCAAGGACTTGGGCCATCCTCCACTGCACTCCTTGGCCACAGCAGAGAGCTGGCCTGGAAGAGGGGCAACCCAGACAGAATCTGGCGCCCCGACCGGGACTAGAACCCGGTGTGCCGGTGCCGCAAGGCAGAGGATTAGCCTGTTGAGCTGCGGTGCCGGCCTCTTAATCTCTTTCACTCTCTGTCTCTCCATCTCTCTCTTTCTCTCTCTCTTGATCTCTCTCTTATGCTCTTCTTGTCCCTCTTTTCCTTCTTCACCCCTTCCCTCCAGTCTGTTGTGTTTCTCCCAATAAACCCTTTCCCTAAAAAAAAAAAAAGTGTCAACGGTAGTCACTTTTTTTTTTGGACAGAGTTATACAGTGAGAGAGAGAGACAGAGAGAGAGTTATAAACAGTGAGAGGGAGAGACAGAGAGAAAAGCCTTCCTTCCGTTGGTTCACTCCCCTAATGGCCGCCACAGCCGGTACTGTGCTGATCCGAAGCCAGGAGCAGGGTACTTCCTCCCAGTCTCCTATGTGGGTGCAGGGACCCAAGTACTCGGGCCATCCTTCATTGCCCTCCTGGACCACAGCAGAGAGCTGGACTGGAAGAGGGGCAACCGGGATTAGTACCCGGAGCCCCAACCAGGACTAGAACCCGGGGTGCCAGCGCCACAAGCAGAGGATTAGCCAAGTGAGCAACAGCGCTGGCCCTGGTAGTCACTTCTAAAGACAGCAACAACTACACCTGTTTATGTCTCATTTATTCAGGTTCCTTCTCTGCAAGAGATGATGTTTTTACTTAACAGTTACCCTCTGAAGGAACAAGAACAACAAACATTTTTAAACTTTGCCATGGTAACTTATTTCCAAGAAAGGATATACTAGAAAAGGTAAGCAAAACAAGAGCTATTTCAGGGACTTTAATTTTTTTAAGAAAAAAAAATTTTTATTTGACAGGTAGAGTTATAGACAGTGAGAGAGAGAGAGACAGAGAGAAAGGTCTTCCTTCTGTTGGTTCACTCCCCAAATGGCTGCCACGGCCGGAGCTACGTCGATCCGAAGCCAGGAGCCAGGTGCTTCCTCCTAGTCACTCATGCCAGTACAGGGGCCCAAGCACTTGGGCCATCCTCCACTGCCTTCCTGGGCCACAGCAGAGAGTTGGACTGGAAGAGGAGCAGCCAGGACTAGAACCCAGCGCCCATATGGGATGCCGGTGCTGCAGGCGGAGGATTAACCAAGTGAGCCATGGTGCCAGTCCCGATTTTTTTTATAAAATTAAAGTGTCTTCTCTAAGCTGTGTTGCAGAAGGTAGTTGCATCTGCAGTCCCCAAAAGGTTAGCCATCCTGGATTGGCTATCCCACAAGGATTCACAGCATACAGGTCTTGCACAAAATGTTCAAATCAACCTGAATCTGGATTACTTTTCTTCAACTATGGATTTTCAGGAAAAAGGCGGCTGGTGGGCATAGGACATAACCTTTCATCTCCATCAGTCATGCTCATTTGAGGGACATATACAATTTAGAATGACCCACTACAAATGCCTACCGGGGGAGGGGCTCTATCCTTCCAATTGAGTGTTTGGGTACAGAAAAGGAATTAGAACTACAGTATTTGCATGTGACTTTCAGCTCTATGCTTGTTGGCCTAAATGGCCAAGATTTTCACCTGTGTCGACTCTATTCTATCTTAGATCCATGGTGCTCAGGCCTGTCTTCTCATTAGAATGGCCCACATAGGATTTGGTGGTTGGTTAGTTGGTTGTTTGGTTTTAAGTACCACTGTCCTGGCTTCATCACCCTGGCCTCCGACTGAGCTGGTCTACAGTAGGGGTTCAGGGCTTGCAATCATTGAAGATCTCCATGTGTTTTCTTAAAACATGACTAGGCTCAAAAAGTGACCAAGTGAAAACTCAGGAAGGGTCGGCACTGCGGCTCAATAGGCTAATCCTCCACCTAGTGGCGCCGGCACACCGGGTTCTAGTCCCAGTCGGGGCGCAGATTCTTTCCCGGTTGCCCCTCTTCCAGGCCAGCTCTCTGCTGTGGCCTGGGAAGGCAGTGGAGGATGGCCCAAGTGCTTGGGCCCTGCACCGCATGGGAGACCAGGAGAAGCACCTGGCTCCTGCCTTAGGATCAGCGTGGTGCTCCGGCTGCAGCGCGCCAGCTGTGGCAGCCATTGGAGGGTGAACCAACAGCAAAAGGAAGACCTTTCTCTCCGTCTCTCTCTCGCTATCCACTCTGCCTGTCAAAAAAAAAAAAAAAAAAAAAAAAAAAGAAAGAAAGAAAAGAAAAAAGAAAACTCAGGAAGATCAAAGGCAGTCATACACCAGAGACTTGCTGTCACTCCAGATGTTTATTTATGTCTAATTTGATGAAAGGATGAGGGAACACAGGGGCATTTTACTGCAACCCCATATGATGCTGGGACACAGAGCATGGAGCCCCCATGGCCTGGGAGGAAGATGGGAATAGGAACTGAAATTGGAATCCATCACTTACCTAGCAGCTATGTAACTTGAGCCAAGGAAGAAAAGACTGAGGAGTGAGAGAAGAGCCAAGTTAAGGCAGAAAAGCATTAGTGAGGAAAGTAAGAGACCTGACAGCAAGTCAGGGAGTGTCAATAAGGATTAAGCTTTGGAGTCAGTTGGACCTTAGTCCCAACAACAAGTTATGATTTTTTTTAAGCCATGACCTTAGGTACATAACCTGTTCTCATCTGTGAAACTGGATCCTAACTCCTAGGATTTTTCTGAGAATAAAATGAGATAATGTACAGGAAGATATGACAACTGCAAGCACCTGGTAAATACTCTGTCCAAATACAACAGAATTCCTGCCCTCCCGTGCTAGCTTGCTCCTCAGATAAGGAGAATCCCAGATAGGGAAGGAATGAATGTCAAAATAAAGAGTCAGTTAAGTAAAAGATACATTCTCATTTGGTTAAAAGAAATTCTACATATTCATTGACAATATTCCATCAATATTGATTGAATAGGGAAACACTGTGATACTAATATTACAAGGATATTTCAAAAGTTTCATGGACAAATGAAATTAAAAAAATACATTTACGGGGGCTGGCACTGCAGTGCAGCGGGTTAAAGCCCTGGCCTGCAGTGCCAGCATCCCATATGGGCACCGGTTTGAGTCCCTCTTCCTATTCTAGCTCTCTGCTGTGACCTGGAAAAGCAGTAGAAGATGGCCCAAGACCTTGGGCCCCTGCACCCACTGGGGAGACCTAGAAGAAGCTCCTGGCTCCTGGCTTTGGATCAGCTCAACTGTGACCGTTACAGTCATTTGGGAAGTGAACCAGCAGATGGAAGACCTCTCTTTCTCTCTCTCTCTGTAACTCTTTCAAATAAATAAAATAAATCTTTTTTAAAAATACATTTATTTGGGGGAAAATGAAATCCCTGCATGGCTTTTTTCATAACATGCATTCTCCATGAACTCTTTGAAGACCCCTTACCTGCATGGATTTTAAATTTTTTGCACCAAAGTAAATTTATTTTTAAATTCTATCTTCCCACAAGCAACTCATATATCCTGTGTGTGTGTGTATATATATATATACATATACACATATATACACACACACACATATATATACATATATGCATATATATTATTACATATATGTCGCTCCCCCTCTTCGTGGAGGAACGACACTAAGCCCTGCCTAGGCTTCATATCCGAGTCACGGCACCATTATGTCGCTCCCCCTCTTCGTGGAGGAACGACACAGGACCCTGCGTTGTTCTTTCGTCTGCTCAGCCCTCCCCGGGTTTGCTGCTGGTTCTTCCCGGGTTGGCTACTATCCCTTCCACCTCCGTGGAAGGGCAGTTCCCCCTGGCCACATTCCCCACTTCCGCAGGGGAGCGGCACACCGCCGGCCGGCTCTTCTCGGGGGCTGCACAGGTGTTCCCCTTAGATGTTCCCCGTAGATGTTCCTGGTGCATGCCGTCTCTCTCCTCCTTTATAGTCCTCCTCCGCCAATCCTAACTCGGCTGCCCACACGCCGAGTACGCTGCTCTCCTCCAATCAATAGCAAGTCCTACAGTTTATTAGTTGAACTGGAGGCAGCTGTGCGGAAGCTGTTTACTTCTCTCCCAGCGCCATATTGTGGGAGAGCAGATGCATAGAATAAGTCTTAATTCCAGTAACTCAGTCTAGTCCGGTTGCTCCCCACACATATATATTTATGATTCTAGTGGGATGTCTAACTATTGAACCTATGAAACTGAGCTGCTTGTAACACCCTCTCCTCCAACCAGCCAGCTCCTTCCTGAGCTTTGGAGTTGCCATTTACTGAGTCATTCTTGACTCTCCTATACTCACATCTAACCTGTCAACACATCTTAACTCTACAGCAGAATAAATTCTGACCACCACTCACTTCCTCTACTGCCATCAGCCTGGCCCAAGTCACCAACTAGTTAGTCCCCTGACTGGTTTCCCTGGCCCCAGCTTTGTCACCTAATACTTTGTTTTTCAGCCCTGAAGATGCAGTGATTTTGGTTCAGACATAAGTCAGATGATCACCCCTTCTCTCATCAAAATGTTTCCTTTCCCTCCTTTCTCCAGCCTTCTCACCACCCTCATGGCTTCTTCCCTCTCTTCTCTTCTTTCAGGTTTGAGATGGCTCTTTCTAAAACCTCACGCCACCTCCCACTCCACTCCTTGCTCCTGCCCTGTTATCACTTCTCACGTGCCATATATTTCCCTTGTCTGCCTCATTTATAGTCTCTCTTTGCACCAGAGAGTAAGTTGGTGATGGCAGCAATGTTTGCTCACAGCAGTCTCTTTAGCACCCAGAAAATTTACCAGCACACATAAATGTTTAACAAATATTTGTGTAATAAATAACCAAATACATAAATGGAGTACTTTCTCCTACAAAATGTGCCTAGGAAGACAGCCATGTGAGAACTCATGTTAAATGAAGGATTTCACGGTCAGAAACATTTTTAATCATTGACGCAAGCAGCCAAGAGGGCAAAATGTATATCTGGTCTAGAAGCCAGAAAGAGATTTCATTCATGGTTCTATGTGGCTGGACAGCCATAGCCACCTTTTGGCACCTCAACCTTCTTGGAAAAGTGAGATAACAAGTAGAGTTTTCCCTAAGAATCAGTAAATCCAAAAAGTCTCCAGAAACTGGGCTTTAGAAAAATGTATAGCAAAGAATTCATTGGAGAATTATTTGATCACTTAGTTGAACTCAACCTTTAAGGATAATATGAAAAAAATCATAGTGGAACTTGATCCAAGACAAGGTTCAAACTGTATTTGGGCACAAGCGTCATCTCACCATTGTTAGGGGAATTCCCACAAACTGCCAAAGCTGGGACTCTGGCCAGGAAGGGATTATCTCCAAGAAAATGCTCCCTGAGTGCTTTCCAAACACATCCACTGCACGCAGTACCCTCTGTACACTCAGATGCTGTCTTTTGTTGTTTCTGAACTGTGCCTTCTACAGTACAGTTGAGAAAGAACAGAGGAGCTCTGCCTCCAGGCCCTGAACTCCTGGCATCTGGCTGCACTCTCAGGCAGTGGAAGCGACTAAGAAGACCTAGCCTCTGGCTCTTTGCCACTCTCTCCTTTGTCTCCCGTAAAGAATTGGGGCTGGCATTCTGGCACAGTGGGTCAAGTCTCCACTTCTAACACCAGCTTCCTGTATCAGAGTGATGGTTCAAGTCCAGACTGCTCTGTTTCATATCAAGTCCCCTGCCAAAGTGCCTGGGAAGGCAGCCGGTGATGGCCCAAGTGTTTGGGCCTTGGGATGAAGTTCTGAGCCTCGTCCTGCCCTGGCCACTGGGGCCATTTGGGGAGGATAAAAGATCTCTCTCTCTCTCTTTCCCTATCTCTGTCACTTTGCCTTTCAAATAAATAATAAACAAAAATTTTTAAGAGAACTGTTCTTTGTGCATAATTGTGTGGGTGTCTCTCAAATTTCCATTTTCTTGAGGTAGAAGAGACTCCCTGTCACACAGAATTTATCTGTTTGTATTTCCCACTCTTGGGAAGTTGCCTGGAGTCACTCCCCTAGGGGGCTTCATTTTGTCACTTAACTGCTCTGTTTCCCTGCTGCTGAAATGCCTGGAGAAGCTCACCACACACAACCCCCACCCCACTGCTTGGACTGCTGAGTACATCTCCTTCAAATCAAACATCAAAGTCATCTGGCAACCAGTTTAGCAAGTTTGGTTTTTTTTTCCCCCTTCTGGGACCCTGGGGCTGTTCCAGGTTCAGCTGATCAGGGTTGTCATCTTTTTCCCTTCCTGGGATGTTTCCTGGATAAGTAGAGACTATGAGTAACAGGCAAGGCTACCGGAGATGAGCAAAATGGCATTGGATGACTTGCAAGTTCTTAAACACATCTGTCACTTGTGTGCTTTGATTACAGTTGCTTTTCTCTGGCACAATCTAAGGACGGCCTATAGGCCAAGGTAAAATATGACGAAATTCATCAGGATGTTGGTGAATGTGAACATTTTTACTCCTTCGCCTGCTGGGGTTAGCTGGAGGTTCCTAATAAACTTAATTAAATTAAACCCTAAGCAATGACTAATATCATCCAAGCTATGCAAGAGAAACATTTTCATTTTAATACTCTAAAATTATACATTTCTGCAGTTTTTTCTGCTCATAATTTTACTTAAATATTTCAGAATTGCAGACACAATGGGGAAAATTTCTTTTTTTTGGTTACATTTTTTAATTTCTTAGGGCTATTGCCAGTCATGACTGATATATAATTGAATATTTAAATACTGCATTTGTAACTTCATTTTAATAACTTGTATAAGGGAGATAAGTTCTTTCCATTTATCCTACTACTTACAGATTCTCACTCTAAAACATTTTAATATTAATGGCATTATTTTGTATTTTTTAAAGCCCAGCACACACAGACTCTTAATGAGCTCCTGTCCTTAAGGGTGAGGGACAGAAGCTTAGAATTCTAGGAAAGCCATGAAGTTACTGTCAAATAGTTAACACATGAAGCAAGAGGTGGATTTGGATTTCAGGAGGAGGATGCCAAGAATGGCTTGCTCTTTACCTGACAAAGTATCATTAAAGGAATTGGAGAGAGAGGTTTTCACGGTGATGCTCTTTAAGAAATTCTGTAGGTGTCGTGCAGGGCGGGAATCACACCAATGTGGGAGACAAACATGACTTCCTGGTTGACCTTGCTTTGCCCTAACATGACCACTGGGAACAGTCTACTTGTTTGGGGTCCCAAAGCATAAGTTCTTCACCCAATTAAGGTTGACACTTGCAGGAGCAGGAAGGCTGTAGCTGACACCTAGGAAGACTCCAAATATTACTCCCAATAAGTCTGTGAGGACAAGCATGACAAAAGCACAGCTGAAGTTCCAAGGTTTGGGCATAGGTATATCCAGGTAACATGTCATCTTTTGGAATATAAGAAAAATCCCTCAATAAGGCCTGCGCATAAAAATTTTTAATCAGTTATTTTCTATCTAACCCATAAGAGAAAATATATCTAAGCAGTTCTCGGGGAAACTAAGATAGAACAATGAAGTTAAATTCCACTGAGGCAAATATTTAGATTTCCTATCTTTGTATGGGCACAAAACAATAGAAGATTCTAAACAGGGATCCTGACAGTGGGGTCTCTAAAGAAGACGGACTCAAGACAGATCAGTTCTATGACAGATCAGTTCTATTTGGGAATCAAGAAGCTATCTGTCCATCACTGTTCTTGTATTCTTGTATGATATCATCCATATTCATCTGATGCCAAGGCAGAATCCCACAGTGTTCTCTAAAAGTCTGTGGTTAAGTCCATTATCAAAGAGCAGTATTTAGAAAAATTTCTAATGAGTCAAGTTATGTCAGACTCCAGTCAAAGCACTTTGCCTGTATCATAAAGTTTAATCCTCAGTATGAGCCATGAGATAAGAACTGATAATACCACCCCTATTTCACAGATGACCAAACTGAGACAAATGGTGTTAAAGGGATTGGACCAAACTCTGAGGGTGTGAATGTCAGACCAGGCAAGCCAGCACTGGAGGCACCTCATGACACTGCCTCTTTCTTGAGTGGCATAGAGACAAGAGACAGAGATCTTCCACCCACTGATTGATTTCCTAATGCCTGCAACTTCCTGGGCTGGACCAAACTGAAGCAGGGAACTCAGAATTTCATCTGGGTCTCCGATGTAGGTGTCCTGGAACCAAGTATTTAAATCATTACCTGCTACTCCCCATGGTGCACTTTAGGAAGAAACTTGGCTCAAAAGTAGAACTAGGACTTGAACTCAGGCACTCTGATTAACTGCTGCAATAAATCTTGATCCTCAATCTTTTGTTTAAGGTAAATGGATATTTTATTCACTTATACTTAAACCAACCAAACTGGTTCTAATATCATTATGTAGCAAAATATAAAAATTTTTAAAGATTTATTTATTTGAAAGGCAGAATTACAGAGAGGCAGAGGCAGAGGCAGAGAGAGAGAATCTTCCACCCGCTGGTTCACTCTCCAAATGGCCGCAACAGCTGGAGCTGGCCAATCCAAAGCCAGGAGCCAAGAGCTTCTTTCCAGGTCTCCCATGCAGGTGCAGGGGCCCAAGGACCTGAGCCATCTTCTACTGCTTTCCCAGGCCATAGCAGAAAGCTGGATCAGTAGAGCAGCCAGGACTTGAACCGGAGTCCATATGGGATGCCAGCACTGGAGGCGGCAGCTTTACCTGCTACGCCACAGCACCAGCCCCTAAAATATTTTTTACAAATATTAGAATAATGAACACATTAGGGATTATAATAAAACACAAGCCTAAAAGGCCGCTACGGCCAGCACACTGTGGCCGGTGTGCTGTGCCGATCCCAAAGCCAGAAGCCAGGTGCTTCCTCCGGTCTCCCATGTGGGTGCAGGGCCCAAGCACTTGGGCCATCCTCCACTAAACTCCTGGGCCACAGCGGAGAGCTGGACTGGAAGAGGAGCAACTGGGACAGAATCTGGCACCCCAACCAGGACTAGAACCCGGGGTGCCGAGGTGCCTGCGCCGCAGGCGGAGGATTAGCCTAGTGAGCAACACCAGCCAATTCCAAATCTTAGCTATTGTGAATTGAGCTGCAATAAACATGGAGGTACAGATAGCTATTTCATATGCTGATTTCATTTCCCTTGGGTAAATTCCCAGGAGTGGGATGGCTGGGTCATATAGTCATTCTATATTCAGATTTCTGAGGTATCTCCATACTTTCTTCCATACTGGCTTTACCAGTTTGCATTTCTACCAACAGTGGATTAGGGTACCTTTTTCCCCACATCCTGGCCAGCATTTGTTTGTTGATTTCTGTATGAAAGCCATTCTAACTGGGGTGAGGTGAAAGCTCATTGTGGTTTTGATTTGCATTTCCCTGAGGGCTAGTGATCCTGAGCATTTTTTCACATGTTTGTTGGCCATTTGGAATTCCTCTTTTTAAAAACGCCTGTTTAAGTCCTTTGCCCACTTCTTAACTTGGTTGGTTGTTTTACTGTTGTTGAGTTTCCTCATCTCTTTATATATTCTGATTATTAATCCTTTATCAGTTGAATAGTTTGCAAGTAATTTCTCCCATTCTGTCAGTTGCTTCTTCACTTTGCTGAGTGTTTATTTTGCAGTACAGAAGCTGCTCAATTTGATGTAATCCCATTTGGCCATTTCATCTTTGATTGCCTGTGCCTCTGGGGTTTTTCCAAGAACTCTTTGCCTATGACAATGTCTTGCAGGGTCTCCTCAAATTTCTCTAATAATTTGATGATATCTGGTCATAGATTTAGGTCTTTATAGATGACAACTTCTTAAGTCTTTATATTCTCTGAGCTGGCCCAGAGTGCAATCAAATCACTTTACCTAAAGCTTTGCTATTTAGGGGTAGAGGTGGGGGTTCAGAGGGGATGGGGATTGGAAATAGCCTGAATTTACAGTGGCAGTCTATCCTAGTTAAATACATTGTTCAACTCTGCACTTTGCTTTTTAGATGTTCAACATATGAACATAAAGCATGTATTTCAAACAACGTACAAATTTGTTCAAAGTTTATGAAATTCCGGCCGGCACTGCGGCTCAATAGGCTAATCCTCTACCTAGCGGCGCCGGCACACCGGGTTCTAGTCCCCGTCGGGGCACTGGATTCTGTCCCGGTTGCCCCTCTTCCAGGCCAGCTCTCTGCTGTGGCCCGGGAAGGCAGTGGAGGATGGCCCAAGTGTTTGGGCCCTGCACCCCATGGGAGACCAGGAGAAGCACCTGGCTCCTGCCTTCAGATCAGCACGGTGCGCTGGCCACAGCGCGCCAGCCGTGGTGGCCATTGGAGGGTGAACCAACGGCAAAAAAGGAAGACTTTTCTCTGTCTCTCTCTCTCTCACTATCCACTCTGCCTGTCAAAAAAAAAAAAAGTTTATGAAATTCCAAAAATTGAAAGAATGTCAGCCTAAATCACACAACTCCTAATGTGTGTCAACTATAGCTAATAAGCACATGTAGTAAAGTTCACTGAACAACACACAAATATTCTGGTGAAAAACAATTTTATTATTATTCACTGCATCTTCAGATGAAAAATTGTGCTGCATTAATATTTATAGTATAAGTTTTCTGAGCCTGACAGCAATATTGGCAGTGCACAGTCAAATATCAAATGGCAACAAAACTTGTCTAGTACTAGAGAAAAAGGTTCCCAGCACTTGTACATTCAAAGTTTCTTTGAAGAACAAACAATATTTCACAGAAATGTATGAGGTTTATGTTTGCATCCCCTCCTGCTGGTAAAGTGTTCTCATCTATGGCCTTGGCAATCTGCTCAGCGGTGCTGGGCTTTCCCACATCACTGAGACTGACTTGTTTTCAGTTGTATTGTAGTACAAGTTGCCACAAGAATGCAAAAGCTTTTAAACAAAACTTGGCACCCATGTGGATAATGTGAACCTGCTATGTGAGGTCATGCTATTGTTGGCAGTGTTTACTTCAGCAAGTAGGAATTTGTATCCTGCATTGTCCAATTGTCAACAAAATAGAGTTTTTAAAAATTTGTATTTTTTCACTCAAGTAAGTTATTTAAATCTAGCCATCGATTTGTGAGCTCCTGGAGAATGGGAATGACTGTTGCATTGCCATCTGCCTTTTTTATCTTTCACATGATTTAGTCATACTAATCAAAAATGCATGTACAAGGGCTGGCGCTGTGGCACAGTGGGTAAAAGCCACCACCTGCAGTGCCAGCATCCCATATGGGCGCTGGTTTGAGTCCCAGCTGCTCCACTTCTGATCTAGCTCTCTGCTATGGCCTGGGAAAGCAGTGGAAGATGGCCCAAATCCTAGGCCCCTGCACCCACATGGGAGACCTGGAAGAAGCTCTTGGCTCCTGCCTTCGGATCAGCCCAGCTCCAGCTGTTGCAGCCATCTGAGGAGTGAACCAGTAGATGGAAGACTTCTCTCTTTCTCCCTCTCTGCTTTGGCTTCTCTATAATTCTGCCTTTCAAATAAATAAATACATCTTTAAAAAATGCATGTACATATTCACACATATATACTCATATATGCAAACATATAAACATTTATGGTTGAAGTGATCAATGCTATACTTTTTTTTTTTTTGGACAGGCAGTGTGGACAGTGAGAGAGAGACAGAGAGAAAGGTCTTCCTTTTTCCGTTGGTTCACCCCACAATGGCCACTGCGGCTGGTGCACTGCGGCCAGCACACCACACTGATCCGAAGGCAGGAGCCAGGTGCTTCTCCTGGTCTCCCACGTGGGTGCAGGGCCAAGCACTTGGGCCATCCTCCACTGCCTTCCCGGGCCACAGCAGACAGTTGGACTGGAAGAGGAGCAACCAGGACAGAATCCAGCACCCTGACAGGGACTAGAACCCCGGGGTGCCGGCACTGCAGGTGGAGAATTAGCCTACTGAGCCGCGGCGCCGGCCAATGCTATACTTTTAAGTTGATCACTCTAATGGAATGGAGGGAAGCTCAAATAGAAGATAGAGAGAGCATTTTGAAGATAATTGTAGTATTCCACACAACAGTAGGAGCCACAGATTTAGAAAAGCAGTAATGGATTTGACACCAGGATTCAAACCAGACTCTTCAGCTCCAGAGCCACCTCTTTGTGCTGCTTTGACTTTGGCAATGTATCTAGAAAAATACAATTAATGGGGGAGGGGTGGAGTCATGATGCTTAATTTTCAGATCTTCTAGATATTCTATATGTTCAATTGTGAACTTGAACAAAAATTTATAAATTTTTATGTTCTGGTGTGTGTCACAGTAACCAACTTAACATCCCCATTCACCAAAAGATTTTCAACTTGGAAAAAAACAAAAAAAACATTTAAAAAGTAGTGATTGATCCCCTTCGTTGTCTACTCAGTAAAGCTGTCCCAGGGCAATATTTAGATGGTGGAATGGATGGGATTAAGTAGTTGATGGATGATGAGTATGAAAGAAAAAGAAAGATATAATAGGATAATAACACTTGTTTTACTCAGCTTTTTGTCATTATAACAAAATACCTAAGGAAATCTAGCTTTATCAAGAAAGAGGTTTATTCTTGCTTATGATTCTGGAGGTTCACAGCCCAAGGTTAGGAGGCTCCATTGTTTAGGTCTCTGATGATGGTGCTGTTTCTGGCTGGGTCCTGGGGCAGCACAGAGCATCACATAACCAGAAGGAATGGGCTGGTCTATGTCTCTGCATAAATCCACCACGATTAAATCACTGGGCTCTAGTGAGTCAATGCAATCTAATCACACCCTACAGGCCCCATCTCTAAACATCATCACTAGATTAAGTTTCTACCCTCTTAGTACCAATAGCATAAGACTTGAGAAACCTAACTCCTGTGTTTTGGGGGACAGATACTCAAAACCTAGCACAACTTTATTCATTCTGAGAAACTTGCAGATGGGAGTGTAATTTTCCAAGGTGGAAGAAATTTCCCAAATAATCATTACAAGCATCTACCTTCCTTTCTCCCATGGGCTTTCCATTAGTATTGGGGTCAACTCTTCAACTGATGTACTTGAACTGTATTTAATCATTGCCTAGTTATTTCACTCCAGATATTCCTGATATATTCCAAGCAGCCCTGATCAAGCTGAAAAGCACTGAATTTTGCACAGGGTGCCAACATATCTCCTGCAACAAAGACTGTCTCTGACAGGGCTATGGACTTCATAACACTGCTAGGTGATACTCTGGATGATCCAACTGATCATCCCGCTTTACTAAAATCCATTGACTTCTTCAAATCAATCGGCCTTAATCCTAATATGCTTGCACTGGAGACAATAAGCTACCTTCCTCTACTAACACAACCAATAAGTAAAAAGTGTTTAGCTTTCATGTGGAGTTGCAGAGTTATCTACCTAATGAACTGAATTAAAGATGAAGCAGGGCATGAATTGGAAGAATCAATATCATCAAAATGTCCATTCTCCCAAAAGCAATTTAGAAGTTCAATGCAATACCAATCAAAATACCAAAGTCATTCTTCAAAGACCTAGATGCTGAAATTCATATGGAGAAACAGGAGACCTCAAATAGCTAAAGCAATCCTTTACAATAAAAACAAAGCCGGAGGCATCACAATTCAAGACTTCAAGACATACTACAGGGCAGTTATAATCAAAACAGCCTGGTACTGTACAAAACAGTACAAAAACAGATGGATAGACCAATGGAACAGAATAGAAACACCGGAGATCAATCCAAACATCTATAACCAACTCATATTCAACAAAGGACCTAAAACCAACCCCTGGAACAAGGACAGCCTCTTCAACAAATGGTGCTGGGAAAACTGGATGTCCACATGTCGAAGTATGAAGCAAGACCCCTACCTTACACCTTATACAAAAATCCACTCAACATGGATCAAAGAACTAGAGATGCGCCACGACACCATGAAACTAATTGAGAGCATAGGGGAAACCCTTCAAGATATTGGAACAGGTGAAGAATTCCTGGAGAAGACCCCAGAGGCATGGGAAATCAAAGATAAAATAAACAAATGGGATTACCTCAAATTGAAAAGTTTCTTTACAGCAAAGGAAACAGTCAGGAAAGTGAAGAGGCAACCAACAGAATGGGAGATATTATTCACAAACTACACAACAGATAAAGGATTAACAACTAGAATCTATAAAATGATCAAGAAACACCACAGATTCAAAACAAACAACCCAATAAAAAGATGGGCCAAGGACCTCAACAGACATTTTTCAAAAGAGGAAATCCAAATGGCCAACAAACACATGAAAAAATGCTCAAGATCCCTAGCCATCAGGGAGATCAAAACCACAATGAGGTTTCATCTCACTCCGGTTAGATTGGCTTAGATACAGAAATCAACCAACAACAGATGCTGGCAAGGATGTGGGGAAAAAGGGACACTAATCCACTGTTGGTGGGAATGCAAACTGGTAAAGCCACTATGGAAGACAGCTTGGAGAGTCCTCAGAAACCTGAATATAGCACTACCACAGGACCCAGCCATCCCACTCCTTGGAATTTACTCAAATGGAATTAAAGGAGAGAAAAAAAGAGCCATTTACACCTCAATATTTGTTGCAGCTCAATTCACAATAGCTAAGACATGGAATCAATCTAAATGTCCATCAGCGGGTGACTGAATAAAGAAATTATGGGATATGTACTCTATGGAACACTATACAGCAGTAAAAAACAATGTAATCTGAGCATTTACAACAAAATAGAGGAAGCTGGAAAATATCATGCCGAGTGAAATAAGACCGTCCAAAAGGGACAAATATCATATGTTCTCCCAGATCGATGGCAACTAAACGAGCATCTAAAATGATACCCATTGAAGTGAAATGGACACTATGAGAGACAATGACACGATCAGCCCTTGTCTAGACTGTTGAGGAACAACTTACTATTTTATTCCTTTTAGTATTTTGTTGTTGTTATTGTTGCTCTGTTTGTTCTACTTAATACCACTGGTTGAACTCTGTAATCAATACACACTCATTCTTAGGCGTTTAAAATGAACAGAAAAGTGATCTCTGTTAAATATAGGAGTGGGAATAAGAGAGGGAGGAGATATATAGGTCGGCACATGCTCACTCGGACTTACCTCCAAAGGTGGAAATAGAAATGTGCCAGGGCTTTATTTCATTTAGTCTTCTCATAAAATTAAAAAAAAATTCTACCTGGATTATATTATTACACTCAAGAATGTGTGAAAAATTAAATGGTTGTGAATGAAAAAAAAAAAAAAAAAAAAAAAAAAAGAAATGTGCCAGGGGATTTCAACTCAATCTTATCAAGGAGGCATGTACCAATGCCAGCGCACTTGGTAAAGTGATAAGAGTAAGTACACAACCGAAGAGATTTCACAAATAAGACCAGTGTAAGCAAATAATGAAGGATTGAATTAAAAGGGAGAATGATCCTGCAGGGGAAGCAGGACACACAGCAGACTCATAGAATGGCAAACGCCCCAAACAGCACTCCTGCCTCAGAATCAACCCTTGGGACATTCAGATCTGGCTAAAAGGCCCATGAGAATCTCACAGGCATGGAAAGCCATGACACGGTGGCAAAAAACAATCTAAATGAAAGATCCTGGTGAACAAGACCCCAGCAGAAGGAACAGGCCATCAAGGAGGGAGGCGCCTTTCTCTGAAGGGAGGAAGGAACCTCCACTGTGATACGGCCTTGACTAAACAAGTTCAGAGTTGGTGAACTCAAGGGGCTTCCATAGCCTAGACAGCTCATGGCAAGAGCCTTGGGTGACTGCTGACGTCATAAATAAGAGTGCCAATTGTTAAATCAACAACGGGAGTCACTGGGTACATGCTCCCCACGTAGGATCTCTGTCCTTAATGTGTTTTACCATGAGAGTTAAAGACAACACTACTAGTCGAACAATACCCTATACCTTGTGCGGCTATGTGAGGGCAGCCTGTTGAAATCCTTGCTTAGTATATACTAAGTTGATCTTCAGTATATGAAGGTAATTGAAAATGAAACTCGATGAAGGGCGGGATGGGAGAGGGAGTGGGAGAGGGGAGGGCTACAGGAGGGAGGGAGGTTGGGGGGGGGAAGCCACAATAATACAAAAGTTGCACTTTGTAAATTCACATTTATTAAATAAAAAAATAAAATAAATAAAAAGATGAAGCAGGGGTCAGACCCTCAGTGGAACTACCAGTGAACTCACTTTGAAATTGCTATAAGGCAGATTTACCAATCATCGACTTCTGCCCAAGTATTCCTCTGGATATGGTGACATCAACACTTGTAAGCACTTATCTGCCACCATTTGGAGAAGCCCATATTAACAGGAAAAATAAAAGCATTCTTTTTACATCTTGCGTTATTATGTTAAGAATTTTTTAAGTCTATGGATAAAATTAGATATTTCTAAAAAAAATTAGATTCACAAATAGATTTTTTACTTTTCCAACACCAACACTGTTACACCTCTCAATTCATAGTCATATTATCAGGAATTTATACTAATATAATAAATAGTCAAATCCTCTCCAGTGTCCAAAATGTTTTTAAGTGTTGTAGAAATTTTTTTCTTTTGCCTTGACAGTAAAAGGAATGTTTGTGAGTCATAAGTTAGAATGTCAGAGTTGAAAAGACAATTCCAGCCCCCTTAGCTTTGTAGAGAATTAAAACAGGAATTTAGGATGACTGAAAAGCAGTCCCTTTTTCCTAATTATGAAACAGGTTAATATAGTGAAAAAATCCAATTGACAAAAATGCTAACCTTTGAACTCATTATAAGCACAAACAAGCAAAATATGTTTGAAAATTGATTAATTACAACCCCACTTAGGACTTTAATGTCACAAATCTACATATATAGACAACAAAGAGATATCATGTTTCCTATACCAGGGGAAAACATTAAGGTATTTGATTTACTCCAAATTATCACTGGATAATATTTTAGACATTTTCACTTATCTACAATGTTTGCACTATTACAAATCTAAAAGCAAAGCATTACTCTTTTTTTCAAAATTCAATTTTTACCTTTCTCACTGCTCTATGACTTCAACTTCATGAACACTGTCACATTTTGTATTTATTATTTTGTTTTAAGTTTCAGCTGTAGAACACATGTTCAAAGTGTTTTGAAAATAAAAATTAAAAAAAAAGGGAAAAAAGCAACTTCGGAACAAGGAAGTGAGTGTATCTTTCTATATTAGGTTAGGTACTTGGTGGAAGGAAAAGGAGAGTCATTTTAAAGGTCTCATTAACTTTTCTTTGTTATTTAGCCGGATGCCTTCCTAAATAATGGCCTACTCAGTTGAAGAATGTTGCACAAGACCTAAAATTCTCCCTGGAAATCTCCTAAGATTAGCTCAAATCCAAAAATTAGATGCAGAAGTTTTTCCTCATATGCAGATGGAACACCTGTCTAGACAAAAGTGCAATTTTAGCCACATGCTAATGTTACTAATGACATTATACTCATTCGAAGAATTTATTGCAGGGCCACCAAATACAAATTATCTTTAAATCTTATAGGACAGATGCAGTTGCAATCCCAGAGGAAATAAAACACAAATGATTCAGAGCAGTAGGGGAATGTACATTAAATGTGAAAATGTGAAGATATATGCACAAAAGGAATTGCAAAAAAACAGCTCTGCTTGAGAAAAAAGTTAAAGATCACATGAATTGATTTGCACTGGGCTTATCAGCTCTAGCTGCCATAACAAAATACCATAAACAGAAATTTCTCATAGGGCTAGAAGCTGCATGTCCAAGGTCAAGTTGCTGGCAGGTTTGGTTCCTGGAGCGGACTGGATTCATGGGATGCAAATGGCCACTTCTGGCTGTATCTTCACATAGCACCCCAGGATAGGAATGGGTGAGAGAGAGAGTATGTGTTCTGGTCTCTCCTTACCAAGACACTCTCTGCAAAGGGAGGTCCCACCCACATGCCCTCACCTAAACCTAGTCACCACTCAACAGCCCCATTTCCAACCACCATCCCACTGGGGTGAGAACTCTAACAGGGGAATTTTGGCAGACATCAACATCTGTCCATAACAGTGACAAGTGGAAGAAAGAGAGCCTTTGAAAGGGGTAAAGTGCAGTGTTTGATGTAGGAGAGAAAACTGCTGATTGGACTAAGACCAAAAACTTTCAAAGTAGGTTCAATAATGACAACCAGGGCCAGGTGTATGGTTTGTATAGCCCGGGCCAGGTGTATGGTTTGTATAGCCCAGCATAAGATGAAAATATGCCAGCCCTTATCACAAGGAAAAGACAAAATGGCCGTTAAAAGTACCAAGTACAAACATATGAAGTTTTCTCTGTTCTGCTGCGCTCTCTCCACTGATCATTGCATCTTTTATTTGCCATTTAATGTTATTCTAAGTAAATTAAAATTTAAAATGTAGAGTACTAACGTGATTTTTGCTGTTTTCTATGTATTGGTCAATGTCCATTTAAAATGCAAATATAAGAGCATTTAACTCCTGTGCGGATTACTAAAATCACACAATGTATATTTCAAAGCTTGTAGACAGATATGTCTTTCATTATTACCAATATAGTGGAAACATGTATAAACTAATTCAGATGTCTTTTCATATCTTGATATGCTCACATTCCACTAACACACACTCTACCTTTGGCTTCCTGGAGAGTAAGGAAAGATTGAGAGGAAAATGATCTATGAGTGACGCTGCCATTCCTTTTTCCCAATGTCATCATTTTCAGTACACGTGGTTGGACAACATAAGGAAGTGATCTGAGTAAGAAAGAATGCCAAATGGCCCCTTGGTCATTTACATTTCTTAGAATATCACCACTTCTTTCTGTAGCCAAAGGCAGTTCTGTTTCCAAAGAGAAAAGCATGGTTTCTCAGGGTGGTCCAAGACTCTGCTTACTAATTTGTAGATATACAATGCTGAATTCGCACTTGCTCTGAGCTGCTCTGAAGACCCATGGGTTCTGTGCCCATGGAGTTTTCAAGAGATACATGCAAATAGGACAGCCAAGGATGACTATGAATGCGAATATTGCCCACATCCCTTCTGCTCCTTGGTTACACCAGACTGAGGCTTAGGTGCAAAGCACAGATTCAAAGACAAAATGAGTTCAGAATTTCAAGTTAAATACTGCAGGGCATTAAACCAGGAAGAAACCCTTCAGGGCATGGGACCCCTGTAATCCTGTAGGTCACACAACCACGAAGTTGGCTCTGGTAACAATACAGATATATAGGGAGGAAAATATAGAAAAGGCTCATTCCAGAATGTAAGGGAATTGGGAAGACAATTGTCATCCATGCTCCCTCTATCCAAGCCAAAACTCCAAGTCTACCAAATGACAGGGCCCCCTAAAAGCCAAGTGTTATGACAGACATCCTATGACACTGACATGACTGCACCATGCTGGAAAAGGCATGCTGCTATACATAATTTTTGGTCCCCTGAGACTGCCAGTTGCACATGCTTTATTCTCTCAGCCCCATTAGGGAATGACTGTGGTGGCTGCCCGTCAGTCTGCCTGCAGGCAATTTGATGGTACTTTGTTCTCAGTGATAACCCTCATTGTAAGAAATGCAACCTTTTTAAGATGCTATCAGAAAAATCACTTACAAGGCAGTCAAGGCAAAGAACTATTGTGATAAGGGGTCCCAACTGCAGAAGTTACACCTGAAGCTCAACTGATATAAGGGAAAGTTGATTCCAGAACTTTTTACCAAGTTTTATATAGAACCAAGAGTCATTAGAGTGACACTACCTAAAAAATTTGAAATAATGGAAAATGTCCTTCAGTGCCTATCAGAATCCCCTGCAGGCAGTCCCAAAACAGGCTCCTGGGCCCTGCCCCAAGAGTCGCAGCTCAGTGGATCTCAGACCCAAGAAGGTATCAGAATTGGGACTCTTCTGAACCAGCTATGAAAAAGTACCATTTTGGCATCAGTCATGCACCATCTGTTAAAATGAAATGGAGAGCTGTCAACACACTGCTTTCCTGGTCCTGTGCTTTGCTCAACCATCCCGTCTAGGTTTACTAAACAGACTGCAATAAAAACTTTACAACCTACACTTGGACTGAAAGGAAATTTCGAGAACACTGATCACATTGATCACAGGAGCATTACATTCTGACATTTATTGTCAGGGTTCAAGGTTACACTTGGTTCTTTTGCTGCCTCCTGGTAGCAGTCACTCTACCTCTAGCATCAGCAAACAGAGCCATTCCACAAGATGCTTGTGATTACAGAGCAAGCAAGTCTCCCAAGATGCTGCGTTCTCTCTTCTCCCTCTATTTCGTGCCTAGAACACAGTGAGGTACAGGAAATCCATGTGGAAGGATAGAGGGAGGCAGAGCTGGAGGGAGGAAGAGAGACCCAGTGGGATAAATCAAGGTTGCTCACAAGAGTCAAAGCTGAGTCTTCATGTTTCTGTACTATTTTGCCACTCTCTGAAATTCCCAACTTCCCTTTTCTTAGGATGAAGTTGCTCTGTGTACAAAGGTGACTGGTATCATAGCCTATGCCCAAGAGACGCAAAAACAAAAACCCCAAATGCTATTTTTAACAGTTGGTGTAAGCAGGATGTGAGGGACATTGTTTGAAAATCACATTACCCAACAAAGAAAAATAATCTTAATCGAGGTTGTTGTTTTGGGTTTTTTTCCCCTGACTCACTATACTGTAAGGGTACTTCAAAAAAGTCTGCAGAAAAATAATTAAAAGAGAAGCTTACTGTGGTGCAAAAACATTTTGAAATCCACACACAGTTTTTTCACAATCTCTATTTTCCAAAGATCCCTCATTTTCTCACTGCCCTGGACCCTGTCTTATTTCATTCTTAGCATTTCCTTGGATTACTATTTTTGCAATAACTTTGGACTGAAGTAGGATCCAACATTGGCTTTTCAACTTTATACATCTTAGGTATGACTGTCGGGCAGGGTTTTCCTTTCAGATTTCAAGGTCCTTTTGTATGCAGCACCCCAGCCATCCCCTTACTCCAACCTGAACAACCTCAACAGAGATCCCTCTGGGAGTACAGGCAGGTGTGTGCACCCGTGGTATCCGCACAGGCTGCCCACAAGTTCTGCACCTCCCTTCCTAGCTTCAGTCTACAAGCTAGCCAGATGTCAGGGGTGGGGTTTTGTTTCATTGTATTGTTTGCTTTTCTACTTACTGCTCTGAATGGTTTTCAAGCAAATGATTACAGGCATGTTAGGAACGGGATGTGTTCAGAAGGTTTGTGGTGAATAAGCTGTTCAAAGAAGCTTAGTGCAGCCTGCTATCCCTAGCTCACCACTGGCTTATGGGCTCAGGGTGAGCTGTCCTCTGGGGACTAGATGGAAGGCAAGGGGCCTTAGGTCCTCATTTTATCCACTGTTCAGTGGAAGAAACAACCTCTTTATAAGAAGTTGATTGTATTGACAACTCAGGACTTTGTATAATAGCTGGCGTTTTTGAAGACTGCTATTTATTCAAGTTGCGTTATCTCTCAGACAATGCCCTGAGCACCCCACCAGTCACCCTGGAAGGTTTGGACAACATAAGTATTTCCCTTTAGAGAAGCCAAGTGAATTCTACAATAGTACAAAGTGGCAGCCAGTTCTCTTTGTCTCCAAATCACTAGACCGAATGTTCATTGGATTCTTTGTGCCAATCCCTCTCTGTGTATTGTTTTTATGAAATAAGAATGGAAGGAGGGTGAAGAAAAGCTACAGGACATGTCCTAATCACATAGAGAGATTACAAATGTGCTAGACCCAAACCCATGCCTCCAGGTCCGAGCCCGCTTCCCTCTTCCTTGTCTGCAGTATGCATATTTTAGTGGAACTGGATCCAGTTCTGGGGATGAGTGTGCAGATGAACGGGGTCCGTGGTGTAAAGGCACCGTCCCTCAGTGGGTGGATGTAAGTCCCAGCTCAGTGCTCACCTCCCTGTGTGACCTGGAGCAGGTACTTCCATTTCATCATCTGTAAAGGCAGGCGATGACAGTGTCCTTAAAGGGCTGTTCTGAGGGTCTTTCTAGTAAAAGAGTGGCCTTTTTATCAACAGCTATTGTGTCTGGGGAAAAAGAGTGGATCCTTTCTCTATTTTGACCAAAAAAAAAAAAAGAAAGAAAGAAAGAAAGAAAGAAAGAAAGAAAGAAAGAAAGAAAAGAAACAGAACAGAAGGTTGTCACAGTGGTGAGTGAATGTTCTCGTTTTCCTCAGACAGAACTTGATGAGATTTCAGGTCACTGGGATTAGCTCAGGGAACAAGTAAGATACTAACTAAAGAAATTAGGGTAAAAGGCTAATTAAAGTCTTGAAAACACTACTTAGAGAGCAGGCCACATCTGCAAATTCCAACTCTGCATCCCTGGGGTTCTGAATCTTCTGGAAACACTTCTGGTGGGGTAGGGGTGGGAGGGATGATCTAGAAAAATTCTAACCTGGAGGGGAAAAGAAGTGAGGGTGAGACTGAAGAGTGCAATGAATGCTGGAGTTGATGTGAACTGAAGTATTGATAATTAGGCAATGGAATGACACCCGGCAACGTCAATGTAACTATTGCTACACATGTGCCCCTTTCAAAGCTGTGAGACACAGACACTTAGAACTTTTAAAACCAAAGTCTGGGCAAGGAGTGATGATTGCACAACATTGGGAATGTGCTGATCGCTATTAGGATTGCATGTAGAAAAATGGTTCAGATGGTTAAAAAATACTCAAACTCAGCCTTCCCTGTCCATTCCTGTAGAGCTGCCCCAGGGCGTGCACCTCACAGCACATGTCTTCCACGTCCAGATGTCCAGGCTTGTTGGTCACACATATCCTGGTCACAGTGTAACACTCACAGTGAGTCAATCAACAACAAATCAAAAAGAGAATAATAGAATTTCACTTTGAAACAAGCAGTTCCTGCTGCTCCTGTTCCAAGCATCAACATGAAGTTTAATTGGAGCGTCTCCTTGAGATTACAAGATGAGGTGCTCTGAAATTGTTCCTAATTTAGTATTATTTTTCCAATAATGGGTTTGTCTCTATACCGTGCAACCAAAACAAGGCAAAAGAGTAAGTAGGGTGCTGAGACTGACAAGGCCTGCAAATGTCACTACAATGCCCAGTTTCCCATTTGTTGCAGCAAAGTGGTCTCATTATATTATTTGCTATTTTTGCTTAAAGTTGTTATAAATCTGAAACTGTAACACACAGCTGTGCTAATAAAATAGGTGTTGATTCTTGTTTGAAAGCCCCAGGCAGAACAAACTGAACAGTTCAATGTCTCTGCTGTTCATCCATGGTGATTTATGATTTATGCAGTTAATGGGGAGCGATGTGCACTGAACCTTGGTTTTCATCCACTCGAGGGAGAGTTACCTATCCCTCACTTGCACATGGCTGGGTCCTGTAGCTGCACTGAAAGTGACCAGGAGGCAGTAAGCCACTTCCTGCGGTGAGAGGTGCCAGCAAGAGCACAGACTGAGAAAAATTTCTGGAGATTCTGGGAGCCTGTAGGGGTGTGAAGTCACCAAAGCTCCATGTACACAATCTTAAAATGGGGCTCAGAAAATTGCAAATTTAAAACCAAATTGGGGGGGCACTGTGGTGTAGCAGGCAAAGCCACTGCCTGCAGTATGGGCATCCCATACGGGCACCAGTTAAGAGTCCCAGCTACTCCACTTCCACTATGGCCTGGGAAAGCAGTAGAATATGGCCCAAGTCCTTGGGCCTCCGCACCCATGTGGGAGACCCAGAAGAAGCTCCTGGCTCCTGGCTTCGGATAGGCCCAGCTCCAACTGTTGTGGTCACATGGGGAGTGAGCCAGCGGATGGAAGACTTCTCTCTCTCTTTCTATCTCTCTCTCTCTCTGCCTCTGCCTCTCTCAGTAACTCTGCCTTTCAAATAAATAAAAATAATTCTTAAAAAAACAAATCGGGGACTTAATATTTAATTTGTATATGGGGAAAAAACTTCTCTCTCTCTCTCTCTGTTTTCTTTTTTGACCGACATATATAGAGAGAGACAGAGCTCCCATCTACTGGTTCACTTGCCAAATGCCCACAAAGGCTGGGGATACGCCAAGCCAAAGCCAGGAGACAGAAACTCAATTTGGGTCTCCCACTTTGGTGGCATGGACCCAAGTACTTGAGCCATCACTTGCTGCCTCCTAGAGTGCATGTTACCAATAACCTGGCTGGAATCACAAGCAGAGTTGGACTTGAATCCAGGCACTCAACTGCTAGGCCAAACGTCTGCCCCCTTGCTTGCTTCTCTTTCCTCTGACTTCACATGTCTCTGTGGCAACAAGGCGTAAGCATATTTACTTTGTATTCTTCAGTTTCTCCAGGGTAAGAAAAGATCCACTGGAAAATGGGAGATAAGAGGCTGGTGCCGTGGCACACTAGGTTAATCCTCCGCCTGCAGCACCGGCATCCCATATGGGCGCCGGTTCTAGTCGGTTGTGCCTCTTCCAGTCCATTTCTCTGCTGGGCCTGGGATAGCAGTGGAAGATGGCCCAGGTGCGTGGGCCCCTGCACCCGCATGGGAGACCAGGACGAAGCACCTGGCTCCTGGCTTTGGTTTGGCACAGCTCCAGCCGTTGCGGCCATTTGGGGAGTGAACCAACGGAGAGAAGACCTTTCTCTCTGTCTTTCTCTCTCTCTCTCACTGTAACTCTACCTGTCAAATAAATAAATAAAATATTAAAAAAAAAAGAAAATGGGAGAAAATTCACATACTTCACTGTTTTTCATAGCCAGTGCTGTACAATTTGGAGTTACTCAGTAAGTCAGCGTTTGCCATTTAATTTTATCTTGTGGTTAGGTGGGACAGATTAAATAAATAAATTAAATTTATTTATTGTTAAATAAATAAATTAAACTGTGAAACAGAGTGGGAAGCTAATTCCTCATGACAATCAAGGCCAGCCTTAGATGGAACTCGGAGCCCTGACCTGTCCTGTTGCAGAAGTTTCTGAAGAAAGCATCATTGCTGAAAGTTGTCACCAGGTCAGGTCAGGGGGCAGAACCCCCTAATCTCTTTGTTCTCAGCCAGAAACCTTGGGCAGATAGAGGATGGCAGGAACTGTGGCAACACATTCACCTGACATTGCACTGATCTCACAGGCCTGACATCAAACCTGTTGATTTACCGGAAAGAAGAACCAACAGCATGAGGATGCCAGCCTTTGGGAGAAGACAATCAAGGCTCTCTCTGCTTCCTTCCTCACCTGAACTCCCTCCTCTACTTAGCTGAATTGGAAAAAGGCAAATACATTAATGCTGATAAGGATGGGTCTAATTCTAGGAAATCATATTGGCCCACTTCCTAGAGCTGCAACCTTTCAGATGGGACAGGTGACCATAGCAGTTGCTGCGTTCTTCCCTTCCTGAGGTCACAGTGGCCACATCTCTCAAGCACACTTGGCCACCTCCTTTTCTTTAACTGGAGAAAACATCTGTAGAATTTATTAAGCACTCACTCTATAGGGTGGTCTACCATGGTGGGAAGAGACATCTTAATTATCATTTCCATTTACCAATGAGGAAATTGTGGCCCAAAGAAGTCGAATTTCCCAAAATCCCAGAGCTGAAATTCAGACTCAGATCATCCAGTTTTCCAGCATGGGAGCCTAACCATCATTCCATACCGAAAGTCATCACACTTTATTGAAATTGTATATAGGGTGACCGGCAATAGACTGTCATTTCCATGAGGGCATCTTGATCTCTTGTTCCCCCTGGGCTCCCAAATCCATCACAAGGATGACTGCTAGTAGGTACTCAATAAATATTTGTTGAATGAATAAAACAAGAAGGCCAAGAACAGAAAGTATAGGCATAAAGTTCTCTGGTTCCCTCTTTGCTCCCTTTTCAGCTCTCAGATTTGAATACCTCTCTTCAAGTCAGCCAAGGCAAAGGACTGGGGTTCGGCCCAAGAATGTGAGCAGAGTATACGTTGAGGGGCTCACATTCTAGGCCTTCTGAGTACACTCAGATTAAAAGATGTGTCCTTTGAGGTCCATCTAATCCCCAGACAGGGAGGCACCAAGGATGACAGCCAAACCCCAGTGAGCAATGAAGCATTTTCCAGTTTTGCTTTTCCTTGTTTATCCTCTGCATATATACTGCCTTCCAGCACCTCACAGCAAATAGGTGACTGAATTTAGATGTTCTCATTTCCAGGTCAAATCACCATTTTGTAAGGCCTTTTTTTTTTTTTTTAATTTATTTGACAGGTAGCGTTATAGACAGTGAGAGAGAGATAGAAAGATCTTCCTTCTGTTGGTTCACTCCCCTAATGGCCGCTATTGCCGGCACTGTGCGGATCCAAAGCCAGGAGCTGGGTGCTTCCTCGCGGTCTCCCATGCAGGTGCAGGGCCCCAAGCACTTGGGCCATCCTCCACTGCCTTCCTGGGCCACAGCAGAGATCTGGACTGAAAGAGGAGCAACCGGGACTAGTACCCGGTGCCCCAAACGGGACTAGAACCCGGAGTGCCGACGCTGTAGGCGGAGGATTAGCCAAGTGAGCCACAGTGCCGGCCTGTGAGGCCCTTTAAATATCAGCTCAAACACAGGTTTTTTGTTTTTGTTTTTGTTTTTCAAATAAATATCCCATACCAGTCAAGCACACAATGATAGCATTTCTCATTCCATTTCCCTACTTAATGATTTTCTATAGCACCTATCTCCATGTTATCTCTTACAAGTTTTTATATCTATCTTGCTTATTAGTGATCCCCTCCTGCTAGAATGTTATGCTCCACAAGGATGGCAATTTGTATCTATTTTTTTCACAATATATACAAATCCTCAGAACAATGCCTTGCTCATAATAGTCATTCCATTAATGCAAAGGGGTCTTCCAAAAGCTCATGAAAATGCATATTATGAAAAAAACTACATATGGATTTAAAAATTTTTTGCAACAAAATATAGCAGAGACAAAGGAAGATCCTACATCTACCAATTCACTCCCCAGATGCTAGGGCTGGTTCAGGCTGAAGCCAGGAGTTAGGAACTCAATACGGCTCTTCCACATGGGTGGTAGGGACCCAAGTACTTGAGCCCTCATATGCTACCTCCCACAGTGCACATTAGCAGGTTCCTGCTGAATCAAAGACAGAGGAGCCAGGACTCAAACCAAGGACTCCAACATGGGATGCAGGCATCTCAAGCAGCATCTTAACCACTGTGCCAAACGTCCATTCAGTTATCATTTAATTTCACTTTTCTATGAATTTTTTGAAGTGCCTTTATAGTTCTCAAATAATCTGTGTATATTATTTAGCACAGAACCATCCTTGTTTGGTATTGTGCATACTGTTTACGGTATGCTGTGTATACTGTTTATTACTCAATAAAAACAAGTTTAAAAATTCAAATATTCAAGGGAAATATTTACTAAGATGGAGTAACCCAAGGCAATGAATGGTGAGTGACTATTAAAAGCACAGGATTTCCAATGGGAGGGACAAAAATATTCCAGAAGTGGATCATGGTGATGGTTGTGCAAACCTATGAATATACTAAAAAGCATTACATTGTACTTCAAGTAAGTGAATTGGAAGGTATGTGAATTACTTCTAATACCAAACTGTTTAAAAAAAAAGTGCTAGTAACAAAAATCATTCAGTTCTGCTAACTTTAAGAAGATACCAATTTTACATCTATGATAATTAACTTTAGTTTATTAGCAACCAGTGGCTTCTGGGGGACAGAGGTAGAATATCAGGATCATTCCCAGGCCTACTCAGCTGAGACCACAGGGCTCGGCCTCAACTTGAGCTGCACACAATGATTTTAATCCCTTTACTGGGAAATGACAAAAAAAAAAGTAAATGACTGGCTCAATAGGCTAATCCTCCGCCTTGCGGCGCCGGCACACCGGGTTCTAGTCCCAGTCAGGGCGCAGGATTCTGTCCCGGTTGCCCCTCTTCCAGGCCAGCTCTCTGCTATGGCCCGGGAGAGCAGTGGAGGATGGCCCAGGTCCTTGGGCCCTGTACCCGCATGGGAGACCAGGTAAAGCATCTGGCTCCTGCCTTCGGATCAGCGTGATGCGCTGGCCGCGGCGGCCACTGGAGGGTGAACCAACAGCAAAAGGAAGACCTTTCTCTCTGTCTCTCTCTCACTGTCCACTCTGCCTGTCCAAAAAAAAAAAAAAAAAAGTAAATGACTGAATATTTGCTTGTTGTCAAAAGCAAAGTAAGTCTCTGATTGTCCACAAGGACATTAAATAATGTCCTTCTGAAAACACACCAGACCATGTGGATGACCCAAGAGGCCTACAGTTAGTATCTATTTCTCAACTGTTTGCTAGGCTTGCTTATTTAACAGATTAGTGGGGCAAGGGAGGAGAACCCTGGAGAGAGTTTACCAGGACTTCTCTTTCTTTGGTAGCCTATACAGACTGCTCTTGAACTCCTCCATTTATTTTAACAGCCTCCTCTGCAACCTGAGTGCCAGCTCTGAGTTAAAGAATTGTCACACACACACACACACACAGATCTAGCATAGCATATCTCACCACAAAATGTAATGCACGAAAAAAAATATAATGCATGTTTTCATTCAATATTTTTTCCAAATAAAAACTGAGGTCTACAAATGCTTAAAGAGTCATCCAGACACTTCTATGCATGGGAACGATATAATTCTTCTGGACTCACAGAATCACATCACTGGGGTTAACTGGTGCTTTATGAGGGCTCTGAAGAGAGGGCTATTATCTCCTATGCACCACCCCACAGACACTCCATGCTGTCCCCAAAAGGCCTGGACTTCATAGGCCTGGCTCTCACTCAAAAGCAATTCACGAGGATGTACGGCCTCAGGCTGCAGCAAATTAAGGAATTCAGTTAAAATATACAACACTGGCTACCGCTCTATCGCTGACCTTTTTTGGGCTGTCCATGTTCCTGGCTATCAAGGCTAAGGCTGTTTTGGAATCATGGTAAGACAAAGGTTAACTGACCTGCTGTTTCCTTTCCCTTTAGTGTTAAAACTTAACAATTGCAGGAACTGGGACTAAACCTCTAGACATTTTATTTCATTTTTATTCTTTAAATTCTTACAAGTTTAGCAATTGAAAATATTGTAAAGTATCTCACTATTGTTCTCACGAGAAGTGAGGTATAATATTAGCATGCCATTAAAGACTATCTTTTTCTCTGCTGTTCCCCAGTATAGTCCTCCAGCATGTTTGAAACCTGAGGGTTGTGTTAAAGCATTAATTGAAATTTCATCCCCATAGAACAGCTCTTCAGCTTCCAAATCAAGTATAACAAAGATCAACACTTAGCTTGGTCATTTGATTGAGTGATTGATCAATTATTTCTACCTCATCTAGGTCCCAATTTGAGTTTCCAGTAACCAGGAAGAATTCTTTCCTTTGAGAGATGGTCAACAACTTATCCAGGCTTTCTTATTCACTTATAGCAAAATGTGGGGAAAAAGAAAAAGAAAAAAGAAAAAAACAGCTGGGACTATGTTCCACAAAATTAAGTGCAAAGTTTTGTGCATGCTGTCATTTTCTAGGAGTAAGTTTTCTACTTTTCAAGAGAGTCTTCAAAAGGGCTTACAAACCAAAAAAGCTAGGAACTAGTTTGAGGATATCACTGCTTGAACATAGCTAAGAGCAACATTGCTTCTTAGAATTTTCTTTTGGATTTCATCACCCCAATCCAAGCAGGGGTGAATGTTTTTAGGGTAAACGATAGTGGGGCCAGAACACCATCTGGCTGGCTGGGTTAGATCCTCCCAAGAGCCCCTGTATGCACTAGGCAAAACTCCCATGCCCATTCAGCCCTTACTCTATGGAAAAACGAAGCTCTTGGATATCCCTGATGTGGTAAAGAGTGTCAGGAATTTCACGCTTTGTTTGGTGGAGGCCAGATATCCTGTGTAGGAAGACACAGAGAAGCCTCTTCCCCCAGGAGCTACAAGTGCAGGTGTGGTAAGAGCTGCACTGAGTTTCCACACCCATCGGTCAGTGATGAGGCCCCATCCATCACCAGGGCTGTGATTCTGCCACCTGCTTCCACCAACAGCGTGGATGATCACCACACCCCCACCCCACCCGTTAGCTATCATACTCAATACACATCAAAGTCAATCTTGAAGGAGGGAAATAGCCATAAAAGATTGCCTTAGGAAAAAATGACTAAACGAAAGATTTCTGTGAGTGAGATCCCAGTGGAAAGAAGAGGCCATTAGAGAAGGAGGTACCTTTCTCTGAAGGGAGGGGAGAACTTCCACTTTCATTATGGCCCTGTCTAAATAGTGTCAGAGTTTCTGGACTCAAAAGGCTTCCATATGGGCCGGCTCCATGGCTCACTTGGTTAATTCTCCGCCTGCCGGCATCCCATATAGGCACCGGGTTCTATTCCCGGTTGCTCCTCTTCCAGTCCAGCTCTCTGCTGTGGCCCGGGAAGGCAGTGGTGCATGGCCCAAGTGCTTGGGCCCTGCACCTGCAGGGGAGACCAGGAGGAAGCACCTTTGCTCCTGGCTTCGGATTGGTGTAGCTCCGGCCTTAGTGGCCATTTGAGGGGTGAACCAATGGAAAGAAGACCTTTCTCTCTCTCTCTCTCTCTCTCTCTCTCTCTCTCACTAACTCTGTCAAATAAAAAAAATTAAAATTTAAAAAAAAAAGGCTTCCATAGCCTTGGCAGCTCATGACAAGAGCCTCGGGTGATCACTGACATCATAAATAAGAGTGTCAATTGTTAAATCAACAACAGGAGTCACTGTGCACTTGCTCCCCATGTAGGACCTCTGTCCTTAATATGTTGTACTATGAGAATTAACAGTAAAACTAGTCTTCAAACAGTATATTATACTTTGTGTGTCTGTGTGGGTGCAAACTGTTGAAATCTTTACTCAGTATAGAGTTTATCTTGTGTATATAAAGATAATTAAAAATGAATCTTAATGAAGAATGGGATGGGAGAGGGAGTAGGATGTGGAATGGTTTGGGGGTGGGAGGGTGGTTATAGGGGGAAGAACTGCTATAATCTAAAAGTTGTACCTATGAAATTTATATTTATTAAATAAAAGCCTTCTATAAAAAGATTTCAAACAGGACTGCCTTAGGGACACTACATGCAAGGCAGGACTCTGTTGGAGGTAAGGAGTTTAGGGTGGGTAACTGTTGTGAACTGCAGATTTATGTCCCGCCCCCCACAAATTCACTCACTGAAACCCTACTCCCCAAAGTGGTGGTACTTGGAGTTGAGGCCTTTGGGGAGTCATTAGGTCATGAGGGATAGGAAGAGACAAAGGAGAACCCGCTTTTCTTTCTGTTCTCCATCATGGCATGACAAAGCAAGAAGGTGGCCATCTGCAGGCCAGGAAGAGGGCCCTTTCCAGAAGCTGCCCATGCCGGCACCCTCAGTTCAGACTTCTGGCCTCCAGAACTGTAAGGAAAAGGTTTCTGTTGTTTGTGACAAGCAACACAAACCGGCCAAAGACAGTGGCTTACAGCATTAGCTGTGAGATTTCCACACTCCAGTTACAGACTTCCCACGTAATCAGACTGAGTATCTAGAAATGCAGCCTGATAGAAGACAGTGAACACTGCTTGACATTAAGAATGCCCACCATGGAGGCAGCTTTCCTACCACAGTGCATTAGGCCACGTCCCATATTGGAGTGCCTGGTTCATGGCCCAGCTGCTTACACTTCCCATCCAGCTTCCTGCTGGTGTGCACTCTGGAGGGTGACAGATGGTGGTTCAGGTGTTTGAGACTCTGCCACCCACATGGCAGAGAGGGATGGAGTTATGGGTTCCTAGCTTCAGCCTGACCCAACCCTGGCAGTTGTGTGCCTCTGGAGAGTGAACCAGTGAGTTGAGGATCTCCCCTCAACCTCCTCCTGGTGTGTTTGTGTATGTGTGTGTGTGTGTGTTTCTATGCACTTCAAATAAATAAAAAATAAATTCATTAACATAAAAAAAAGAATTCCTGCCATCTTCCACTCTTCCCTGCTGTTCCTTTTTTCCTTTTTCAGGGTTATAAAGTGGATTCTGGACTTAAATCTTGGTTCCAGTTTTTCCACTATTGTCCTTTAACTTCTCTATCTTTTGAATGTGTCCCCAGAAGGGAATTTTTAGTATTAGCTTAATCATTATTGATTGGAAGAGTGAGTGAAGAATCAATGAATCAATTTCAACCAAAGATTTGATAGTGCTGGGAGCTTTACCCTCCACCTTTGAATTGTGCTTCATGCCTCCCTTATGTTCTCCCAAAGTATTCAAAAACATTATTTCCCCACTAGGAGCTATGAAAGTTGATGCTGAAAATACATCCAAAAGAATCATCACATTCAATATGGATACTTGTCTCAAGTCAGTCCAGTGTGTTTTATTTTCTTTGTCCTTCAAAAGGCCATTGGGCTCAAGAATAGAGGCAGGTGAGCCAAAGGGTTCCTTCCTGCCCACCACATCAGCATGAAGGCTGTGTGTCTGGGAGCCAGCAGGACCCACACCTCCCAGGGTGCCTGCAGGATGTTATGGCCCCCACGCTTCCTCCAAGGTGGGGATTTTCTTTCGTGGCCTGTGAGTTTGTTACAGCTCAGTGTGACCACATGATCCCTTGTGATAAGGGATGTTTCACTGGATCCCATTCCTAGCTATAACCAGGTTAGAGAAATCCTATAAATGATCCAAAGCTAAAAATTAAAGTGGAATGGGGCTGGTGCTGTGGCATAGCGGGTAAAAGTCATTGCCTGCAGTGCCGGAATCCCATATGGGTGCCAGTTCGAGACTTGGCTGCCCCATTTCTGATCCAGCTCTCTGCTATGGCCTAGGAAAGCAACAGAAGATGGCCCAAGTCCTTGGGCCCCTGCACCTGTGTGGGAGACCTGGCAGAAGTTCCTGGCTCCTGGCTTTGGACCAGCGCAGTTCTGGCCATTGTGGCCAATTGGGGAATGAACCAGTGGATGGAAGACCTCTCTCTCTCTGCTTTTCCTTCTCTCTGTGTGTAACTCTGACTTTCAAATAAATAAATCTTTTAAAAAATTTAAAGTGGATTGGAGCTCTATACCTACAGTCAGCACATGGCACTGTTGCAACAGAGGCTAGCTCCCTGTCCTTTGCCCTGTTACTACATGTTTCTTATCCCTCTGAAGAACGTACTAGTTTTTTCTACACAGCAGCATATTGGTAACACATTCAATGGATATCCCAGCTCCTTATTCTTTGAGGAACAGACTTCACCCAAGATTTAGCCACAAACCCCTTGAGAAATGACCCCTATGTTCCCCACACAAAGGAGTTCTTTTGAAAATTTGTCAAGTGGTATCTGACTGATTTAGTCTATATTGAAACAAGTGATAACATAGATGTCTAGAAATCTATTTTAGGCTGCAAATAGTTCCGGGTCACTATTAACATTAGTAAAAACAGGTGGATATAATCTAGCATTTTAGCAGCAAACCAGGTATATATACTTAATAGAGATTTAAAACCTACTAAGTCTGTTTACCTATCTGTAAAGTGAATACAATAATTTAATTGATATAAAGTGACTTGATTTAGGCCATAATTAACAAATATTAACTATTATAATTGTCAATATCCTAAGTATTGCTAACTACCTACAGCTCAAAGGCCACAGCCCAAATAGGGAATTTGGCTATTACTCACTCTGCAGAATGGAATGAACTTGCAGCTGCTTTGCATTTTCAACTGAACAAACCATTGCCCATTAATAAATTCCAAGTGCTCAAACCAATCACAGTCCATAGTGAGGAAACTCTGTAACTGGTTGTGCAATATTAAGCAAAAAAAGACATGGATACTTGCAGGGAGAGCATGGGTGTTAGATTCCAAGAACAACTCAACAAATCACTTACGTTATGAAAATAGCCCCCAAATTGTCAGTGCTTTGTTCCTGCGTAACTTTAATCCTACAAACTTACTTCTACAAATATTATCAGATGATATCAGTTGACATTGAGCCCCAAAAGATCATATTATTGCAGGACATTTTTGAATTCTCAATGCAAGGCATGCCCACTTAGAGCATCTTCATAGTTTTGGCATTCATAGACTTCTAGTCCCATAGACTTCTAGCCCCATGAGGCTGAATATATCTAGGCCAGAGAGAGTTGTCTCATGTTCTAAGTTCCCTTAGGAGAAGAAAATGAAGAGGAAACTTTCAACCACATGACCCCATTCCTGGTAAACCAGAAAACTGCTCAACCGTGGCATGTCAACTCACGGAGCAGTCCACGCCATATGCCTGGGGTGCTTTCCCCCATCTTGCTTATCTGCTAAAAATGTACTCACCCTCCATGTCTCAAGAGCAACCTCTCCCTGAATGCCTTCAAGACTTTCTTAACTTCCTGGTTTTTTTTTTTTTTTTTTTTTTTTTTTTTTTTTTTTTTGACAGGCAGAGTGGATAGTGAGAGAGAGAGAGAGACGGAGAGAAAGGTCTTCCTTTTGCCATTGGTTCACCCTCCAATGGCCACCATGGCTGGTGCGCTGCGGCCAGCGCACCGCGCTGATCCGAAGGCAGGAGCCAGGTGCTCCTTCTGGTCTTCCATAGGGTGCAGGGCCCAAGCACTTGGGCCATCCTCCACTGCCTTCCTGGGCCACAGCAGAGAGCTGGCCTGGAAGAGGGGCAACCGGGAAAGAATCCAGTGCCCCGACTGGGACTAGAACCCGGTGTGCCAGCGCCGCAGGTGGAGGATTAGCCTATTGAGCCGTGGCACCGGCCACTTCCTGTGTTTTAAAACACAACAGTAAGGCTGGCGCTGTGTTGCAGTGGGTTAAGCCATAGGCCTCCGCACCGGCATCCTATATGGATACCGGTCTGAGTCCCAGCTGCTCCACTTCTGATCCAGCTCCCTGCTAATGTGCCTGGGAAAACAGCGGAGGATGGTCCAAGTGCTTGGGCCCCTGCACTTGCGTGGGAGACCCAGAAGCTCCTGGCTCCTGGCTTCAGCTTGGCCCAGCCTCAGTCATTGTAGCCATTTGGGGAGTGAACCAGTGGGTGGAAGACCATTCTCTCTCCTATCTCTCTGTAACTCTGCCTTTCAAATAAATAAATAAACCTTTAAAATAAAAAAAGAAAACAGTTGCACACACGCCTTTAAATATCTTTCACTAAGCCCATGACTCTATAACACCTCTTTGTAGTCCCAAAAGCTAGCACAGTGCTGGAAAATAGAAGTCTCAAACATTCTGGAAAGTTCTTATTTACTACAGAAGCGGTAATATTCATCCTCTTCCTTACTTCCCTGCTTTCTTAGGTATTTGGCTCTGTTTCTTCTTCGTCCATGATCCTCCCCCATATGATTTCCAATTTTGAAGAATCAGATCCAAACAGATCCTAAATTAATATTTCCTTCAAGTTTTCCAAACTCCTCCTTTTATGTTCATTCAGCCTAGTTAATAGATTCATACTTCTGAAGTGCTGGGAATATTCAAAAATAACATGACCCCATGAATCCAATTAATCATTAAAAAATGTTATTCAGCTAGCCCTTAAAACATTGAAGTAAATGTTAGGCTGAAGTGTTGAACTCTTTACCTAGAATAGAGTTAATCCTCTGTATATAAAGTTAAATGAAAATAGATCTTAGTGAAAAACAGGACAGGGAATGGAGGAGGAGGGGTGGGAGAGTGGGAGGGCAGGTACAGTGGGAAGAATCACTATGTTCCAAATGCTGTATTTATGAAATGCATGCAAATAAATAAGTAAATAAATAAGAAAGTCATTCAGTGGATCCATGCACAACCGCATCCCGATGACAAAGGTGTTCTTGCTGTACACAACTCCTCCTGTATACAACCTCAATACCACAGTTTAATATCAATTGGGTGAAAGGTAAAGACACAGGAACATCTAAGGTAAGAAGAAGTAGGCCCTTTCACCCACAGGATCTGTTTAAGTAGTTAGATGCAATTGCAGAATATTTACATTCATTAATCTATTCAAAACAATACAGGGAAAAATTAGCTACACCACTTTTGACTTCAAACCCCCCTTTCTCTCCTTTAAATGGAGGGCTTCCTCCAAATCTGATGACATATTTCCTGTAAAGCCCCTCTTTACACTTTATACCTTGGTAATTAATAGATTAAAAACAGTACCAGAAGGAATTTTTACATTCCAATAAAATGCCTCTGTGATACTGTGGGAAAAAAAGAGAGAGCAAGAAAATGCTAATCATGGGAAGAGCTGAATTCAGCAGCCCCCAGCTTGCTCTCTTGGCTGGGGTAGTAACAAGTAACCCAGCATTAGCCCTTAAGGGCTCTCTCTTGCCCTTGGCCATTCATCATTTGAATGATGCCTTATCGTCATTTCAGCAATGCTTTCAGGAGTCAGGTAGCATGCACCATTAGCTCTGCTTATTTGAATTAAAATTTTATAATTTTTTTCTGGCATTAACCATCAAAGTACAATTGGAGCCCAGTTGAATGACAGTATCCAAACCACCAGCCTATGGACAACACCAAACTTCAGCCCACAACTAGCCTGGAGCCTTTCTCCACCAAATATACCTTTTCTCAATGACTTATTTGGGAAAAAAAATTCTGCTGAAAGTGATTACTCTTTCATATATCTTCCTCTATGGTTTAAAATCTTAGGCAATATTTAATACTGCAATATTGAAAATTATTTTGAGAAATCAGTTGCATATATAAAATTCTCAAGTATTCATCATCAAATATTCATCTGGAGAAAGACTAATTGCTCAAACTTGACCTCTCTGTCATTGTTTTGACTTCGTGGGTGGGAGGCAGTTGACAAACAGGGATTAGATTCCCAGCTTCCCTGTCAGCTTCTCGACAAAGCCCACCAATAAGGGCAGTGGTGGTGACACACGCCATTTCCACATCAAGTTAGTAAGAAGCAGTGAGTGAACCTTTCCCCCTGCTCTGTGTCAGGGTGCCCACGTGATACAGCTGAGCACAGGGCCCTGGGAAGCCATGTGATAAATATGACAGAGCTGCAAGATGTAAGGAGCTCAGATCCCTGACAGATTGGAGGAAGCCACTCACCCAACAGGAATGTCCACGTTAGACTTTACCTGAGTAAGAAATAATTTTTTTAGATTTTTATTTATTTATTTGACAGGTAGAATTACAGACAGTGAGAGAGAGAAAGAGAAAGGTCTTCCTTCCGTTAGTTCACTCCCCAAATGGCTGCAACAGATGGAGTTATGCCAATCCGAAGCCAGGAGCCAGGTGCTTCGTCCTGGTCTCCCACGCGGGTGCAGGGGCCCAAGCACCTGGGCCATCCTCCATTGCTTTCCCAGGCCACAGCAGAGAGCTGGATTGGAAGAGGAGCAGCCGGGACTACAAGCGGCGCCCATATGGGGTGCCGGCGCCACAGGCAGAGGATTAGCCTAGTGCACCACAGCACCAGCCCCAGAGAAATAAATTTCTGTTGTGATTGAGCTGGTGCACATTTTCCAGTTTGTTTTACAGCAGCTAGCATCATCCTTCCTTAAAAAAAAAAAAATCACTCTTATTTTAAGCCAAAGTACATAACTGTCCTTAATGGTACGAGCTTAATTTCTGACCCTAAAAACAAACAGTACAAGAGAACAACGTTATCTGTTAACTGAAAATGTCTTTTTTAATAATGGAGCATTTATTTTTAACAAAAAAACTCTGACCTTCCTATCAATGTTATGCCTCCAGAACATTCTGTTGCTGACTCAATATTATTTTATTTATTTACTTTTATTCTAGAGGCAGAGAAAGAGAGAGAGAGAGAAATAGACAGTTCACATCTACTACTTCATTCCCCAAATGTCTACAACAGCCTGGCTGGGCTGAAGCCAGGAACCCAGAACTCAATCCAGGTCTCCCATGTGAATGACAGGGACCTAACCACTTGAGCCATCACTGATGCCTGTCAGGGTTTACTTTAGCAAGAAGTTGGAACTGGGAACCTTGAGCTGGAAATGAAGCCCAAACAATCGTGGGTTGTGGGCACCCTAATGGTAAGCCAAACATCTACCTCCCTCAAGTTATTTCAGCACATGACTTACTATTGATCTACATTCAATGCTCTACAATCATCTTCTCATACTCCTAATAATACGCTAGTGATACTCTTAGCACAGTCTCACAATTCCTCAGTTTCCTCTTTAATAAACTTTCATCTCTATTCAAGACACCCAGTGAGGCAGGCTATCACTCAAATCTGTTGATTACCAAGATATAATATGCTAATATTCCCTGCCTTCTTCCTTTCCTCCTTTGTCTTGTGTTGAACATACTGTTTCACTATTACGAATTCTAGTATTTCACTCCAATGTTGTCATCCACATCTACTCTTCCAATCATATATTCTGGAAGATCACACACCCCAAAGGCTATTCTGTTACATGCTTAGCACAGAAACATCATATTGAGACACTTGATACCCTTGAGCTACAGGTCTCTGCAGAGAAAAGAGAGTTCTGATCTAGGATGAATGAGTACTGGAAAAGCATTTCTGTTCTCTTTCTCCAATTCTTTCTACACTACTAGGCAGAGTGCTTTATCCAGATGACCACAAGTCAAGAGTAGCATCTCATTCTTGTTTCCATGTGGGAAGGACATCTGGCTCAGAGTCCCAGGCCAGCTATTTTTCTGAAAACAGACCTGGAGATCCACATCGACAGCTTACTGTTTCCTGTGCTGAATGTAGCTTAACGGCTGGCGCCGCGGCTCACTTGGTTAATCCTCTACCTGCAGCGCCGGCACCCCAGGTTCTAGTCCTGGTTGGGGCACTGGATTCTGTCCTGGTTGCTCCTCTTCCAGTCCAGCTCTCTGCTGTGGCCCGGGAAGGCAGTGGAGGATAGCCCAAGTCCTTGGGCCCTGCACCCACATGGGAGACCAGGAGAAGCACCTGGCTCCTGGCTTCGGATTGGCGCAGTGTGCCAGCCGTAGGGGCCATTTTGGGGGTGGTGAACCAACTGAAAAAGAAGACCTTTCTCTCTGTCTCTCTCTCTCTCTCTCTCTCACTGTCCAAATCTGCTTGTCCAAAAAAAAAAAAAAAAAAAAAAAAGAATGTAATGTAACACAACTGTTGCCCTCCCTGGCACCAGTACTGCTCTAAATGAGTTTAAGGTCTAAACTCATGGGGTTGTTTACGTGGGTTTAAAGTAGGGTTTATTGAATAATTTTCTGAGTCAAGATGGATCTACTCTGCCTGCCCCAAGAAAGCACACAGGAGGTCTTGTAAATGGAGGTCAGAGGTATGTTACCAGTCTCTGATTCTTATCTGAGTCCTGGTCTGATCAGGACCCCAAGGACAAAGAAGGACAAGGTACAAAATAGTCTCTTTTCTGAATATATGGTCTCTTGGGAGACACAGGTATGAAACCAGTGGCTATATTAATATATGTATGAGTATGTATGTCTATGCATGCATGTGTGTATTAAATATGATATTGGAGGGTGGGTAATTGGCACATAAATTAAGATATCACTTGGGACACTCACATCCCATATCAGAGTGTCAACTCCACTTCCTGCGAGGCAGCAGGTAATGGTAAAAGTACTTGGGTCCCTGCCACCCATGTGGGAGACCCAATTGAGTTTCCATCTCCTGGCTTCAGCCTGGCCAACCCTGGCTGTTGAAGTACTTGGAGAATGAACCAGTAGATGGATGTCCTTTATCTCTATCTCTGTTTCTGTCTCTTTTCCTTTCTAATAAATGAAAATAACATTTTCAAAAAATACAATATTGACATATGCATTCATTGTGTGGAAACAAAGAAAAAGAAAACCAATGAAATAAAATTCCTCTTGGCAGGAATGACTGGGGAATAGGAAAGAAGAGAAGATCAAGAAAGCCTTCTGAGATGCATAACTTCTGAACTGAATCTGCAGGACATGGAAGAGATAGCAGGCAGAAAAGAGAGGAGGGCTCACCAGGCAAAGTGACAACCCAACCAAAGTATGCAGTCACAGGGAGGTCATGCCACTGCTAGGGATTTTCAAGTGTGTAGACATGACAAGATGCTTGTCAAAGAGAGGTAAAAAGATTTCAGGTTGGAGAAACAAGTAGAGACCAGACCATGAAGACTTTTAGAACTAAATTTCCTCCAGCTTTGGTCGTGAAACACTACTAAGTTGTAGAATCAATTTAGTGAGTTATGATCTTTTTTAAAATGGAGAACATTACAGTATTTTGCACTTTGTAAATCTGGGTATCGTTTCCTCAAATTAGAAAGGTTGGTACTTGTGTGGATTTGCTTACTGGCTTGTTAGGTAAATGTTTTTCTTACAGCAGTTCTTCTCCTGTGGGGTAACCATGATGATGAAGACATCAATGTAAATGCATGTTTAGCTCAATTCCAAGATAGATACATATAGAAATATTTATAGATGCATATGTCTGGGTGTGAATACACAAGGGTTAGTATGTCAACATATATTTCCATGCTTTGTTGGCTGAGAGAACCACCTAGAAGAGAAGCAATGATACCCCAGCGACAAAAAGCATGCCTCACCATCCACATTTTGGTTTCTAGCGTCATTTTTCAATAAAAGAGATAGGGCCTTAGAGAAATCACTGATTCTGGGACTGGTGCAGGAAATGTACAAAATGAAATTGGGGGCATCTTCCAGTGCCAGAAATCAGGTAGTGCTACAAACAGCACAAAATATTCACACACCACATGAGCATGTCAAAGGAGCAAATAAGTCCACAGAAGCAGCTCCCAAAGGCCAAAGCTAAAGCATCTAAGCAACAGAATAAAGTAGCTGTGGGTTATAATCCAAAGTATAAATACCCATGAGGGTTGGGGGTGGGGAGAAGGAGAGGGAGAGGGAGAGGGAAAGAATAATAAGTCTCCAGCACAGAAGAATTCTAAGTGATTTATGTATGTATTCCACTTCTAAGAAAGGTAGAGCTTGACTCCTCACCCCTTAGGTTAGGGTTGTACATGGTCACTTCCTTCCAAAGAGTGTCACTTTTCCTGTGTGGAAATCATTCTGCCTTTCCTGTTTAGTCATCTTCATACCTCCAGACAATTTTGCTATAAAATGCCTTAGGCTGATAAACACTACCTCGGCTAGATGGTTCAAGTTAACATCAACGTGAGATGACATGTTGACAGACCTTGCCTGATATAATGCAATGAGAATGGTAGATTACCTCTGTTGTCTTCTTCCCCCAAATCAAAACTGTAAGTCTAATCATGAGAAAAACATCAGGCAAATTTCAATCATGGAACATTCTACAAAACACTTAATTGTAACTCATGGGAAATTTAAGGACTTAAAAAAAAAAAAAAAGATAGAAAGTCTGAGAAGCAGTCCCAGCCCAGAGAAGTGTATGGTGACATGATGACTAAAATGTAATATGGCATTCTGGGACAAAAAAAGAGATATTAGGTAAAAAAGGAAAAAACTGTGAATACAGACTTTAGTTAATGATAATGTATCAGTATTAGTTAGCTAACTTTGACCAACATTCCATCACAATGTAAGATACAATTAATTAGAGGGGGTTGGCATTTGATTCAGTGGTTAAGATGCTCCTTGGGATGCCCACAGCCCATTTCCAAGTGCCTGGGTTTAGTTCTAGCTGTGCTTCTGATTTCAGCTTCCTGCTAATGAAAATTCTAGGAGGCAGCAGATGGTGGTTCAAGTACTTAGGTTCCTATCACCCATTAGGCAGACTTGGATAGAGTTCCAGGCTCCTGAATTCGGACTGCCCTGGCACTGGTTGTTGTAAGCATCTGGAGAATGAACAAATGGATGAGAGATACATCTCTCTCTCTCTCTCTCTCTCTCTCTCTCTCTCCATCTCCCTCTCCCTCTCCCTCACTCCTTACCCCCAATATCTCTTTCTCTGTCTCTCAGCTTTTCACATAAATATCACATAAATAAATTAGTAAATACATAAAAATAATAATTTAAAAGATATAATTAACAAGGAAAATTCGTTATGGAGTATTTGTAAACTTGTGGTACTATCTTCAAAACATTCAAATAAATCTAAAGCCATTTTAAAATTTAAAACATTTCTATTCAAAAAATCACAGAATGTAGTACAGAGAGGAAAAAAATCAAGGACAATATTTAACATTATTCAAAAAATTAATACATCACATTGAACTAACAATAGAGCAGATCTGTTGTGGGTGTCTCAGCCAATGCTAGGATAGAATTTAACATTTATAATAATAAAAATAGGTTCTCCTCATTTAAGAATCACAAAAATTTTTCAGTATATTCAGACTTAAAAGATTATGGGGGGCCGGCGCCGCGGCTCACTAGGCTAATCCTCCACCTAGCGGCGCCGGCACACCGGGTTCTAGTCCTGGTCGGGGCACCGGATTCTGTCCCGGTTGCCGCTCTTCCAGGCCAGCTCTCTGCTGTGGCCCGGGAGGGCAGTGGAGGATGGCCCAGGTACTTGGGCCCTGCACCCCATGAGAGACCAGGATAAGTACCTGGCTCCTGCCATCGGATCAGCGTGGTGCGCTGGCTGCAGCGGTCATTAGAGGGTGAACCAACAGCAAAGGAAGACCTTTCTCTCTCTCTCACTGTCCATTCTGCCTGTCAAAAAAAAAAAAAAAAAAAAAGATTATGGGGAAGTGACATGCATACAAAATTTCTGCTGTTCTTTGGGTTAGGATTTTAAAACCATTCTTCAATGAGAGTTTGTCATCAAGAACCTAGGAGACTATAAGGCAATACCAAATTTTCTAAGCTAAACTAGTTGAGGCACATTTTAAAAAGCTAAGAGCTTGGATTCTACTTTGTATGATATTTGCCAAATCACTAGACACTTCTGGGCCCTAAGTTTCTCTATTCAAATAATGAGCAAAGTAATCTTGAATAATCTCTAATATCCTTTGACTTTCAACTTGTCTTTCATTCCAGTCAATGCAGTGTGAAAACTCAAGAAATACTTTGAGTAGGTATGCAAAGGATTTGGGTTACAGAGTAGAAACCAATCTATCAACAGTAAGCACTGATTGGCCTGGATGGGCCAATTTTCTGGAATCTTTATTAATAATGTAGAACTGTATGGTTTTTAATGGAATTAAAAAAAACTTGCTTATTTGTTTGAGTAGCAAAGGGATAGGGAAAGAGAAAAACAGAGAGAGTTCCCATCCACTGTTTAACTCCATAAATACTTACAATGTCTGAGACTGGGCTGGTTGAAGCTGGGAGCCAGGAACTCTACCCAGGTCTCCTACATGAATGGCAGGTACCCAACTACCTAAGCCATTACTACTGCTTCCCAGATTCTGCTTTGGCATCAAGCCGGAGTGAGGAGCTGGCAGAGCAGGACATGAAACCTAGTCACTCTGATATAGGACATGGGTGTTTCAATATCTTATTTAACCACTAGGCCAAATGCCTTCATCTATCAGAAAATAACTATATACCTTGTTTGCCCCTAAAAGCCCAAGAAAGAAATAGACAGCAAAATTTTAAAAGCTATCCAAGGAATATTTCAAAACCCTCGCTTCTCAAGTAATATTTGGCATTAGTCTAAAAATCAAATGTTCACTTTTCAGAGTGTCTTAGGTCTTCAATTAAAAATGAAGTATAATAAAGACTCTGATCCCAGTTTGATGTTTAACTGCTGACAATTTCAAAGTCCTACCACACCCCCCTTACCCCTTCAGCCCCATATCTGGGCAAGTTGATAAGAAAGCCCAGATGTTCCCTTCTTTAACACCAGTGAAGTTCAAACCACATAAGTGTGGCACACACATGAAAGCCCTCACTCACTCCTGGCTACCTCCCCAACTTAATAAAAGCCAAGCGAGTCATTTTCTGCTTCCTAAAGCCAACTTTGGACCTGTTTGGGTGCCTGCCCTGCTCTCTTCAGAAAGCCTCACCACGTGCATAGCACACCTTTTCATTTCCTCTTGGCGCTGTGTGTCATCAAAACCGACGACCAGACTGATCTGGGTGGAGTCTCATATAATGCCACAGGATGATTTCAACAGGGGAAGATGTCTCTCACTTTGTTCTCATGAATCACACTAGAAGAAATCATTTGTCTGGTGCTGTGGTCTGAATGTTCGTGTCCCCTTCAAATTCCTCAGTTGAAATACTAACCTCTCAGGTTAGTAAGTCCCCAGGTAACTTCTCCAAGTGACTAAGACTCCAGGTGACTCCTGCTCATAATTCCTGTGCCAACTCACAAATCGTTACTACAGGACAGTACCTAGAGGTAAAACAGGATTGTAAATCATGTTCTTTGGAAGGAAGAGACCAATCTGCTTTAAACACCCAATTTGGTTTTTGGCATAATTTATTTAGTTAGAACAGGCATTAAGATTGAAAGTCCATTTCTGTCTATTAATAAAGAAACACTACAAGGTCCTTAGTGGGTTACAGATAGTCCATTAATGTAAGTTGAGGGGCCGGAGCCGTGGCTCACTTGGTTAATCCTCCACCTGCAGCACCGGCATCCCATATGGGTGCCAGGTTCTAGTCCCGGTTGCTCCTCTTCCAGTCTAGCTCTCTGCTGTGGCCCGGGAAGGCAGTGGAGGATGGCCCGAGTACTCGGGCCCCTGCACCCACGTGGGAGACCAGGAGGAAGCACCTGGCTCCTGGCTTTGGGTTGGAGTAGCTCCCGCCATAGCAGCCATTTGGGGGGTAAATCAATGGAAGGAAGACCTTTTTCTCTGTCTCTTTCTCTCTCACTGTCTAACTCTATCTGTCAAATAAAAAAGAAAAGAAAAGAAATAATGTAGGTTGGATTCAGGGCAACCAACCAGTGCTGAAGGCAAATATTTCCAAGGGTCTACCACTTGAAAGAAACTCTGCCAATGAAATGATTAGATTAGCTGTTAACTCTCAGGATTCTTTTTTTTTTTTTTTTTTTTTTTTTACAGGCAGAGTGGACAGTGAGAGAGAGAGACAGAGAGAAAGGTCTTCCTTTGCCGTTGGTTCACCCTCCAATGGCTGCCGCGGCCGGCGCACCGCGCTGATCCGATGGCAGGAGCCAGGAGCCAGGTGCTTCTCCTGGTCTCCCATGGGGTGCAGGGCCCAAGCACCCGGGCCATCCTCCACTGCACTCCCTGGCCACAGCAGAGGGCTGGCCTGGAAGAGGGGCAACCGGGACAGAATCCGGCGCCCCAACCGGGACTAGAACCCGGTGTGCCAGCGCCGCAAGGCGGAGGATTAGCCTAGTGAGCCGCGGCGCCGGCCAGGATTCTTAAACCAGTAAAGATCACAGCTTCATTTTAAGTCATCCGAGTGTGCACATTACTTGGCATCTTGTTTTGTAACTCTATTGCAGGTGATAATAGAAAGCTTAATTTATACGTCAAAGTTTTTCCAGTTTGTATGTTATGTGTCACATGAGCTATTCTTAAAAATCTTCTTGAAAGCCTCATGAAGATATTTCTGTTGAGGGGAAAATGGAGCAAAATGCTTTTATGCCAGTCTGCTATGAGGAGGATACCTTGCCATAGAAAGCAGAGAGTTCCCTCATTAATATTGCTTAGCCCTGTAATGCTTCAATTTTCAGCTGGGTTCCAAATAGAAGACGTCATAATAGAGCTGACAAAGCGTTTCTATGAGGGTAAGAGTCATCCATGTCTGAAGTGGCTCCACTGGGATTATCGTATTACATTTGTGGAAAACCACCAACGCAACCCAGGCGACACTCAGGTTGGCCGTTGAGAGTAATATATAGTTGTCTGGTGCTGAGGTCAGACTAATATGGATAAGAAAGAAAAATGCTTTGAAAAAAAATCAAAGAAAGAATGAAAGGAAAAACAATATTCCCCTTGTTGGTTTGTTTCCCAAATTGGGACCAGTCCAATATGCACACCCCGTTGCTTCCTGCTGGCATGCTCTGGGGGTAGGAATCAATCCGCCCTTTGTAGATATTAAGAAATTGTGGAGGCATTAAGAAGAACACTGAATGGATGCAATGTAGTTAGAGACAAAGGGTGTAAGTGATGTAGAGGAGGGGTCAAGAGGAAAGTTGGTTAAGTCTTGAGGAAACTGGTGTCCTATTGGATGGATGGAACAGCACGTGGGGAACCTCAGGGCATCCAGGAGACCACCCCACAGCTCGGAGGTTACTTTTGGTTCTACTACTCTTAATGATTTATTCCGCCAACCAGAAGCAAACAGCAGATTTCATGTGTGACTACATTTAAAAGGGACTTCTACAAAATTCTTAAAATGCAATGCTTCTTAAATGTTTCATTCTGGGCCGGCGCCACGGCTCACTAGACTAATCCTCGCCTGTGGTGCCGGCACCCCAGGTTCTAGTCCTGGTCGGAGCGCCGGATTCTGTCCCGGTTGCTCCTCTTCCAGTCCAGCTCTCTGCTGTGGCCCGGGAGTGCAGTGGAGGATGGCCCAGGTCCTTGGCCCCTGCACCCGCACGGGAGACCAGGAGGAAGCACCTGGCTCCTGGCTTCGGATCGGTGCAGCGCGCCAGCCTCAACACGCTGGCCGTGGCAGCCATTTGGAGGGTAAACCAAAGGAAAAAGGAAGACCTTCCTCTCTGTCTCTCTCTCTCTCACACAGTCTAACTCTGCCTGAATAAAAAAAAAAAAGTTTCATTTTACAATAAGCTTTATGTGTGTGCATTTATGGCTGACTCATTCTGCATCCCATAGTTAGGATATACCAAAGGACTTCACAAAGTTCACGAGAAAACAGAATCAAAACAGAAGTTAATGTTGATGCAAAAAAGTTTTTGACATCCACACACAATATGCATAATGTGTATTTCCTATGAACTTGTTGAAGATTCTTTGTGTTCTTCCTATGCCTTTTAGCAAACACAAGTCCTGTATGCATCTTGTCTAATGTTCATATTAGACCTAGCTACAAAGTTGTTTTAACCTTGAGATAATTGTGACTGTTAAAGGCTTTACTCCACACTAGAGAATAAAATGGAGAGGTATTTTTTTTTTCTTTTTAAGTGAACAACCAAAACATTATTTCGCTAAAGCAATAAACCTCAACTGTAAATCATACCATGTAGTAAGTAGGTCACTGGAAACTAAAATGATATCAGATGTAGTCTAGGATTTCAGTTTAGCAAGATTATCTTTTGTAATTGCTATTAAAAAAAAAAAACAACCATTTTTCACTAAAAGCTTGGAGGAATGTTAGTTTTTAAAACCAAACAGAAAATCCTTCCTCTCATGACAAATACTATTTATAAAACTGCATCAGTTCACCTTCCTACTATAGTAAAATTGTATAAAGACTCTTGACTAAAAGTTGCATGATAAAGCCTCTGCTAATATGGATTTTCGATCAGGATTCACAAGCCACTGCTAAAAGTGCTGTCCCACCAAGCAAGCAAATAGTGAATGAGAAGTGAATTCTGTAGAGAGAGAACAGAATTCTCTACAGAATTTCAGCTGAAGAGGGAATGATACAGCTAGAACAGGACCACCTATGAATAAACGGGCCAGCCCCTGGGCATTTCAAAAGAAGACACAACCAGATCATCTTCCCGAAGGAAATGCACCACATCACTTATTCAACAATCTTGCTGTACTCCCTCTCAAACACTGAACTGGGCCTGGCATTGTGATGCAGCAGGTTAAGCTGTTGCCAGCAACGCCAGCATCCCATACAGATGCCAGTTTGTGTCCTGGCTGCTTTACTTCTGATCCAGCTCCCTGCTAATGCACCTGCTAAAGCAGCAGAAGATGGCTCAAGTGCTTGGGCCCCTGACACCCATGTGGGAGACCCAGATGAATCTCTTGTCTTCATCGCGGCCCAGCCCTGGCCAGTGTGGCCATCTGGGAAGTAAACCAGCAGAAGAAAGATCTCTCTCTCTATCTCTATCTCTCCCTCTGTATCTGTAACTCTGTCTTTCAAATAAATCTTTATGAAAAAAAAGTTGAATTGGAATCTGAGCAAGACTTTAGATCTAACTATACATTTATAAAGAATAGAGGGATGTTATATGACACCATGCAGATCCAATCAGCAAATTCTATTTATGGAAAACTACATGATAACCCAGTTTCTTCAGCAAATAAATTACAAAGCATTAAAAAAAATGAAGGGTATATTACATAGTTTAAGAGACAGTTAAGAGAGATATTCATCACAAGGTATGTTCTTAGAGGTATCCTGACTCAAACAAACCAACCAAAACATAATGTGACATACACTTGTATGACACAGCTGGAAGCTGACTGGACATTTTATCATAGCTAAGTAAACATTGTTACTTCTGTTAGTATTAAGAACACTATTTTGGCTATGTTAACAGAGGGAGAATCCTTGTCTTCAGAAACAAAGACAAGCATTTACAGATTTTTAGGATTCTTTTTTTTTTTTAGATTTATTTATTTATTTGAAAGTCAGAGTTACAGATAGAGAGGCAGAGGAAGAGAGAAAGAGAAGTTTTCCATCTGCTGGTTCACTCCCCAGATGGCCATAACAGCCAAGGCCAAGCCAGGCCAAAGCCAGGAACCAGGAGCTTCATGCAGGTCTCCCGCATGGGTGCAGGAGCACAAGGACCTGGGCCATCTTCCACTGCTTTCCCAGGCGCACTAGCAGAGAGCTGGATTGGAAGAAGAGCAGTCAAGACTTCAACCGGCTCCCATATGAGACACTGGCCCTACAGGCATTGGCTTTACCTGCTATGCCACAGCACCAGCCCCTTAAGATTCATTTTTATTTGACAGAGCAGGTACTTTCTGAGATTATTTGATCCTGGAATGCTATTCTCCCCACCCTCTACCCTACCCCCTCATCATGTCTCAATGATACCTTGCACATATCTCTATCTTTACACCTATATATTGCTCAATATCTTTTTTTTTTTAATTTTTTTGACAGGCAGAGTTAGACAGTGAGAGAGAGAAACAGAGAGAGAGAGAGAGAGAGTTATAGACAGTGAGAGAGAGACAGAGAGAAAGGTCTTCCTTCCGTTGGTTCACTCCCCTAATGGCCGCTATGGCTGGCGCTGCGCGGATCCAAAGCCAGGAGCTGGGTGCTTACTCCCAGTCTCCCATGCAGATGCAGGGACCCAAGCACTTGGGCCATCCTCCACTGACCTCCTGGGCCACAGCAGAGAGCTGGACTGGAAGAGGAGCAACTGGAACTAGTACCCAGCACCCCAACCAGGACTAGAACCCGGGCTGCCAGCACCGCAGGCAGAGGATTAGCCAAGTGAGCCACGGCGCCAGCCCCAATAATCTTTTTATGTGCGTGTTACTACTAGACTGAGCACTGTAAGTTTAGAAATGATGCCATTATTGACTTGTTTTCTCTAATGCCTGACACAGGGTGAATCAATGAATGAGTGAATTCAGGGCTGATTCATTAAATTAATATCTTAGTTTTAGCTATATATGTTTACCGCTGCCAAGAGTTTTGAACTCTCCAATAAAAATACTAAGTAGTGTCTGATTCACAAGCTACAGAATTACCATGCCAGCTTTCATCCTTGCTGTTTTGGCTATGTCTTCCTCCAAAGATACAAAAATTTATAGTCATAATAGCTAACCTTTGTAGCCTACTTCCTATACACCAGGCCCTGATATGAGCATTTTATGTATTTTAAATCCTATCTCCACATCTTTACGATGCAAGATCTGGTATGATCATCTCATTTTAGATGATCTGAGGCACAGATACACGGGAAAATGTCCACGTTCTCACCTGATAAGGGGCAGACCTGGGACTCATGTCCAAGAGGTCTGGCTCCAGAACATTCTTGCTAGACCAGGGTCACCAGCCTTGGAGATAACTAGATTCCTGCCAGCCTAATGGCCGTGAACTTCACAGAAAATGTCAAGTCTCGGTCTTTGTGGTTCCAAGCACCTGATATATAAATGGTGACTTTATCTCAATCAAAATAAATTCAGAAATAAGCACAACGTTTGGAAGATGAATAATTGGTATACAACATCAGAATAATTTAAGATGTTCTTCAGATGTTTAGTTGAGCCCATTGAGTTGCTTCCCATTTAAGTCTAGCTATGTTGCCCAGCTGGTTAACGAGTGCCATTTCTCAGGATGAGATCAGATGTGGCATTGACCCCACGCATAAGACATCCATCATCCAACTGGGAACAAACCCGCATTCCCAATTCAGCTCTTTCCTCTTGCTGCCTCTTGCCACCACGTGGGTTCTCCCTGTTTGGAATCATCATGGCTAATCAAGGTTACAAAACATTGGGCATTCTTCCTTTGTTTCAGGAATGTGAAGCTGGCCAAAATAATTGTTGAAAAAAATATCCAAGATATAATTGGATAGAAATTTCTAAAACCCCACCCACTCCCCCCCCCTTTTTTTTTTCAAGGAAGAAAGAGGCTGATTGACTCCAGTATTCTTGGCTAGGCCATTACTCAAGCCACAAATACTCCAGTTATCCAGTGAGTCAGTGGCCTTCAACCACACTTTAAATAAAAGCCATGTATTATGATATTTTTCACGTTTTTTACTCCCAACTGTGTACCCCATGAATGCTAAGCTATTGTGATTTTTTTCCCCATTTCTTCCTGCCCCATCCATTATTGCAAGAGGACTCTTGCTTGTTTCCTACTAGCATTCAAACAACAAACTAACATTTTTTATCTACTCACTTATTTATTTTCATTTGATTTTGAGAGACACAGAGAGATCTTCCACCTGCCAATTTACTTCCCAAATACCCACAACAGCTAGGACTGGGCCAAACCAAAGCCAAGAGCCTAGAATTCAATCCAGGTCTCCTAAGTCGGTAGCAGGAACCCTAGTACTTGAGACATTTGCTCCCACCCAGGATATACATTAGCAGGAACCTGAATTGAAAGCAGAGGAGCTAGGACGCAAACCACACACACTCATATGGGATGTGGGCATGGCAAGCAGTGACTTAACTGCTGTGGCACACATCTATTCCACAACAAGCTTTCAGGTTAACTCAATTAACAGCATCTTGCAGTCTATCCTAATCCTATTCTTTTTATTCTTTTCCTCAGTTTTACATTTTTCATTATAGTATAAATACATCCATAGCATTTTAGCCATTTTCAATTGTGCAGTTCAGTGGCATCATGTACATTCCCATTTCTGTGCATCTGTTGCCACCATCGTCTCCAGAACATTTTCATCTTCCCAGACTGAAACTTGTGCCCATTAAACACCAACCCCTCCCCCACCCCAGTTCCTTGCAACCTCCATTCTATTTCCTGTCTCCATGAATTTGTCCTTTGCTGTTTGAATGGTTCCAATAAATGTGATAATTATTATAAGGGCAGTGGGTTGCTGAAACAAGGAGAGGTCTCTGTCTTTGTTCTTAATTATCATTTTTAAACTTTTGATTATTAAACTTGTGAATGAACCTTACTCTTGACCATGTAAATCCACTTGCTCACTACATTTCCTTCAGTACATTTTTGTGGTCATTAATATAATCAAGTAGAAAAAAAAGGGGGTCTAATTAAAGATAAATTTAGAGTGTGCTGGAGAAATAAGTTGCACCATTGGTTTGCAATTCTATGTATTTCAGTGGCATCTCTGTTCATGGGCAAGGTCAATCATGGATAATTAAGAACTTTTGAGGTAGTCAACTGATTTTCTGTAAATCATGGTTTTTTTGGTTTTGAAGATTTATTTTACTTATTTGAAAGGCAGCATTGTGGGGAGAGAGGGGGAGTGGAAGAGGGGAGAAGGGAAGAGAGAGAGAGACAGAATCTTCCATCCACTGCAACATTTGGGGCTGGGCCAGGCTGAAGCCAGGAGCCAGGAACTCCATCTGGGTCTTCCATGTGTGTGGCAGGGGCCCAAGGGCTTAACCTGCTGGCCACAACGCTGGCCCCTTGATCATGTTTTTAAATGAAGAACTTTTTCCTTTCTCTGATGTCTTCAGGCTGGCAGTTCAGAAAATAGGCAAGATGGTAACCCTCAGAAGGGAACAACTAGGGAGAATTAAGTACTTCATAGCACCTGGGGGCAAATGGCAAGGCAGAAAAGACTCCTCTGTTTTCAAAGCTAAGAGGGCAGAGGGCAAAGTGCAGCAGGAAGAGGCCCAGCAAATCAGCGGGGCATGGACGCAGGTCCTGGAGTTCCAGTGGGGGGAGGAGGAGGTAGCAGAGTTGAACAACAGTGACTTGGGGCCTTGGATCAAATTTCACAAGAAACAGTCCTTTTCTGGATCTCACAGAAACAGGGGTAAAACATACCCCTATTCCCAACCCTCCGACACTCTAATAAAGTAATGATTTCGAAGGGAAGGGAATGGAATGGTAGGGGAAAGGATCACCTAGATTTAGTGGGCAATGTGATATGGCCCAACAATGAGTTCTAAAGAACCTGATTGAATAAAACACCTTTTAGCATCATTGGTGAATTGTTCCAAAATATTTCTTTCATCCTCAAATTTCACTGGGACAACCATACACACACTTAAGATCCTTGAACAAATATCCTATACATTTTATGGAATCTATATAACACATTAAATAGAATGCATACATTGGGGCCGGCACTGTGGCATAAAGGGTAAAGCCCTAGTGCCGGCATCTCATTTAGGCTCTGCTTTGGGTCCCAGCTGCTCCATTTCTGATCCAGCTTTCTGTAATGGCCTGGGAAAGCAATGGAACATGGCCCAAGTCCTTGAGGCCCTGCACCCGCAAGGGAGATCTGGAGGAAGATCTTGGTTCCTGGCTTCAGATCAGCTTAGCTCCAGCTGTTGTGACCAACTGGGGAGTGAACCAGTGGATAGAGGACCTTTCTCTCGCTCTCTGCCTCTCCTTCTCTCTCTGTGTAACTCTGACTTTCAAGTGAATAAATAAATCTTTGGGGGAAAAAAAAGAATGCATACATTATACATGGCGTGTGTGGGTGGAAGTATATGAAGAGAACTAAAAAGTGAATTAGCAAGTGATCCACAGCATATTGGATGTTATTCTCTTGTTAGGCAAAATATGGCCTTGGTAAAGTCCTCCATAAGATAAGATGCCAAACATAGATCACTCAGTTGTCCCACAAGCCCTGTAAAAAAGAAGGAGAGATGTCCTGAGCACTCTCCTGGTGGGGTAATTACAAGGGACTTTCTAAAACAACCATCCCTGCTTACCTTTCTGCAGTAATTATCCTCTCAGGGAATGGGGTCTGTCCTGAGGTCCCTCCATCCAGACCTCCAATACCTCTCTCTGAGGAAAGCAGTCACCTTTCCTTCTAGCCTGGGCCTGAACTATTTCAGATTGTATTGCTCAGGGCTCTGAAACCCAGAAACAGAGTAGAGGAGATTGTATGGAGCCTTAAAACTCCTTTCCAGCAACAATTCCAAAAATTTCATTGATTTTGAGAATGGCTAAAATCCACAACTGTTTGCTGGTTGTGTTTGACAGGCAAAGAGACACAGAGACAGATCTTCCATCCACTGGTTCGCTCCTCAAATTCTCAGAATATCCGGTCTGGGCCAGGCCAAGTCAGCAGCCAGAAGTCAATCCAGATCTTCCACATAGCTAGCAGGGACTCAACTACTTGAGTTGCCTACTCCCAGGGAGAATACTAGCAGTGGAATTTACAGTGGAGACAGGACTTGAACTCAGGCACTCCAATATGGGATGTGGATATCCCAAGCAGTCTCTTTTTTTTTTTTTAACTTTTTTTTTTTTTTTTTTTTTTTTTTTTGACAGGCAGAGTGGACAGTGAGAGAGAGAGACAGAGAGAGAAAGGTCTTCCTTTGCCGTTGGTTCACCCTCCAATGGCCGCCGCTGCAGCCGGCGCACCGCGCTGATCCTGGCAGGAGCCAGGAGCCAGGTGCTTTTCCTGGTCTCCCATGGGGTGCAGGGCCCAAGCACCTGGGCCATCCTCCACTGCACTCCCTGGCCATAGCAGAGAGCTGGCCTGGAAGAGGGGCAACCGGGACAGAATCCGGCGCCCCAACCGGGACTAGAACCCGGTGTGCCGGCGCCGCAAGGTGGAGGATTAGCCTATTGAGCCACGGCGCCGGCTCTTTTTTTTTAACTTTTATTTAATGAATATAAATTTCCAAAGTACAGCTTATGGATTACAATGGCTTCCCCCCCATAATGTCCCTCCCACCCGCAATCCTCCCCTTTCTCACTCCCTCTCCCCTTCCATTCACATCAAGATTCATTTTCGATTCTCTTTATATACAGAAGATCAGTTTAGCATACATTAAGTAAAGATTTCAACAGTTTGCTCCCATACAGAAACATAAAGTGAAAAACACTGTTTGAGTACTAGTTATAGCATTAAATCTCAATGTACAGCACACTAAGGACAGAGATCCTACATGAGGAGTAAGTGCACAGTGACTCCTGTTGTTGACTTAATAAATTGACACTCTTGTTTATGGCATCAGTAATCACCCTAGGCTCTTGTCATGAGCTGCCAAGGCTATGGAAGCCCCCTGAGTTCACTGATTCTGATCATATTTAGACAAGGCCATGGTCAAAGTGGAAGTTCTCTCCTCCCTTCAGAGAAAGGTACCTCCTTCTTTGATGACCCGTTCTTTCCACTGGGATCTCACTCGCGGAGATCTTTCATTTAGTTTTTGTTTTTTTGTTTTTTTGTTTTTTTTGTTTTTTCCCAGAGTGTCTTGGCTTTCCATGCCTGAAATACTCTCATGGGCTTTTCAGCCGGATCCGCATGCCTCAAGGGCTGATTCTGAGGCCAGAGTGCTGTTTAGGACATCTGCCATTCTATGGGTCTGCTGTGTATCTCACTTCCCATGTTGGATCGTTCTCTCCTTTTTTTATTCTATCAGCTAGTATTTGCAGATACTCATTATTTATGTCCAAGCAGTCTCTTAACTACTGCACACAGTTTTATAGTAAATATACAGGTAAAGAATAATTGACACCTAGGTATAATTTTTTCATAAAATACATTTATCATGTCCAGTGCCGCAGCTCACTAGGCTAATCCTCCACCTACGGTGCTAGCACACCGGGTTCTAGTCCTGGTCAGGGTGCTGGATTCTGTCCCGGTTGCTCCTCTTTCAGTCCAGTTCTCTGTTGTGGCCTGGGAAGGCAGTGGAGGATGGCTCAAGCGCATGGGCCCTGCACCTGCATGAGAGACCAGGAGGAAGCACCTGGCTCCTGGCTTCAGATCAGTGCAGTGTGCCAGCCATAGTGGCCATTTCGGGGGTGAACCAACGGAAGGAAGACCTTTCTCTCTGTCTCTGTTTCTCACTGAATAACTCTGCCTTTCAAAAAAATTTTTTTTAAAATACATTTATCATGAACATTTTGACGATCTCTGCCCTCCACATGCATAGATTTCAAAGTTTTTTGGGGTACCAAAATAAACATATCTTTCATTCCAATTCCCTGAACATTTTGAGGTACCCTCATGTTAGCCAGAATCACCAAACACTTGCTGAAATACATCAGAATCTTGAGAAGACACTCACCAATCAAGCTAAAACTACACAAGGGTGAGATGGTGAAGTCAACCAAACTTGGAGCGCTTCATCTGTTCAGGCAAAACCACTGTTAAGCTCACTTCAAACATCTTGGACTGAGACCAGAAAAGCTGTTTCTGCCTTCTGGGATTTTTTTTTTTCTTCCTTATCCTAGCATCAAAATGTAACCACAAAGGGAACACAACAGCTCAAATCCCAAATGTTGTTTCTCTGTTAGCTCCAGCTGAGAAATTCATCACATCCCAATTTAGTAGCTATTCTCTTTCAAGTCCTGTAAACATCAACTTAGACACAAACAGGCAGTGCAGGTAGTGAGAAACTCAAAACATCACCAGCACCTCCTGGGCAAGCTTCCTTTCTCTGCCTTTCCGTCACACTTGAAGGAGCTGTGCACGACTGCCAGCCACACAACAAAGCACACTGAGGCCTTTCATGGAGAAACGTCCCTCCTGCCTGCCCTCTCCAACTACTGTGCATGCTGCTGCAGGCTGTGAGCCAGTGATCTGGCTAACAGCAACCTGGTACTTCGGGGTGACTGCCCATTGAGAGGAGAGGCGAGAGGTCATTGGAGAAGAAATTCTGCACAGTTAAGTGTCTTGCTCAGCGGGATGTAATGAGTGTCTGATTCACCATCCAGAGCTCAGTTGTTAAAGATGGGTTATTAGAGAATACAACACGAGGAGCGTTGGAAGAGAGGAGAAAATCTGTGTTTTGTCCTGCCCAGCTCTCTGACTGCCTGCTTCTGACTTGTGCTAGGAGAGCAGGGACCTAGCCCAGCCCTGGGCTTGTGGGCATCGTCACAAAGCCCGCAGCCTGAGCTGCAAGACTGAATGGTGATGTACCAGGTGCAAAGCAACACTTTAAACGCGTTCAATGTTTAAGTTATTCCGCTCTCCTGAAGCGCTTTGAGAAGTAAAAACATTGGCTTTCACTACTCTTCGTGTATTATATCTCTGGGAAACTGGGTTAACCAAAGACATATATTTGCTCATGTTTTTCGTCTGAGTTCTGTTCATTTTAATTCCTTGAAGGATAGAGAACAGAACCTTTCTATGGTCTCTACTGGCAAAATATTTGCCCATCACTCTAAACCAACTTAGCCCTTTTCCTTTTCTTCCCTTTTTTCTTCCTTGCCTGTTCCTCCGATATCACAGCTCTTGTCTCCTGTTTTCCATCCTTTCTGTTCACTTCAACCTCTCTCTTCCCTTTTTCTCCCAGTTTCTATTTCACAGCTTAGGCTTTCAAGACATCTCACTTGTTATAGGAGAAGCAGCAGATACTTACTGAAGGAATGGATGAGTGGGTGAACCTGCCATCCAGACAACCTGGGGCTGCTCCCGAGACACAAGGTAGAAGAGCCAGGAGGAGAGTCATGGAAAGGAGAAAGAAACACAGAAATCCCTTGGACAAGACGTGGCATTCTGTCAGAAGAAAAATAGAGCTCAGCAGGGAGCGGAGGCTGGCCAGGTCCCTCTGCCCTTTCTCAAGGAAGGAGAGCAGAGGAGCCTGGCTCAACTGAAATAATTGACGAGTCATGCCCAGCTGCAAGAAATGAGCAGGCAAGTAACAAAAATTCCTAAAAAAAATGACCCAAAAAAGGGCTTATTCCAAACCGAAGTTACCAGTTGTACAGGAAAAACTCATTCATGGATTGGAACACAGTGGTGTTCATCTCCTGAAGAGACAACAAAGAACCTCCCATGTAGAACCTGTGTCCCTGTGGCCAGACAAAAGACAGGACTAATGTGAAATGGCACAACTGAAAAGAGAAGGACCACACACAGCCAGGAGGCCACCAGCACACAGGTCCTCCTGTATACACCCACATAGAACACAGAGCGTAGGGGCCGGTGCTGTGGCTCACTTGGTTACTCCTTGCCTGTGGCGCCAGCATCCCATATGGATGTCAGTTCTAGTCCCAGTTGCTCCTCTTCCAGTCCAGCTCTCTGCTGTGGCCCGGGAGAGCAGTGGAGGATGGCCCAAGTGCTTGGGGCCCTGCACCTGCATGGGAGACCAGGAAGAAGCACCTGGCTCCTGGCTTCGGATCGGTGTAGCTCCAGCTGTAGTAGCCATTTGAGGGGTGAACCAACGAAAGGAAGACCTTTCTCTCTCTCTCTCTCTCTCTCTCACTGTCAATTTAAAAAAAAAAAAAAAGTGGACATTCTTGTTTAAAAAAAAAAAAAACACATAGCGTATTCGATAGTGAGAAGCATGCACTGTCCAAGGAGGAAAATCTATTCCTTTTAGTTATCTCATTGCAAGGCAACTCACTTTATCTTTGTGTCCTGAGCAATGGCACAAGTGGACAATATCAAAGGATCAGGGGGTTATTTCTGCCCGTCCTCTCTGTGTTTCCATACCACATCCCAAATTCGAAAGATCAACAAAGCACCAGTTTACACAGATACTGACAGCAAAATCCATTCCAGGAGATCCGATTTCCCTCCCTCATTGTTGCTACTTCTGGCTCTAAGATCCTACCCTTCAGCCATATAAAACAGGGCCTGTATAGGAGGCATTAGGGATGAGGTTAAAGGGAAAGATGGAAAAGTGAAGAGTAAATGGAAAAAGAAGTGTCATGTGTCCCCCATGTCTTTTTTTTTTTAATGAAGACGCAAATGAAAAACAAATATGTAAAAATATTTTGGGGGGCTGGCGCCATAGTTCACTCAGTTGATCCTCCGCCTGTGGCACCGGCATCCCATATGGGCGCCGGATTCTGTCCCGGTTGCTCCTCTTCCAGTCCAGCTCTCTGCTGTGGCCCGGGAAGGCAGTGGAGGATGGCTCAAGTACTTGGACCCCTGCATCCACATGGGAGACCAGGAAGAAGCACTTGGCTCCTGGCTTCGGATAGGTGCAGTGCGCCGGCTGTAGCAGCCATTTCGGGGGTGAACCAACGGAAGGAAGACCTGTGGGAAGCAGGGCCCGGCTCCCACAACATGGCGCTGAGAGGGAGTAAACAAATTTTACACAGCGGCTTCGGCTGCTTCATCAATTTGACTAACGAGCTGCAGGAGCTGATCCAACCTCTGATTGGAAGAAAGCGGCGTGCTCAGCGGGGGGGGGGGGCGGGGGGGGCGGGGGGGGCGGTGGAGCACGGATTGGTGGAAGAGGACTATAAAAGGGGACTCAATTGCACTTTCTAGGACAACTGTCTCCGGCCTTGTGGAGAGTTCGGGGGGTGGTTTGGTTGGAGAGTCGGTTGGAGAGTTCGCTGGGAAGCTCGTGATTTCTCAGTTCTTCTCTTTGCTTGTGCTTGCTTTACTGTAGAAAAAAACGACTAAAAGGGGATAACAGTGTCCGGTCCAGTGCCGCTCCTCCGTGAGCGGAGAGGAGTGACAAAGACCTTTCTCTCTGTCTCTCTCTCTCTCTCACTATCTAACTCTGTCAAATAAATTAAAAAAAATTTTTTTTGAAGTTCATTAATATAAATTTTGTCTTGGCAAATAAATGTGACAAATCAGGTAACCCTATGGCATAATCCCCCCCTTTATATTTACTTCTCTATAATATCCAAAAGACTTAGAAAATGGCTCCACATAATTCCTCAAATGTTTTTCTTCCAGGCAGCATATGATATTGACAACTGTTGGTTTTATTAAATCTCAGGTCAGCTTCACAGGTTTTCCTGTGCTGACAATAACTTGCAAACACCAAGCTTTCATGGAAGGAATACACTTCTATCACTACCTGGTTCACTACCTGGTTCTCCACTCCACATCTTTACTCATCCTTGGCTTCTAGGGTACATCTGAAGAAAAAGTTGAATAGTCTCCACAGGAGAGTCTGCCCTGCAGTTGGTGGTTAACTAGTAACTTTTTTTTTTTTTTTTTTTTTTTTTTTGACAGGCAGAGTGGACAGTGAGAGAGAGACAGAGAGAAAGGTCTTCCTTTTGCCATTGGTTCACCCTCCAATGGATTTGGGCCATCCTCCACTGCACTTCCGGGCCACAGCAGAGAGCTGGCCTGGAAGAGGGGCAACCGGGACAGAATCCGGTGCCCTGACCGGAACTAGAACCTGGTGTGCCGGAGCCGCAGGCAGAGGATTAGCCTATTGAGCCACGGCGCCGGCCTACCTAGTAACTTCTAAAAAGCTGTGTCTCCAAAGAGAAACCAAGGTGTTAATCTCACACTACTGTGACTATAATTTAGGTAACTCCATTCTAGGCCAAATTAAGCCGTCATTTTCCTTCTCAAAATATTCAAAGTGCTTTACAGAGACGAGCAAACTAAACCTCTCAAATCTTTTTTGGAAGATGAAAAAAATCATACTTGCTTATGGAAGGGCAAATGTTTTTCTCCTCTGTTCATTCTTCTTTGTTTTTAGTGGTAAAAACAGAGGCAACAGCTCCAGAATGCAATGACATTGGAAAGCAGGTAGGAATTAAGCCACGCTGGCCCACAGCTTCTCAGTGCGTGGACAAGGATGACCCAGAGATTTTCCCAGAGAACCATTCTGGCTGGTGGTGGGAGTCTCAGAGACCTTGGACTCCCAGACCTGCTGGAACTCAGTCCTTTATTTAATTGTTCCAATCTCAGCGTACATTTCAACATTCTGGGCCTTTCTTCTCCCTGCAATGCTGGCAAATTCTGTATTTTCTTGTGTTAAATTTGAAAGCTACTCCCATCCCCCAACTACACGCTATGTGTTCCTCGGGGAGGAGGGAGAGAATCTTTTGAAGAATAGATCAATTGTCCTCCAATACTTTCTCTTTCCCCAACCCTGTCCCCAAATACTCCCATTTATTCTCTCCATATTTTAGCGTCATTAAAAAAATGCTCTAAGTAGAGTTAATATGTTCAGTGCCTGGGAAGCTTGGAGAAAGGGTCTAAGAGAAAGAAGAAAAGAGGAAGTGCGAGCACATCCCATAAATTGTTTCAACATTCATGCTGAGAGATTATGAGCAGGCAGAAAACAAAAGGGCCCTATGAGGGATTTAAGAGATATATTGTATTCGGTTCTGCAACTCTGGGGTTGTTACAAAGGGTTCTTTAAATATTTCTGATGGGAATGAAATGAATTATGGCTCAGGAAGGGGAGGAGGATGTAAAAGGGCAGGATGTCAGGTAAGTGGAAATAGCGAAGTTCCTTCTGGGCCATAGCCAGCCCACCCTTTCCCTGAGGGTTTTTTTTTCCCCATTTGTATTTAATCCCTGGAAGTTAATTATCCTTTGCATAACTAGTTTCTCACCTCAATATAACCTAGGTCAGAGCCGCTTGCATTTTATACACCTCCAAGTTCTATGCATTATATTTTTAAAATGGAATCCTCATATAAGTCATCAAAAGACATCTCCACCTTTTGAAGTATAAAAAAAGCTCTCACCACGCATCATTCATTTAGTCATTTTTTTTTAAAGATTTATTTATTTGAAAGGTAGAGTTAGACAGATGGCCCTCTTCCATCTGCTGGTTCACTCCGCAAATGGCTGCAATGGCCAGAGCTGGGCCAATATGAAGCTAGGAGCTTCCTCCAGGTCTCCCACATGGGTGCAAGATCCCAAGAGCTTGAGCCATCTTCCACTGGTTTCCCAGGCACGCTAGCAGGGAGCTGGATCAGAAGTGGAACAGCAAGGCCGGCGCTGCGGCTCACTAGGCTAATCCTCTGCCTTGCGGCGCCGGCACACTGGATTCTAGTCCTGGTTGGGGCACCGGATTCTGTCCCGGTTGCCCCTCTTCCAGGCCAGCTCTCTGCTGTGGCCCAGTGGAGGATGATCCAAGTTCTTGGGCCCTGCACCCACATGAGAGACCAGGGGAGGCTCCTGGCTTCGGATCAGCGTGGTGCGCCAGCCGCAGCGGCCATTGGAGGGTGAACCAACGGCAAAGGAAGACCTTTCTCTCTGTCTCTCTCTCTTTCTCTCTCTCTCACTGTCCACGCTGCTTAAAAAAAAAAAAAAAAAAAAAAAAAAAAGAATCATCTCCCAGGCCTGCGTTTAATCCTATGACAGCCACGGGGAAGGTTAGTGTCTCCTAGTGTATGCTAAAAAAGTGGAAAGGGAGGCAGTGAGCAGCACAACACCTGAGCTAGCATCAAACAAGCAGCTTCCCCGCTGCACCTGACGCACCCTGAGCTTTCCCCTGCTGCTGCCCACTCACTCTTTGCTAAAATGGGGGCATAAAGGCTGGCCCCTCCATCTTCAGTCTTCCAATCCAACTCAAAGCAACACAGCTAAACATGAAGTTAATTTTAAATTTCAGGTATTTAACATATAAAATGATCTCGGCCAATAACTACTAGGCTTTCCTTGTGTTGGTTTGCTTTATGTTCATATCTGTTTTAATCTGGAAAAGGAATGTGTGAAGTCTTTCACTCATTTATTTGTTTTCTTTCCTTTTCTAAAAAAGGCCGACAGCAAAATATCTAGATCGAAAACCTACCAGAGCTGCAAAAGCCCAGAGCCAGCTGTGTTCATGCTGCTACACATGAACCAGGGTTCAGTGAGCCTTTTCCCTAAAGGGCAGTGAAGAGACACTTAAGGCTCTGCTGGCCTGCCACACTATTCAACTCTGCATGTGCAGTTCAAGGGCAACTGTGGACAGAACATAAATGAACAGGCATGGCTGTATTTTAGCAAGTCTATTTAAGGAACAGCCGAGTCAATCCACCCTCTACTGCACACAGGTGCACCCCCTAGAGACCTCCTCTGAGGTCCAGGGGTCCAAAGCCTTCATGGAATCTCCAGCCGCCCAGTCCAAAAACCATCTACCAGGCTCATTTATGCTCACAGATTTTATGGTTGGCTTGGGAGTGTTTCAGTGGCAGGACCCATAGCTCTCATCAGAGTCAAAGAATCGATGACTCCAAGGTTACACCTGAGATCTGGGATGTTCTACTCCTGGCTCAGGCCTGCAGGGTTAAGTCTGGGGCAGACAAGGATCCTCACACCCTGCTGCATTTTCCATTTCTTCTCCCTGTTATGGGCATCACTCACACTGCATCATTAACCTGGGTGCCCAAAACACCTTGCAGAACTTTCTTGTCTCTGAATCTTTGCACACACTTTGCAAGCTGTTTGACGGGAACCTTCAATTTGATCCAATTTAATTCATGAACAACTATTTGTAAAGTAGCTCCACACAGCCAGGCTGTGTGTCCTTGGAGTGGAGGGGTTAGGGGTGGGCAGAGGAACAGTCAGAAAAGCAAACCTGCAATTACCAACTCGGTGTAGCAGCGAGAGTTGAAGGTGCTGTCAGAAAACTCAGGAAGGGCGCCTAACCTGGATTTGGGGTCAGGGAAATGTTTCCTGGAGGAAATCCCCGTTATATTGGGCCTTAAAGAATGCACAGGAATCTGAATCTGGAACCAAAGCTTGCTGAGCAAAGAGGCGCAGATGTGTAACTATCAAAACACAAAACATGACTGAGTTTGTCAGAACATGTGACAAGGTGGGCATGGCTGTGTCACCAAGGATCTTGGACTTTAGGACAAGGACAATGAGAAGTCATCTCATCGAGGCACAAACCTGCCACTCAGTGTGGCTGTCCAGCCAGCACTTTTGTCACAACTGGGAGCTGGTTAGAAATGAAATCCTGGGGGCCAGCGCTGTGGTGCAGCAGGTAAAGCCACCGCCTGCATCCCATATGAGTGCTGGTTTGAGTCCTGGCAGCTCCACTTCTGATCTAGCACTGTACTATGACCTGGGAAAGCAGTAGAAGATGGCCAAAGTCCTTGGGGCCCTGAACCTACATGGGGGACCTGGAGGAAACTCTTGGCTTCCAAAAGACCCAGCTCTGGCCACTGTGGCCATTTGGGGAGTGAATCAGCAGATGGAACACCTCTCTCTCTCTCTCTCTCTGTCTTTCTCTCTCTCTGCCTCTCCATCTCTCAGTGTGTAATTCTGCCTTTCAAATAAACAGATAAGTCTTAAAAAAAAAAGAAGAAGAAGAAAAGAAAGAAAAGAGAAAAAAAAAGATCATGTTCCTGTTACCACTCTAACCTGAAACTTTTCCATACTATAAAACTGGACATCTTGTTCCCTCATGGCTGCTGGCTGGGGCAGCTCCTGCCACCACCCAAGGTGAGTATCCCCTACCTCTGCCACCACTACCTGCAAAGGGCTTCACTTCACTGGCCTTGCAAGCCATCCAAGAAATGTGTTTGACCCTTTGATCTTCTGTGACAGCAAGTTTCTCCCAATGACCACAAGCTGCACAAACAAGTTGTTTCCTTTGATTTGCTCTAAGTTTCTTTCATAAACCCCCCCCTTTTTTTGACAAGCAGAGTTAGACAGTGAGAGAGAGAGAGACAGAGAGAAAGGTCTTCCTTCCGTTGGTTCACACCCCCTCCAATGGCTGCTAGGGCTGATGCTGCACCAATCCGAAGCCAAGAGCCAGATGCTTCCTCCTGGTCTCCCATGTGGGTACAGGGCCAAAGCACCTGGGCCATCTTCCACTGCCTTTCTGGGCCACAGCAGAGAGCTGGACTGGAAGAGGGGCAACCAGGACAGAACCGGTGCTCCAGCTAGGACTAGAACCCGGAATGCTGGCACCACAGGCGAAGGATTAGCCTAGTGAGCAGTGGCGCCAGCCAAACAGTCCCTTTTAAGAGAATAACTTTTAAAGGAGACATTAATTCAACTGTTTGTGGTTTCATTTTGTGTTGGGGGGGCTCCCAGGGAATATATTTTTTAAAACCTTTGCAAAATCTGATTTTTTTTTCTTTTTTAAAAAGATTTATTTATTTGAAAGGCAGAGTTGCAGGGGGTGGCGGGAAGAGACAGAGAGGTATATTCCACCTGCTGGTCACTCCCCAATGGCCACAGCAACCAGAGCTGGGACAGGTTGAACCCAGGAGCCAGAAGCTTCTTTCGGTCTCCCTCATGAGTGCAGGGGCCCAAGTACTTGGGTCATCTTCTGCTGCTTTCCCAGGCACATTAGCAGGGAGCTGGATTGGAAGTAGAGCAGCTGGGACTCAAGCTGTTGCTCATATGGGAAGCTGCATTGCAGGCAGCAGCTTAACCCACTATACCAAAGCACCAGCCCCTCTGATTTAGCTTAAATTGTATATTTTTTGATGGATATATAAATAATACATGTCCATTTCCCAAATTTTGGAAAGTAAAGAAAATATAAAGAATGTTCATCTTGAGGCCAGTGTTATGCAGTAGCAGGTTAAGCCGCTGCCTGCAATGCTAGCATTCTACATGGGCGTCAGTTCAAGTCCTGGCTGATCCACTTCTGATCCAGCTCCCTGCTAAAGTGCCTGGGAAGGCAGCGGAGGATGGCCTTAGTGCTTGGGCTCCTGCACCCACGTGGGAGACCTGGAGGAAGCTCTGGCTCCTTGCTTCAGCCTGACCCAGCCCTGACCATTGTAGCCATTTGGGGAGTGTATGGAAAATCTCTCCCTCTGTCTCTGTAACTCTTTCAAATAAATAAATAAAATTTTTAAAAAAGGAATATTCATCTTAACTTCTAGAATGTTATGGGTGTGTTACTGATTTATATGATTTAAACAGGCACATTAGCATTTTCTCCTATGTAAATGTTGTTATTATACCCCATGCAAACAGAATCAAATTCATGTCTGTGCAATATTCTGATGCCTGAACTCTTATTGACTCCCAGGCAGAAAGGTGATAGAAGAGACTGGATGGATGGAAGACCAGCTGAGGCTCCAGGGCATGGGAAGGGACAGGGTGAAACTCCCACAAGGAATTCTTAATGGTCAATGATTTCTCACTCCAGCTCCCTCTGGAGTTAAAAAAGAAACTGAAACACAACTATGACAATATGAAATCTCTAGTGCTTTCCCAAACATCCTTGTGCTTCACAAATCCATGTGAGCATAGAAGTCCCTCATTGGTCCATCAGTATCCATGTATGATCGGTCTTAGGATCACGGATGCTCATGTCCCTTGCACAAAATGGCGTGGTGTTTGCATAGAACCTGCACACATCCTCCCATACACTATGAATCATTGCTAGACTACTTACACTACATAATGCAATGTAAATACTATGTGAATAGCTGTTATCCTGAATTGTTTTGAGAATCGTGACAAGGGGGGAAAGTGCTCTGTACAAATGCAGTTTTTTCCTGAATCCCTGACTGGCACCTTCCTACTCCAGGCCTTTGCATTGGTTTCAACGGCACCTGTTCAATTTCAGAGGTACTTTACGAACCCATGGACCAATAATGCACCCTCCTTTGGCACAGCTCTGCCATCCCACAGCTCTGAGCCATCCTGTGGATCCCTTATCAAAGATACTAGAAGGACAAGATCTTGGAGGAAAAATCTTGAAAGAGCCCTGAAAAGTTGTGCATCCAAATTTCTACACAATACAGGAGTCTCTCTGATAATGTCCTTGCCTGGATTCACCCAGCATTTTTATGCTTTCCAAGGATACCAACACAACCTGTTCCATTCCAGGCACTCTTTTTGTGAATCAACCCCTACAACAATGCCACTCATTGACCAAGGTATGGCTGCAGTGTCCACACATAGAAAGAGTCTTACCTATGACCACAAGTAATCCCTCACGTGGGAAAGACCCCGTTGACTTCTCTTTCCCAGGTTAAACATCCCTGTTAGCTTCTGTGGCCCCAAATATGATGTGATATTCAGCCTCCTTATGACTCTGCTTGTTTTGTTTAGAAACAAAAAACCTCTTGCTTCTGATACTGTTTTAGTTTCCTATAACATTAGTTTCCTATAACAAACTACACAAATGTAGCAGGTTACAACAGGCACCTTTGCCAACCAATGGACCAATAATGCACCCCGATTTGGCAGCACAGCCTTGCCAGGTCACAAGCTTCCAGTTCTAGAGGTTTTAAGTGTGAAGGAAGTCTTACAGAGCCAAAATCAAGGTGTCAGTAGAGCTGTTCCTTCCTGCATCTTCAAAGCACATCTTTCCAGTTTCCCATTGTCTCCCTCTTGTTTGAGGACAGTTGTGATTACACTGAAGCCCCACCCAAATAAACCAGGATAACTCTTCCATGTCAAAATCATTCAGGATGCAAAGTCCTTTTTGCCATAGAAGGTAATACATGCAGATTCCAGTGGATTAGGAATTTAATCCAGCCTCCCACAGATACCTCAGTGAATGCATAAAACTGCATTAACTTTTTCATCAGCCAAGTCTTTCTTAGCCTATGTGGCTTTTGCCATTACGTCATCTTTCACATGAATAGCAGTTGAGCCAGGTCTTAACTGTGATGGTCATGAGGGCATTTACCTCTCCCAGGCACATAATAGGAATATTCAGATGCTCCTTGACTTACAATGGGGTTAATTCCTGATAGACACATGGAAGTTGAAAATATCCAAAGCTGAAAATATCCTAAGTTGAAATGCAATGAATACACCTATCCCAACCTACTGGGCATCACAGCTCAGCAACACAGTTCTCTGCAGAGTACTAGCAGCTGTCCCTGGTGCTAGCAGGGTTGATTGGGAGCTGGGTCTCACTGCCACTATGCAGCATCCAAAGAGAAGATCACACTACATATCAATAACCCAGGAAAAGACCCAAATTCAAAATGCAAAGTGTGGTTCCTACTGAATGAGTGTGACTTTTGTACCATTGTAAAGCAAAAATGTTCCAAGTCTTCCACGATAAGTCAGGGACCATTTGTGCTTCCCCAGTCCATCTAGAGTTAGGTGTGGTTATGTGACTTGCTCCGCTAATGTGATAGGAGATGAAATGTATTATTTTGCTGGAAGCTTTAAGAGCTAATGCCGTTATTTGCCATGTGACTACTCCCTCTGTCACTGTGAGCAGCAGTGTTCAGATAACTGCTTCCATCAGCCAAAATCTATCAGCAGAGATGCCAGAGTGAGGAAAACATGGAGCGAGGGTCCTGAATGAACCACTGTGGAAGGGGCAGGAAAATAAGAACTAAAACGTCACCACTGAAGTCACTGGAATTTAGGAGATTATGTGTTACCATGTATACTCTAGCCTATCCTGACTGATACAAACTCTATAAGTGAGTCAATTTTTAAAAATTTAAACAGTGAATGTCACATTTATTACAATGATGTTTCTTTTCTTTTTGACAGGCAGAGTGGATAGTGAGAGAGACAGAAAGAAAGGTCTTCCTTTGCCGTTGGTTCACCCTCCAATGGCCACCAAGGCCGGCGCGCTGCGGCCGGCGCACCACGCTGATCCGATGGCAGGAGCCAGGTACTTATCCTGATCTCCCATGGGGTGCAGGGCCCAAGCACTTGGGCCATCCTCCACTGCACTCCCTGGCCATAGCAGAGAGCTGGCCTGGAAGAGGGGCAACCGGGACAGAATCCGGCGCCCCGACCGGGACTAGAACCTGGTGTGCCGGTGCCGCAAGGCGGAGGATTAGCCTAGTGAGCCGCGGCGCCGGCCACCATGATGTTTCATATTTTCTATCCGACTGCCTGGCTTAACTCCTGGCCCCTCCATTTCCCATCCAGCTTCCTGCTAATGTGTATCCTGGGAGTCAGCAGATGATAGCCATACTACCCATGTGGGAGACCCAGATAGAGCTTTGGGCTCCTGGCTTCTATCTGGTTGCTGTAAACCTCTGGGGAGTGAACCAGTAGATGGATGATCTCTTTCTCTCTCTCTCTCTCTCTCTCTCTGCCTTTCAAATGAGATGAAAATAATTTTTTAAAAAAATCATGTTTTCTGTAATGATCAAATCTTCAAATTTTCACAACTAGAATATCAAATCATGCAATAAACAATGGATATTTTACACTTTAAAATCCATTAAACATTTTCTTGTGTTGTGATCAAAATTACTGAGTTGAAAAATTTTTTATTAGGGCAAAGTCAAGTGCATCAGCTTTTGGCCTACTATTTGAAAACTTTCCCTAGATTGACATTAATCCAAAAATAAATCTCTTGATGCACTGTCATTCAACCCATGTTCTTTCAACTTAGCCGTAAGTCACAGGATTTTCAAAATGCTTAGTCAAGTTTAGCAAGAATATATCGTTATTATTCTAGTAGCTTTTTAAAAACTTAGTTAGCATGTAAACTTCAGTTTTTAGGAATCCAGGCCAATTTATAGCGATCCCTGCATTCTTTATAATAAAAACTATAATAAATAAAAACTCCTGTGTTCGCTAACAGGTTTCTGAATGTATCGCTGTGGTCCACAGAGAAGGCTGCGCAGGGTAGCAAGGAGATGCTGTATCAGCTACCGCAGCCGTAAAACGAAGTTGCTGTCTCTCTGGACTTTAAAATTGTTCCTATGCAGCTTATTTTATTTTTGTTGAATCAAATAAACAAGAGGGTTTTTCCATGGAAAAAAAAAAAAAAGAGCTCTAAAACTGTACAAGGTTTTATGTAAATGTCACTAACTTGTATTTTCCACGAAAGTTTTTTGTTACTTTTATTTAAATTTTCAAATAGTTTTTAACAGATTCAATGTGACTTATAGGTACAATTTTTTTTTTTTTTTTTTTGACAGGCAGAGTGGACAGTGAGAGAGAGAGACAGAGAGAAAGGTCTTCCTTTGCCGTTGGTTCACCCTCCAATGGCCGCCACGGCTGTCGCGCTGCGGCCGGCGCACCGCGCTGATCCGAAGGCAGGAGCCAGGTGCTTCTCCTGGTCTCCCATGGGGTGCAGGGCCCAAGCACTTGGGCCATCCTCCACTGCCTTCCCGGGCCACAGCAGAGAGCCGGCCTGGAAGAGGAGCAACAGGGACAGAATCTGGCGCCCCGACCGGGACTAGAATCCGGTATGCCGGTGCCGCTAGGTGGAGGATTAGCCTTATAGGTACAATTCTAAGAACATAATGATATTCCCTTCCTCCCTCTCTGTTTCTTTCCTTCTTCCTTTTTAATTTTTGAAAGAACATATTTTAAAATTATATTACAGCAAAAAGACTCAATGCTTCACAAAATAAGAAGTTTAACAACTAACTTGTGTTTTCTGAGACTCCCTGAAACACCAGGTATTGCTAGCCCATTTCTTTTTTTTTTTTTTTTTAAGATTTATTTATTTATTTGAAAAGCAGAGTTACAGAGAGGCAGAAGCTTCTGGGTCTCTTGTGCAGGTGTAGGGACCCAAAGACTTGGGTCATCTTCTACTGCTCTCCTAGGACGTAGTAGAGAGCTGGATTGGAAGTGAAGCAGCTGGGACTCGAACCAGCGCCATATGGAATGCCAGCACTGCAGAGGCTTTACCTGCTACACCACAGTGCTGGCCCTCTAGACCATTTCTTGAGACTTAAAATAGCAAAGGAAATTGTGTTCCCTCCTATTTCCTGTGAGTGGTTTTAATTTGAGTTCAAAATTACTGAACAGAAGCAAAAGACACTGGATTTGCCATTTCTTAATACTGTTCCCTTCTGCCATACTGCCTTTCAGAATTAAACATCCCAGGTTCACCAAACATAGTCACCTTTGTAAAGAGGAGGAGAGATTCATGCAAAAGATACCCCTTATAATCTTTTTAAAAACTATTTATTTGAAAGGGAGCATGTCAAAAAGAGATTTTTATTTGCTGGTTCACTCCCCAAATGTTCAAAAGAGCCAGACACTCTGATATGGGATGGCAGTGTCATCACCAATGGTTTAACTCATTGTACCACAAGGCTGGCCTTTGTTCTTAAACTCTTAATCTCTATACAGCAGTTAAGGAACAGTGCTATTTTAATAGATTCTCAGAGACACAAACGTGGCAAGAGTGGTTAAGTTCAGGGGACTCTAGAATCAAAGCAGCAGGGTTTGAATTCTGTCTTCATCACTCATAAATTTCAGGAATTCAGATAAACTGCTCAACTTTTAATTCTTAATTTCCACATCTATAAAGCAGGATAATAATAGGACTCACCTTGCAGTGTTACTGGGAGGATTAAAGTACATAATGGAGGTAAATTGCACAAAATGAAATAAGTGCTTACCAAGTGCTTTTAAAAGTTGTGTAAGATTTCCCATTGTACTGCAGAGCATAGAGACAAAGAATCGATAAATTAATTTGCTGGTCAATAGTATATAAAAAAAGGACCACCTTTTCTTTATGCCAAACTGTTATATGAAATAAATGAAATAACGAAGAGTTAAGTACAGTCCAGATGTTGCCTGGTGCTTGTGGAATTTGGCTACAAATTCCTTTCAAATGTGAGGCTGCGTGCCTTTATAATTCTTTCTCCCTGACAAATGGCGTGGACTCAACTTGACTTAGGTTGCAAAGGCTGGACACATTTTGATTACTTTCTTTACTGTCGCTTGCTTTTCTTAGTTGGGTTGGTTAAGACCAGCAGATCATTAGGGACTCTCACCCTTTCTTGTCATTTCTGTCTCTAAGAATCCAGTTTCCCTATCTGTGTAACAGTGTACTTAGGACTCCAGAAAGGAAGAAGAGGAAAAAAATCCATCAAAGTCACTAATCCAAGACATTCTGATGTTACTTTCAGAGTACTTTTACAGAAAACAGACTTAATCAAAGGGGAGCAGGACTATTATTTCTGATATTTTGTAGATTAATTAATTTCCATAAAATATTCATAGCAAAAAATCTATAAGGATATGGCATAATTGAGTTTATCTGCATTTTATTGATCAGTTAATCAACATAAAATCCTCTTACATTCCCTTCAGACTGAACTTCAGGTTGACTGTTTGGGGTGAAAAAATATGTATGTATGTATATAATTTTCCTATCGAACAACATCAATGACATATAGCCTGTCGATTTTATTTTTCTTCTTTAACTACATTTGTGTTCTACTTTACAATGATTGAACAAGGGAACCTGTGTGACCTGTCCCTCTCTTCTCTCCTCCTTCTACTTTGTGCCTGGGATGTGTGCCCTGCACTCGGGCTCTTCATTATGCTGGGGCCGCACATAATGAAAGCCTGGCTCTTGGGCCTCTTTCATCTTTGCGCTTATTTTCTGAAGTGCATTCCTTCACGAAATCATGGTCAGCTCTGCCCTTCCTAAAATAACACCAGGGCACTTCAAGCTCTACCTCGCCCTCCCCCACCACCCTGACTGCACATGAAACTCCTGTGTGGTAGCATCTGGGAGAAGGGTGCTGTCAGGGCTGGCGACATAATTTATGGGACCCTTTGTTCAAAATGCAGGGGGAAAAAAACTACCACTAGTGGTACCAAAATAGAAAACTCTTTCCAGTCTTCTGCATCCTCTCCCTTGACTCAGTATGGTGCTTTAAACTTGCTATATAATGTCTTTTTAAGTAAAAATTTTGTAAAATTTAAATTAGTAACAGGAGTTTTGCTGTTCATCCTTATGTTGGACAGTGCCACTTTTTTAGTGAATTCTCAACTTTGTATTCTTTTTTTTAAAACTTTGTTCATATGAAAGGCAGAGAGAGAGAGAGAGAGAGAGAGAGAGAGACTCAGACATCTCACATCTACTGATTCAATCCCCCAAATTCTCACAATAGCTAAGTCTGGGCCAGGCTGAAGCCAGAAGCCAGGAACTCCATCCAGGTCTCCCATGTGAGTGGCATGGACCCAGGGACTTAAGCCATCACTTGTTGCTCCCCAGGCACATTAGCAGGAAGCAGGATCAGAAGCAGAGCAGCCAGGACTTGATCCCAGGCACTCCAAAATGGGATGCAAGCTTCCAAGCAGTGGCTTAACCTGCTGCACCAAAATCCCTGCCCCACTGCCAGTTTAAAATGAAAATATCAGGGCATGCAAAACTCATACCTGTTCCTGTACACAGCACTGTGTTACTTTGTTCTTCAGAGAACAGTGGAAATGCTACACAAAACTCACCCAACCATCTTAATTTCACTTCTTGATGCACACATATTTTACCTCCACTTTACCTTACTGACGATAAGGAAGGACCTACAGGAAAAGGAATCAGGCCCTGCTCTACTTTTCTTTTTCTTTCTATAGCACCATTTCTTGCACAAGTGCTTGCCTAATACATGGAGGTAACACAATTGACAAAAGATATGATAAAACTCCTTGTTTGTCATGTTGCCTAAAATATTATTGCCTTCTCTCTGCATTCAAAGCAGTTTTGGTTTGAACAACAGTGTGGCCTCTTGGAGCAGTCAGCAGACACCCCTCACCCACCCACCTCCCAACATTTCAGGCACAGACATAACCCACTTCCCTTGTACTCACTTTGAGCCTCCCTGAACTCCATGCATCCAGGTCCTCAGGAATTCCATGCTCATTGGCACCAGGAATGCTGTCCACCCACGGGGCAGCAGGGTCACCTGTAAACATGCATGTTGTGTTTTGCTTCTCCGCTCACCTGCTCCATTAGACTTCACCAGGAAATACAAGTTCAAAGATAAGAATTATGAAGGCTGTCAAGAGGGTGGCAACAGAGAACCAAACCAAAAATGGGACTCTGATAAGCTGCAGTTCTGTGCACATCCAGAGGGTACATCCCCAAGACACTGGCTCTGGATCCTATTGTGTTGGCAATTGGTCTTATTCACATAAGACCTCATGACCACCTCACCTCGACTATAAAAAAAAGAGAGAGAAAGAGAGAGAGAAACAACACCCATCTTGTTGGGCCAAAGACTGTTAGTCACACTTCACTACACGGCTCTTCTGTGACTTTTTCTAATCCTGCTTAATAGGCAAACAGATCCAAGAGTTAAACATCTCATTGTCCCAGGCATAAAGTGTATGCAACAATATTGTGGACATGGGTTAGAAAAGAATTTGGAGAGATAGGTTTTTTTTAATTTTCTTTTTTAGTATTTTTTAACTTTTATTTAATAAATATAAATTTTGAAAGTACAACTTTTGGATTATAGCAGCTTTCCCCCCCCCATAACCTCCCTCCTACCTGAAACCATCCCATCTCCCACTCCCTCTCCCATTCCATTCTTCATCAAGATTCATTTTCAATTATCTTTATACACAGAAGATCAACTTAGTATATACTAAGTAAAGATTTCAACAGTTTGCACCCACACAGATACACAAAGTACTGTTTGAGTTCTAGCTTTACTGTTAATTCGCATAGTACAACATATTAAGGACCGAGATCCTACATGGAAAGTAAGTGCACAGTGATTCCCGTTGTTGATTTAACAACTGACACTCTTATTTATGATGTTAGTAATCACCCGAGGCTCTTGTCATGAGCTACCAAGGCTATGGAAGCCTCTTGAGTTCACAAACTCCAACCTTATTTAGACAAGGCCATAATCAAACTGGAAGTTGGAGAGACAGATTTTCATAGTTCATAGGATTCTTTTTGAACAGTGACTTAAGTGCCTAAAATAACACTTTCTCAAATCTAGAACAAGTTCACCTATTTTAACACACAATTGAGTAACTTGCTGAATATATATATATATTTAAGATGTATTTATTTATTTGAAAAGCAGAGTTACACAGAGGCAGAGAGAGAGAGAGAGAGAGAGAGAGAGATCTCAAGAGATCTCCCATCCGCTGGTTTACTCCCCAGATGGCCACAACAGTTGGAGTGGAGCCAATCCAAAGCCAGGAGCCAAGAGCTTCTTCCAGGTCTCTCATGCCAGTGCAGGGGCCCAAGGACTTGAGCCATCTTCTACTGCTTTCCCAGGCCATAGCAGAGAGCTGGACTGGAGGTGGAACAGCCGGGACTTGGTGCCCATATGGGATGCTGGCATAGCAGGCAGTGGCTTTACCCACTATGCCACAGCATCAGCCCTTGAATGTATTTTTAAGAAGCTTCCTAGGGGGTCAGTGCTGTGGTGCATTGAATTAGGCCACTTCTTGCAATGGAGCACCAGCTTGAGTCCAGATGCTCTGTTCTGATCCAGCTCTCTGCTGATATTCCTGGGAAAGTAGTAGATAAAGCCAGAGTGTCTGGTCTCTGCTACCTCTGTGGCAGACCATATGGCATTCCTGGCTCCTGGCTCAGCCCTAGCTGTTGTGGGAATCTGGTGAGTGAATCAGTAGATAGAAGATCTTCCTCTCTCTCTCTCTCCCTCTGTTACTCTGCCTTTTGAATAAACAAAACTTTTTTTCTAAAAAAAAAAAAAAAAACCTCCCTGGATATTATTAATAGATAAGATGAAAATATTTTATAATATATATTTGTACTAAAAAGTATTCATTGCATATCTAAAATTCAAATTTAACTAAACGTACTTAATTTTTATTTGTCAAATCTAGTAACTGACTCTAGTGCAGATTGGCCACATATACATTCTTAAGTTTTCATGAGGTAGAATTGTTTACAGTTGCCTGAAAGTATTTTTTTTTTTGACAGAGACAGTGAGAGAGAGACAGAGAGACAGAGAGAAAGGTCTTCCTTTGCTGTTGGTTCACCCCCCAAATGGCTGCCACGGCCAGCACACTGCACCAATCCGAAGCCAGGAGCCAGGTGCTTCCTCCTGGTCTCCCATGCAGATGCAGGGCCCAAGAACTTGGGCCATCCTCCACTGCTTTCCCGGGCTACAGCAGAGAGCTGGATTGGAAGGGGAGCAACCGGGACAGAATCTGGCGCCCCAGCTGGGACTAGAACCCGGTGTGCCGGCGCCGCAGGCAGAGGATTAGCCAAATGAGCCACGGTGCTGGCCACCTGAAAGTATTTGATGAGCAGACATGAGGTTTTGACAGTACTGTCTTTGAGCACAGTGGATCTAAAAGCCATCACGACAGAGTTCCAGAGCATTCCCTACAGAGATGTCACTCCAAATATTTCCATCTCTTCCAGGAGTCCTGCTAATATCTACCCCTTTTCTCACCCCTTTTCCCTCACTAGAGCTTTCTACCAAGTGAGGGCATGGGGAGGAGGATCCTGATTTTGTGGGTCCCATAGTCCCCCTGTGCAAATTGGGGGTCTCTTTATGAAAAATAGTTCCCAATCACAAGTACAAAAGTAGGCTGAAAATGAGCATTACATGGAATGAATAAAGAAATCACCACAAATTGCAAATTACAGAAAGCCTATTATTCATGAACACTCAAGTATAATAATGTTTCCCTGTGTTTCTTGACTGCATACTTCTTAATCACTTCTTCAAATGATAGCTTGTTTTGTAATAACACTTTCTATAGAGAGAAATTAATGGTATTCCAGTCTTTAGCAAGAAGAATGGAAATCTACTTTCTATTGTTGATAACATAGAGGAACTTCTCTCTATTTAAAAAAGAACAAATGGCCATGGTTTGTATGCTTTTAAGGTTGTTGATAAATTTGGGCAGACTTCATTTAAATTTCTTGTACACATGAGCTGTCAGATTTCCAAGGACTTGCTTTGTTTATCTCTAACCTAGTTCTGCCCCTGGTGTTGGGCAGCGGTCAAACATAATTCTGGATGCTTCTGGGAGGGTGCTTTGAGATGGGATTTACATTTAAGTTGGTGGACTTTGGTAAGTCAGATTGCCTTCCCAAATGGGTGTGGGCTCCTTCAATCAAGAGGCCTTAATAGAACAAAGGCAGACCTCCCCTGAGCAAGAAGGAATGCTGCCACCAGATAGCTCCTCCCTGGGTCTCCAGCCTGCTGGTTCACCCAGCAGATTTTGGACTAACTAGGCCTCTGCAATCATATGAGCCAATTCCTTCAAACAAATCTGTCTCTTCCTCCTTCTCCTCTGAGGTTTTGTTTCTCTAGAAAACTCCAATACTAAATTTCCCATTTCTCAGGACCCCTAACCTCCCACCATCCACTCTAATGCCCTCAGAATACAAAACAATAGAGTGGACTTCAGTGGAAAGATCAGCAGTCTAAAGGTGAATCAATTACAGTGAAAACATCTCATCAAAGATTTACAAAGTCATAGGAATGCATCACTAAGTCCTCTCTAAGGCCCTGAAAGCCACTGAATCAGAGAGAGGTCCTTAAGTCCCACCTCCAAAGTTAGGGTTCTTTTTGCAATCCTGAGGCTATACTTCCTAGGCAGACACACACCACACAACCAGTACCAATCCTCCACCCCTCTGATCAACTCAAAGGTATCCCTCTTCCTCTGCCCATCTCCCCTTGATCAATTCACTTCCCCCTTCAACTGGTCCATTCCCATCAGTGTCCATAGTTCTCTGCTTCTCTTTATAACAAAAGTACCAGCATTCTGCACTCAGTGTCATTGGTCTTCTTCCAGTGTGTCTTACACCTGCTTGAATCAGCTTAGTGGAAAAGACCTGGAAGGCTTCAACAGCCTAGAGCCCCTACACAATCCCTAGATGACCACTTACCTCTTTATTTCAATGAGAGGGAAAAAAATAAGCTTCTGTATACTGAAACTCCAATTACTTGTGCTCACATATGGCTAATCTTCATCTCTGGGAATTCTGCTAAGGGTGAATTCTTCCCCAGAGGATTTGCTATAAAAGGCCTCTGCCTACTATATACACTGAAAATTCATTATTTTGCTTGAGTTTATGCCAGGTTTGGCCCACAGGCCACAGTTACTGAGTACAGAAGAAAACAAAGAGTATATAAGATCATTTCAATGACTGATACATGCTGTAAAGGAAATCAGGAGAAATAATGTGATACAATATAAACAGTGTGTCAAAATTAGGAGAGCTGATCAGATAACAACTGAGTAGAATCTTGATCCAGGAGATGAGGCAACCCTGCAGAACAAGGGTGAGTTGCTAGTGAGGAAGCATTGTAGATGAAGGAAACTCAAGTGCAAAAAGCTCTGGTGTAGGATCAAACTCCATGGCTGGTGTGCTTTAGATACAGAGAGGTCTGTGTGCCAGGCAAAGAATGGGAGGAAGAAAGGCAGGAGACCAGTCTTGTAGGGCATTATCAGCCTCAAAAGAAGATGGTACATATGCTAAGTATAAGTTCTTGGGAAGGGTTAAGTATAGCAGTAAAGTATTGTCAGCTCACATTTTAAAAGCTTACTCTTAACACTGTTGTGGAACAGAGAAATCACTGTTGACATTGACAGTGGAAAGGAGAGAACTGAAGAAGAAAAAAGCCTCACAGATGCCCAAGAGGAAGAATGCTTTGGATACGTTTTTCTGTAAGACTATGGGGTGGCAGCTGAAGGGTGTACCTAAGTGGTTTAAAGAGGGAGCTACTGGAACACTTTGCTGATCAGAATGTTCTCAAAGGGGCTGGCATTTTGCCTAGTGACTAGGATGTCACTTAACCGTATCAGAGTGCTTAGGTTTGAGTCCTGGCTGTGATTTAGATCACAGCTTCCCGATAATGCATGCTCTGCAAGGTAGCATGTGATGGATTGAGAACTTGGGTCCATGTCACTTATGTTGGAGACCAGGATGGAGTTCCTGGCTCCTGACTTCTGCCACAGACCTGGCGGCTGCAGGCAATTTGGGAATGAACCAGCAGATGGAAGATCTCTCTCTCTCTCTCTTTTTGCCTTTCAAATAAACCAGCTAACTTTAAAAAAGAAGAAAAAAGTGTAAATCACCTTAATTTCTAGTTCTCTAGGAAGTTGAGACCCTGTAGGACATTCAGTGAGACAACTCCTCATCAATCCTCCTCTCCATCTCATAATCCCTCTCCCCATAAATCTTTGCAGCTCTACATCTTTCTTATCTTCCTCATGTGTACCATAGTTTACCCTTACCTCTCTTCTTGAAGGCTCAAGTTGACCTTCTTTTTAGTGATGGTTGAAATATCACCCCAGCCATGGAGAGTATCCATCCTCTGATACCCATAACATTTCACCTTCTTCAGTAGTGATCTCAAGTTCCTTTTTTAATGTGTACGCATGATCTCCTCAACCAGATGATAAAATTTGCTATCTATTATATTATTTTCTGAGTCCTAAGCTGCCAAGGACAAGCACAATAAATCATGAAATAGTAGATGCAACAAGGGTGTGCTCATCCCAACTCATGAGAACAGATTGTTAAATTTTCTGTAATTTTGTAAGCCAGTCATCAAACACAATCATCACTGTAAATTAAGTCATACAAACTTACAATTAAATAAGTTCAATGAAAATCAAAGGTTGGGGCTGGTGCCACGGCTCACTTGGTTAATCCTCTGCCTGCGGTGCCAGCATCCCACATGGGCACCGGGTTCTAGTCCCGGTTGCTCCTCTTCCAGTCAAGCTCTCTGCTGTGGTCCAGGAAGGCAATGGAGGTTGGCCCAAGTGCTTGGGCCCCTGCACCCGTACGGGAGACCAGGAGAAAGCACCTGACTCCTGGCTTCGGATCAGCGTAGCTCCGGCCATAGTGGCCATTTTGGGGGTGAACCAATGGAAGGAAGACCTTTCTCTCTGTCTCTCTCTCTCTCTCTCACTGTCTAACTCTGTTAAATAAATTAAAAAAAGAGAGAGAGAGAGAAAATCAAAGGTAACAAATCCTCAAAGATCACTGTTCCCAATTCTTCTAGTACATTTTACTATTATCTATGCACTTGAGATGATTTTGTCTATTGGATCGATTCTGGTGGAAATCCAACGTGAGCTTGTGCATCTCTTCCTAACTCTGTCTTTAATTAACCATACTGGTAGCTTGAAGTCAGTCATTGTGAGAGAATGTACCCAACAGATATTGGAAAATCTCTAAGTCAGTGCTCTCCTCTCTAAAAAGTCAGATATCAAACACTCTCCAGGGTGCTATTAACTGTAAAGTAAAATAAAGGAAGCTTAAAGAACCACACTATCCAGGTCTTATGTGCCATAACTACACACACACACACACACACACACACACACTACCCTAACCATTCTGAACTTGCATCCTTGGCTGAAAACCATCTTTATAACTCGGATCTTTCCATACGCTCTCTGCCTAGAATGTGTTTTCCTCTCTTCTGCATCTGGTAGGCTCCTCTCATCCACAGAGCCTGATTCAAGGGCAGGGAATCTTCTCCTGACTCCCTGCACTAGTTTTGCAGTGCTGCTCTCACAGAGGAACATAAACTGGGGGTTCACAGAGCAGAAATGTATTATCTCATTGTTCTGGAAGATGGAATTCCATGGTCAAAATGTTGGCAGGGTTGATATCTGCGGAGGCCTCTCTCCTTGGCTTGCATATGCCACCTTCTTCCTGTGTCTTCACCTGGCCTTTCCTCTGTGTGCTCATATCACTGATGGTCGCCTTGTATATTCAGATCCCTTCTGATAAGGATACCAATCACATAGGATTGGAGCCTGCACTGACCTTCACAACCTTATTCTAACTGCATAACCTCTAAAGACTTTATCTGCAAGTACAGTCACAGATTGAGGTAGTGGGCATGATGGATTTAACAAAGGAATTTTGGGAAGCACAACTTAGCTCTTAACTCTCCACTAGGCATCGCTTATTATTTTATGTCTTATAAGCTTGTGCCATTCTTCTGTTGCAGAAATTTGCAGTCATTGTGAAATGATCTTTTGGTGTCTCTTTCTCTCTCCCTTTGCCACTGGTCTATTGATTTCCTTAATGGCAGAGTCCCAGTCTTAGGCATCTTTACATTGTTTAATGCTTGACATCATAGGCTGAAAAAAAAAATAGTAGATTGAAAAGGAAGAGTAAACTAATGAAGGTCTTCCCTTACACAGGAAATCTATTTTCTTTTTCTTTTTTTATTTAGTTGACAGATAGAGTTAGATAGTGAGAGAGGCAGAGAAAAAGGTCTTCCTTCCGTTGGTTCACTCCCCAAATGGCCACTGCGGCTGGAGCTATGCCGATCTGAAGCCAGGAGCCAGGTACTTCCTCCTGGTCTCCACGTGGGTGCAGGGGCCCTAGCACATGGGCCAGCCTCCGCTGCACTCCCGGGCCACAGCAGAGAGCTAGACTGGAAGAGGAGCAATCAGGACTAGAACCCGACACCCATATGGGATGCTGGCACCGCAGGCGGAGGATTAAACAAGTGAGCCACGGCGCCAGCCCCTATTTTATTTTTCAAAATAAGAATGTTGTCAAGATTATATAGGAATCACCCACAATATCAGAAACTAGAGTAAAGGGTAAAGAATAGTTTTTAATTACTCTACTCCCACCATCTAGAGATAACATCAGCTCATCATTTTTGTTCTTTTGCTCAAAGCTCTCTAGACAATTAATTTTTTTTTTTTTGATAGGCAGAGTGGACAGTGAGAGAGAGAGACAGAGAGAAAGGTCTTCCTTTGCTGTTGGTTCACCTCCCTCAATAGCCGCTGCGGCTGGCACGCTGCAGCCGGCACACTGCGCTGATCCGAAGCCAGGAGCCAGGTGTCTCTCCTGGTCTCCCATGGGGTGCAGGGCCCAAGCACCTGGGCCATCCTCCACTGCACTCCCGGGCCACAGCAGAGAGCTGGACTGGAAGAGGGGCAACCGGGACAGAATCCGGCGCCCCGACCAGGACTAGAACCTGGTGTGCCGGCACCAGGCGGAGGATTAGTCTATTGAGCTGCAGCGCAGGCCTACACAATTAATTCCATCACAGGGAAAGAGACAGCTAGTTATCCTCCCATATCTAGTCTTTCCCCCTTCCAAATAATAGTTTCAGCTGAACAGATAAGGACACAGTTCTCAGTGTTCCTTGCACTGATGTTTGTGTTCTGGTCAAGAGAACAGGAGTGGGTACTGTGTGTGACCACTTCTAGGAATCTTCCTCAAGAGCCTGCAGATGCACTTATGGTCCCTTCCCTCGTTCTCTCTCCTGCCTCCTGCAGCCCAGAAAGCAAAGGCTGTTTGCTGGAACTGCAAGACTGAGGGCCATACTGGCACAGAGGTGAGAGAGAGCTGGAAGGAGTGGTGTCCCTAAGAACCTTATGGGATATCTTAGCCTTCTGAGCTCTGCATATGGTAGAAAAATAAACATGTCTGCTCTAAGCCACTGGTTTCTAATAGAAATTCTATCATGCACAGATACAGCACACCATTGTAACTTGTATTAATTCCTAACTCCATATCAGTACAGAGGACTTGCAGCATTTGCAGCTGTTGGGTAGTCTTTTGGATTAGAAATGGCCACAAAAGAAAACAGTTCAGTGGTTGCTAAAAAAGGTAAACATAGAATTATTTTAGGACCCAGCAATTCTGCTCCTAGGTGTAAACCCCAATGAATTGAAAACATGCACATGAATGTTCATAGAGGTATTATTCACCATAGCCAAAAAGTGAAAACGACCCACATGTCTACAAACTGATGAGTAGATTTTTAAAATGTGGCCTATCCACACAATAGATTACTAATCAGCCATAAAAAGGAATTTCATGAAAGATCATTTCAATGAGTGATATATGCTGTAAAAGAAAGCAGGAGAGATAATGTGATATAGCCTAACCAGTGTGTCAGAATTAGGAGAGTTGATCAGATAACAACTGAGCAGATCCCTGATCCAGGAAATGAGGCAACCCTGCAGAAAAGGGGTGAATTGCTAGGGAGGAAGCATTGTAGATGAAGGAAACTCAAGTGCAAAAAGCTCTGGTGTAGGATCAAACTCCATAGCTGGTATGCTTTAGACACAGAATGAAGTACTGATACAAGCTACAACATGGTTAAACCTTGAAAACATTACACACAGTAAAAGCAGTCAGTCATGGATGGTCACCTTTTATGTGTTTCCATTTCTACGAAATACCCAGAATAGGTAAATCCAGAGGCAGAAAAACAAACCAGTGCTTTCCAGATTCTGGGGACAAGAAACAGGATCACAGCCAGCGCCATGGCTCACTAGGTTAATCCTCTGCCTGCGGCGCCAGCACCCCGGGTTCTAGTCCCGGTCGGGGCGACGGATTCTGTCCTGGTTGCTCCTCTTCCAGTCCAGCTCTCTGCTGTGGCCCAGGAGTGCAGTAGAGTATGGCCCAGGAGGAAGCACCTGGCTCCTGGCTTCAGATTGGTGCAGCGCACCCGCCGTGGCAGCCATTTCGGGGGTGAACCAAAGGCAAAGGAAGACCTTTCTCTCTCTCTCTCTCTCTCACTGTCTAACTCTGCCTGTCAAAAAATTAAAAAAAAAAAAAAAAGAAACGAAACAGGATCACAGAATATTCTGTATCAAAATAGTAGAGATGGTGGTACATCTGCTATCTGCTCATGAGCTCTAGGGTTTAGAATGGTGAGTTTTGAGTTGGGTGAATTTTACCTCCTCCACTGAGAAAAACAGCCACGGATTCTTTGCAGCTTCTCCCATTAAGAGAGACTGGGTTGGCCTTGGTTCATGGTTAGACCAATCAACTGCAGCCCAGCAACATCATGTGACTTGTGTTCAAGTACTCTAAAGGTCTTGCAGCTTCTTCTGTCACACTAAGGGAATCCTTCACACCACTACAGTGTGAAGAAAGGCCACGCGCAGAGAGTGGACCAGCCACCCCAGTGGGACTATTACCTAGTGTGAGAGGCTGCCTGATGAGTGAGGTGCTAGATCACCAGACACAGCCCAGCAGCAACATGACTGCTGCTACCTGAGTGCACTCAGGTGACAGCAGTGGTGGCCAACCTGGTCAAGCCACAGAATTGTGGGAAATAACAAGAGTCATCTTTGTCTTAAGCCACTTAATTTTAGGTGATTTGATATGCAGAAACAGATTACTAACACAAAAAGCCTGTTTTTTATGCACATAGTTTACTTAACCAATCTCCTTCTGAATGGCATTTAGGTGCTGTCCAGATTTTTAACTGTTCTAGACAATTTTTCCCTGGGAAATCTCATATAAACAACTCTGTATACTTGTTGGATTCTTCCTCTCTGACTCTCAGCTGTGGCTCACTTGCATTTAATGGACCCTTTAGGGAACTAAACCCCAAACATAGTCTTGACACAAAAGCAAAATCAATAGTGGTGTCTCAGGCAACTTTCAGTGGGAGAAAGCAAGGCCCTGCCAGGTTGATGAAGAGAGTTTGTGCAAAATTGATCCTGTGATGCAGCCCATGAGTCATTCCTCAAGTTTCTCACTTGGTCAGCCTTATACTCTTTTTTTGTACTATTTTTCAAGGCTTCTCTTGGGGTGTGTGAGACCCCTATAGACATATATAATTTAAAAACATATTACAACTTTCATGGATGATCCCATGTGATTTCTCACATGGGCCCACTGCTTTTTATTACCATCTGTGCTACCAAAATTCATGCTCAGAGCCTTCCCTGTTTCCTCCAACTGCTTGTTCTCTAGATTAAACCTTGACTGAGTGCACTGATCAGTAGAATCAAAGCCATACATTTAAGGCAAGGGACTTTGGGGAAGTTGCCAATGGATTGGAGGGATTGTCAATGTAGGGATGAACCTCTTAACATATGAATAAGATCTTCCCAAGATTTAGGGCAGCTCTGAAGACAGATAACCTTCTCATCAAGGTAACTGAAATATGATTAATAATTTAAATAAATAAATATAGGGAAGTTGGGAGAAGCTGGAGAGGGGTAAGTGAAAGTTTAGTTTGAGAATGTGATGTGTGAGAAGAATTGCAGTAGGAAAAAAGTAACAGTTAAAAAATGTAGGCTTGGATGTCTTAGACTTGAATTAAGGACCTGAATCATTTATGAATAGATGATAGTTGAAGCACCAAGAATACAGGAAGAATGTAAGAATGGAGGGGAAAATGCATGCTTGGGGTTGACCACAGGTTGGAGGAAGGGGAGCCTACCAAAGAGAGAAACAGCTGGTTGAGATGGAGAATCAGGCAAACTCAGAGTTAAAAAGCTAAGAAGGACTGGCCCCATAATTGGTGGGGCCCAGTGCAGAATGAAAATGCAAGGTTCTTTGTTCAAATCCATAAGAATGTCAAGATAACAGCAACAGAGCATTACACCAAGTGGGAGGAGATCAGTTCTGTGCAGTTTTACTGGCTGTACGTCTATGAAGCTGGTCCTTAGGCTAAGACATCAGAGAGCTTTTGAAGGAGGCAGGCCAAGCAGGGTGAGTTTGGAGGACAGTCTGTTGAATGATGCTGTGAATATTCTAAGGTCATAGTGAACTTCAGGGGAGTGAGGCTGGGGACAGAAATCAGATCAGAAGGCATTGAAGTTGATTGTCTGGGGGACAGACAAAGTACAGACAGTAAAGAATGAGGAGTGTCCTGTTTTGTGTCGTTATTACCAGAATACCTGAGGCTGGTCATGTATGAAAAAAAGAGGTTTATTTGGCTTATGATTCTGGTGTCTGGCAAAGGCCCTCTAGCTGCATCACCACGTGGCAGAGAAGCAGAAGGGGAAGCAGGCATGTACCAGAGACAAAGCACTTGGAAGAGCTTCACTTTATAACAATCTCTCTAGAGTAACTAATCCAGGTCTAGAGACCTCAGTCACTCCCAAGAGACAGAAATCAATTCTGAGGGTGGTGTCCCATGAGCTAATTACCTTCCATTAGACCTTAGTCCCACCTTTGATACTGCTACATTGAGGACAAATGCTCGGGTATGCACAAACCACGTGGGTTTAAGGAGATGACCAAACAGTTCAGGGAGCAATTAGGTTAGGACTGAAGTGTTTTGTTTTGTTTTTAATAATATATTTATTTGAGAAAGAGTGAGCGTGCGTGCGAGAGAAAGAGAACACTTGCAAATGTTCCCATCTGCTGGTTTACTCCTCAAATGCACACAACGGCCAGGGCTGGACCAGATGAAAGCTGGGAGCTGGGAGCTGGGAGCTGGGAGCTGGGAGCTGGGAGCTGGGAGCTCAATTCAGGTCTCCCACACAGGTGGCAGGGACCCAACTACTTCAATCATCACTTGCTAGGCACTTGGAACCCAGGTACTCTGATACCAGATGCAAGCATGCAAAGTGGCATCTTAACTATTAAGGCCAAATGTCAGTCCTCTGGATCAGCTGTTTTTAGATATGAATAGAGTAGGTGCAATCACATTTATGGGCTTAAATTGGAGCTAGAAAGACTGAAGATGCAAGAAAGCGGAATAAGGAAGGCCTCGGGGCTTGCTGTGATCAATAACACAGGGGTGGGAGGATGACCTATGGGAAGTCAGCCTGTGAGCCTCCCGGGGGGGATGGAAGACAGAGGAAGGGGCTTGAAAATACAAAGAAATCAGAGAATGGGGAGACGTCATGCACAGCCCCAAGAGGGCTTAGTTCTCAACACCGAGGTTTTCAAGCTTTCAAGGATTTCTTACTATTTATGTATTATACTCAACAGGACCAGGTCCAAGCATGGAAATGGATTAATTTACAAAAACTACGCTCCATATTTATATAGGATATCACTTTAGAAGGAATTCTTGTTATAGCTCAAAGTGACAGGGATTTAGTTGGAATTAACTGTCCATCAAATGCTCTCTGATGGAGCAAATTACGTTCTTGTCCTAGCTCTTGTTGTTGAGAAAAATGACTGCTGGCAAAATGAACCCTTTGAGGGTCTTACCCCTGTTTTATTTTTGTGTTTAGTTTTCAGCACTTGATTTATTCTCTTACAATGTCAAACATTTCAGGTATTTTCCCCCCAAATTGTACTCTTTATTTAGAAGTCATTCACAGTTGTTTTCAATTTCACAGGAAAAAAAAATCCCTCAAAGATTTTTGAATTGTAAGTTAGGAGAAGTCAAAGAAATGCTAATCTAAGTATTTTTGAAAACAAACAAAAAAATTTTCCTTAATTGTTGTTAGTTCAAAAAAGCAAAACCCTCGCATTTTTAAACCCCCAAGACCATTTGTGAACAGAAAGGACAAACATCTAGTTAGTGAAGCATGAAAGGATTTGAGAATTGTGTCAGTTATTAACTTCTAATTTGTGTGAAAGACCTTCCAGAACTTTCCCTTTCTGTAACTAGTAATTAAACCATTACTCTGGAGCAATTAAGTGATGAGTATTTAATAAAAATAAAGATAATGGAAGAAGACTCTACACCTGAACACACATCAAGATTAGGAGCAGCAACAGCAGCAGTAGCAGCAACAAGAGACGGCAATTTGAATTCACATAGGAATTTCTGAGAACCCATTTCAACTACACACACACACACACACACACTGGGGAAGACAAAAACAGAGGAAGATCGGATTACTACTTGTATAAGCATATACATAATTATCCCATAAAATAGGGAGATGGTCCACTCAATAAAATAAAATTTCGTCAATTCTGGGTTAATTTATGCCACTTAAAAACCGATCTTCAATTGAGTATTCTGGTTGTTTTCTTTCGAAAATGCTTGGTATATTTGAAAACAAGCAGGAGAGTTTGTCCCAGAGAAACTTACCCACTGTGGCACTAATGTTCTCCTGCCTTGGTCATCTCTCAGGTTCGAGAATCAGTCATTTAGCCTTAGCTGCTTTGTCCATTGGGACGCAGTTTGCCAAGAGGAAGCACTTAACTTCTAAAGAATAGCAACAAGAGTGGGTATTCTTAGAAATCTCTTGATTTTAAAAGCTTGCCTTTCTCTGTCCAATCTTGTCAAAGCCCTCGTAAATGTGGCACAGTCCTTTGTAACAACTGATGCAGCCCCAAATACTTGAGGGTTAGGTATCCTACTTAGAATGCTTAAAATAACATGAACTTTGCTGTTTGTTAAGCAAATAGTCTTTAGGCTACAGTTTATCTTTACACTTTTTTGAGAACAGGCTCCTATACAGAAACAGAAAATCTGATTAATTCTGACACCCCAAAGTGGTGATTCTTAAACTCTGAATTGTCTCCCTGTGTGTTTATTAAAATGCAGATTCGTAAGCACTCTACCTGCCCCAGAGTCAAAGGTAGGGTTTTTTTGTGTTTGTTTTTCACTGCCCCTGGGGACTCTGATAAGCTGGTCTAGGAATCTTTTTTTTTTTTTTTTTAACACTGCTGTGAACTCCAAAAATGATTCAGTAAAATTCAACCTTATATACTGGACCTCGCTCATAATTCTTGTTTTTGTGTGGTTGGGGGTGGGGAGAGAAACTCCTGCACCCATCGGTTCACTCCTGAAGCAACAGAAGAGGCTGGGGCTGAGCCATATCTCCCTTGTGGGTGGCAAGAAACCGGTAAACATTCTGAGTCCCCGCCACTGATCTCCAAGGTCTGCACTAGTAGAAACTGGAATCAGGAGGCCAAGACAGGCATCGATCAAGCACAGGTTGTCTGATCTTGGACTCAGGTGTCTTAACTGCTAGGTCAAATGCCCTACCTCAAACACCTGCCTCAGGCTCATAATTCTTTTTAAACATTTATTTTCCAAGTGCTTGAAAGGCAGAGAGGGAGAGACAGAAAGAACTGAGATCTTCCATGTGCTAGTTCACTATTCAAACGCCAGCAACAAGTGGTGCTGCACCAGGCTGAAGCCAGAGCCCAGAACCCAATTGGGTTCTCCCATATGGGTGGCAGACACCTAAGTACTTGGACCATCACCCGCTGCCTCCTAGGGTGTGCATTAACAGGAAGCCGTATAGGAAGCCACAACTTGAACCAGGCACAATGATACAGGATGCAGGCTTTCCAAATGGAGTCTTCACTGCTGAGTGAAACACTCACCCTATGCTTGTAATTCTTTATGTGAGTCAAATTGGGGAAAATTATTAATGCTATCGACTTAAGTGACATAAAAAATTAAGGCCTTATTTTTTTGGGGGGAGGGTGCAGCTTTAGGTTTACAGAAAAACTGACAGGGAAAGTACAGTATCCATGTAGCCTGCCACCCCTTCCCCATGTCCCATATTACTGACACATTGAGTAAATTTGGCACATTCGTTACAACTGATGAGCCAATACACTGGAAAGTGACTTGAAATGACATGGCCAGGATTGCCCAACACATCGGTGGCTCATCTGATGCTGGGAACAAAGCCACACGCTCTCCTGAACAAACTCCCTGGTAATCTCTCCCGCAGAGACGTGTGCAGATTAATACCATAATGACTATAATTGTTCTGCTCCAGTATCTCAACCTAAGTGGCCACGGGACTCATTTGACTAAGCACTTCGGTTGGCGCCTGGGATCGCTGCTGTTTACCTCGGTCCCAACTTAACTTTCCTGACAGCCCGGGACACCACCTCTAGTGGCTTCGAGCCTTAAGTGTGTAAACCTGTGAAACAGAGGGATGGCCCAGCACGATAACAGCGTGAACTAGCTAACACTCTGCCTCTTTCCAAAGGCAACCGGGGGCCGCGACAGAATTACTCTGGAATGAGCTACGAGGACGCTTGAATGCCCAGGCCAGGATTACAGAAGAATGTTTCACTCATTCTGACACAGGCTGAAGATGCACACTTTAAAGCAGCAATGAGCTTCTATACTCCCGACGGAGAAGACAACATGCTTCATTCTCCTCAAGCGTCTTCAGATAACCCCCCCAAAAGCGGGCACCTAACGGGGTGGTGGCGCAGGTGCATTAAGACGGCTTGGAATGGAGTGAGGGGAGCGGCTCGGGTTTCCGAGCTGTTTTAAAGGTTGAGTGGCCGCTGGCAGGTTCCCTAGAGACAGCCTCCCACGCCCCTTCGTGGGGAAGATCCGGTCATCTTTGTCCGCAGCGCGCCGGGTACCAGTGCTTTTGTGCCAGGTGCGCGGGTGACCATACCTGGGCCGCCTCGTACCCGCGGCCTGGCCACGTCACCTTTCTCCTAACTCGTCACCCACGGGCTCTAGCTCAGCCTCGGGCCAGGCGCCATCAGGGCCCACCTTGCCGGGCTCCACCGCAGCCCAGGTGAGTCCCCGGACAGGCTCGGGGAAGCCGGACGCGGCGCCAGGCAGTCGGCTCGTTCACCTCCCCATCTGTTTCCTTTAGGTCCAGAACAAGGGTTGCTTTTTGAGGGGTGC